>NC_086330.1:357207884-357515118 GCF_032445375.1 Bacillus rossius redtenbacheri
CTACAAAATTTCGAATAATTGGAGAAAATTGTATTAAAATTAAGTCATTACGAACTAAAGTGTACGGGGGATGGTGGAACTTTCAACCAAAGTCGACTTCCCACCCAATTTTGAGGGGGGGGGGGGGAATGCAAAACCCCAAAATTACGAAAAATTTCTTAAATTTAAGAATACATTTTTTAATATTTGGAGTGTTTCCGAGCCATTCGGGGTCCTCAAACTACCCTCCCCCCACAAGGAGTCAAAGACCCAATAATTAAAAATATCTCCCAAAATTTCAAAAATCTATTTTCTTTCGATTTAGAGTGTTCATGAGCAATTCGGGGTCCTCAACATCACCCCCCCCCCCCCCCAGAATGAATAAAGGGGTCAAAACCCCGAAATTTAAAAAATTTTAAAAATCATTCTTTTTCGATTTTTGTGTATCCCTGCCATTCAGGGTCCTCAAAATCACCCCTCCCCTTCTGGGGACAAAGCCCCTAAATTTAGAAAATTTCAGGAATTTCAAATATTTCTTTCGAGATGGAGTGTTCCAAACCATTCGAGGTCCTGAACCTCCATACCCCCCCCCCCCCCCTCCTTCTCAAAACTAAAAGCCCCAAAATTTCTAAATATAAGAATATATATGATTGGATGTTGGCATGTATGACGTCGATAAACTCTTACACTGTTTGACTGATCGCCATGAAAGTTGGCACAGCGAAGTGTTTTTATGATGGAAAAGGTTTTTATGCTATCCATTTTTTTTGTAACTCGCCGCTAGATGGCGCTGTAGCGCAACAACTTCTAAACCTTTCAACCAATCGCCATGGGTAAACAGAAAATCATAGGTTACAGATACACAAACAGTAATTGTGTGTCATTTCTTAATGACCACCACACTGGACATATCGCTATCCATTTTGCTGTAGCTCGCGGATAATATATCACCCGGTGTTCAGCCCGGGCGAAGCCGGGTACTGCAGCTAGTATCTTATATAAAATTCTCGTGTCACAGTGTTAGTTACCATACTCCTCCGAAACGGCTTGACCGATTTTTATGAAATTTTGTATGCATATTCAGTAGGTCTGAGAATAGGCTACTATCTATATTTCATTCCGCTAAGTGATAAGGGTTGTCCACCCCTAACATTTTTTGGACAAAATTTTTATTTTTTTATAATGTGGCATTAAAAAATATATACAACCCTAAATTTTCACCCTTATATCACTAACCCTTAATTTTTAATAGAATTTTATATTTTTCAACTCCGATCGATAGCTTACCAATTACACTTGATCAACCTTCCCCGCATACAGCGAGCTCATTACCTGGATTAACACATAGACCACATATTAACATGAAATTCCATCCCTAAAGGAGTGAAAAAGTGATAATTTCATTTTATAACAGAAAAAATCATAGGTCATAGACATACAAATAGTGAGTGAGTGTCATTTATCTATGTCTGCCACACGATCATATACATAGTAAGGTCTGGCAAATTCATATTTTTGAAGTTATACTTCTATTGTGACTTCCAACAAGGTTACGTTAAACGTTTAACGCTCCTGGGGAGGGGTAATAGAAAGAGAGAGAGAGCGAGAGTGAATGCGTGCAACTCGAACGTGCTATTGTAAGGAACTAAGTAGAGAGTAAGAAAAAAATAAAGATCCTGACAGTTTGTGGTATCGCCATATTTGTTTCAATTTTCAATACCCTTTTTGTATATTACAATTTATATTGCAGAAAAAAATCATGTTTCATAGACACATAAATAGTGAGTGTGTGTCATTTCTCTATGTCCACGAGGTCTCGCCAATTTTCGTCAATTTTCTCCTTGGGGCGAACCCGTCCGCTTAGTTAAATAAACAGCTTTTATCGTAGAATGATTTCATGATTTATTTTAGTTTGATTTGATACAATATAATTTCACTAAAAATCAATTTCTACCCCTTCCTATTTTCATTTCCACATTATGAAGTTTCACTTCTTCCGCGCGGAGGGACTCCACGCACTATTTTTGCATGCAATTAAAAACTATTTTTTAATGATGCCAAAGAAATATAACTTCTCACGCGCGTATTTAAGTACACGCACCCATTTTTTTTCTCCTTGGTGAGACCAGCCCGCTTAGTGGAGCTCGCAGCGGCTAGCAAAATAAAGGCGCCAATAACAGTTTTGTTCTTAACTTCGTCAATAGATAGAGTTATTTGCCTTGAATTTCAAACGCACCATCGTTTGATGCGTTTGTCATGTCTTTAATTTTCGTTTGTTTGTGCAGTATGCGTTCCTATACCATTCATCCGATTGCGATGAAATTTTGGTGAGTGGTTATGCGCATGCCCGTGAAGGTTTCGAGACGGTATTACTATTTTGCAATAGTTGGAGCACAAATCTTTTCAAAAAATGTGTTTATTTCATATTATATAGCGGTACGTCTTCTGTTTTTGATGTATAAGTGCGCACGCATGACACAATTTATTTAAATATAAAAGAGAAGCTGAGATAGAGTGATATATAGAGTGAGATAGAGAGAGACAGTGATATAAGTTGAGATAGAGCGAGGTATAGAGAATTAAATGGGTTTGATAAAGAGATATATAGATGTATAGAGCTATATAGAGATTTATATATAGAAGAGATAGAGATAGTGGGAGTTATATATGTATCTATGTAGATATAAAGAGATAAATAGAGATAGAGAGATACATATATAAATATATAGATGTAGATAGAGATAAATATATATTTAGATGATTTTTATATGTGTAACTGCTTCAAACATATTAAAAAAACAAAACTGAATGAGGCATTGAAATGCATGCCGAGTATTAGCTAGATAATGGAATCTTTTAAATATTATTAATCTCTTATTTTTAAGCTTTTTTCTATAGTGATTTATAGAGTCTAGACTACATACAGACCACCAATTTTTTTTTAGATATATACAGGTAAATAACTATACACTGGCAGAACAACGTCTGTCGGGATCTGAAAGTGATATAAATTATTTTGCACACTTGACATTCAAATTAAGAAGACAATAATTACTGTCTACATCTGATTTCTAAAAGGTCCCCTTCACCCTGTGTTCAGCCCGGGCAACGCCGGGTACTACAGCTAGTAGGTATATAAATTTTTAATTATATATCACGTTGCATCAGAATCTTCTTTATCTAAAATAAACATGATCAGTGTGAAAAAATGTAAATATTTAATCACTAACGTTAGGTCGACTAACTATAAGTAACATGTATCATGTACACGTTATTTTTAATTAATTTAACCTCTTGAAACGGTTTGCATTCAAAAAAATTATTAAAAACCAAATTTATAACGCCGAACATTTTTATTTCTTAGAAAAAATAAAAATCATTATTATCAGAAAATTTCAAGTGTGGCTTTGATGAAAGAAAATCCACATAGGTATACGTTTGTCTGTAAATCTGTAAGGGGGTGCCTCCCATTTCAGGTGATGATTTTATATTTATATTAATCACTGATAAACTTTTAGACTTGTTCAATTGTTTAACTTTCACGAAATAAAATATACATACAGCGCATACTTTTTGCATAGGCAATTAGCTGTCAAAGTTACATTTTTAACGTTTTTGAGTTGTACAAATAAGGAGAATTTTATTTATTGCAGAACTGAAACTTTTTAGGTTTAACTGCAATACCACTGGCTAATTCATGATGTGGTTTGCATTTCCATCACAAAAACTCATTTATGTTTCTTGGCTGTCAAAATCGTAACAAATTTGAGAATTTTGAAATGCCAGGTAAAATAAATTAATATTTTCTGAAGGAAATTCAACCCATTTTTTGAAGTAGCCAGTGGCATTGCAGTTAAACCTAAAAAGTTTCAATTCTGCAAGAAATTAAATTATCCTTATTTGTACAACCAAAAACGTTAAAAATGTAACTTCGGCAGCTAATTATGCAAAAAGTATGGGCTGTATATATTTTTCATTTAGTGAAAGTTAAACAATTGAAAAATTCTACAAGTTTATCTGTTATTAATGTAAATATAAAATCTTGACCTGAAATGGGAGGCACCCCTTAAGGTATATTTGTTCTAAGAATATACTTCATTGAAAGTGGTATTATTTCGTTACCAAGTGAAACACAACCTGATTCAATTTGCAAAACTGGCAGTAAAATATTAATTTAATTAATTATTTTCTACAGCCCATTAATTAGGTAACGATAATTATATTAAGATACCCTATAATTTTGCGATATTTTATTGTTTCAAGCTAGACTTCAAAATCCCATAGATACTTGACCACTGGTAATTAGTTTATTGACGGCCATGACATGTACAACTTGTTCTAGTATTCCACTCGGTCACACTGATTGAAGCAACGATAGTGATGTATGTTTACTATTGGTTCCTACAACAGTAGGTCGAGTGCCGGGCGAGCGAAGCTTCAGTGACATTCATGAAAATTGTGTGTACTTGTATGCCGTCTATCTTAGTATCGCTTTGTAACGCAAATTGTTAATATTAGATTCCAACACTGCAAGGAACATGTGAAAAGCTCACTACTCTGTGTAAACACAATATTTAATATACTAATTACAAAAATTCATTAGTTACTAATTTTACACCCGTAACTAAGTTACATGCAAAGGTGTTTGGGCGTGTGACCTTAATTTCAACTTCCATTCGCAGTCAAACAATCACTATTCATTAGTTACACAATCAAATAGTTATGTAGTATATCTGCCCGGTGTCTGTATGTTGAGAATAATACACTGTTCTAGCAATTTTAATAATTTTTAATCATGTATTTAAGGATTTTCGCGGAAGTGTCCTGCTATCTGAAATAATTTGTATGCTTCGAAATATTATTTCGGGTTTTAAATTTAGCGACTTGGCACATAAATCTGTAAGTCCGATGTTCTAATCCAAGACAAATTATACTACGAATAACTTATGTAATTATTTTAATACGGGATTCATTACTTATTTTGTCTCACATAAACAAATAAATTTAATTTGCTGGCTCACAGTAGTGAAAATATATTCAGTGAAAGTAATTTACGGATGTAAAAACACTTTCAAGAGTGTATTTTATTTGTTTAAGACAAAACAATGACTCGTGATATGAAATACCGATATTGAAATCACGAATAAACACGTCGTTACATAATAATAAATAAACACTTATTTTGTTATAAATCAGTTAGTTGTTTATGCTGATCATAGAGAAACAAAGCATTTATAGGCATATATAAACTACTTTCTGTAGTGACTCTTCCTAAAAATTAGTCGCCGTAACTGCACTGTATGACTGATAAAGATCCTGGCCATACGGAGTACCTTATTTGTTTGTTCATTTTTCTTGATACGTGATATTTGTATAAATAAGTATGACTACAAATATAAAGAACACAAGTCTAAAATAGTCAATGCAATAAATGCATTGGACTACATATTTTTAACATTAAAGAACTATCTTTATCATACCCTACTTTAAATTTAAAATAACTCATTTGCAGGTAGTGGAAGAATACGCGGTAATTGGTTATTTACGGATTTGGTAAATAAATAATAATTTATCTGTTAACTTATACAGTATAATAACAAACAGTTTATATTAAAAATCTATAAGGTTATCGCATAATTAGAAAACAATTTCATGAAATGAAATGGAAGAAACGTTTAAGCGTAATGTAGGACTCTTGTTAAGTTACTTAGTAATACGTTTTCATAACTGTATGAATACGAATTTAGTACAGCATACTCCTTACGTCATGTTAATTTAATGTGGGTTAAGGTAATTTTTGAAAAACCTTGACGATAAAATTTTATTTTAAATTTACAATGTAAGTTTTAATAGTTCAAAGTGAGGTCTACAACAAAAAATAAACACACAGAAGTACAAATGTATACCGTACAGTGTTATCCTATCCATTCAAGGGTAACGCCTAAAAAACGTGAAGTGAGTCGTATTACGATAAAAATAATTTATTTATTACAATAAATGTTGCTTTCATTTTGTATTTTTTTCGATTATATTTACTTGCATAATCTAAGTATATTTACACGTAATTTCTCCATATAGTGTGAATATACATTCCATTTATTTCGTCAAAGAAAATACTAATAAGTGTAACTTACGCGAAAATGATTTCTAGTTTTGGGGGCATTCAAAAGATTGTCTGCCCAGCGAAAATCATACCGCAATTGTTTCCTTAAAACCAACATCCGTCTTCTCCCAGGTGTTTATTATTTTCATTATACTACAAATAAATTACCGGTATGCGTAAAACAATTTGTACGGCAATGTAAAATTATGCTGTATGCACTAATATATAGGTAAAATAAAATCCACTTACCTTGCAGAAGTTACATGTTCACTGATGTACTTTCGTCGAAAAATTCTTCTGGAGTGCTAATACGTTCACCAGTCACTGCTTCAAATATACTACTGACGCCAAACCTCTTCACGCAGGACTGCCGGATGGGCAAGATGGTCATAAAATCGCTTATGATCCTTCCCGTTTCCTGTTGACCGGCTGAAAACGGCACGCACCGCTTTTACAACATGGCATAAAATGTTTCCCCGACCGCCTTCAAAGCAAAGATACATCTGTCCAGGGAAAAAAAAATATTATTGCGGTATTTTCAAAGGGCAATGTATCCGAAAAATTATCTCCAAAAAGGTAAAGTTTCTAGAAGATAATGCTGGAACATTAAAACATTCAAAAATACAGGTTCTCACTCTCTCTCTCACTCTCTCACTCTCTCACTCTCTCTCACTCTCTCACTCTCTCACTCTCTCTCTCACTCTCTCACTCTCTCACTCTCTCTCACTCTCACTCTCTCACTCTCTCACTCTCTCTCTCTCTCTCTCTCTCTTTCTCTCTCTCTCTCTAAGATGATGAAAACAATGAACTAAAAGAATCTCGGTTTCTCGGTTTTCAAACTTGAAACCATATACATACATGTCTGCAGTAGCGCGGCGTGACCGCGCGTCTCCACATATCACAGCCAGCGAACCGCCTTCCCCCTGCCCTTCATCCAAACAACCTACCTCGGCGCTGATACCCTGCACCTGCTGAGTGTCACCGACATGCACCCCGCGCCTCCCCTCGAAAAGTTTCTCCGGCGCTATCTGCTGTCTGGATACTTCTGTAGAAGCCGACTCTTCCAGATTGATGTGTCTCAAACTGGCAGTGCCTTTGTGATCTGCCTCGCGCTTTCTGAACATCTTCCCAGGCAGCTGTTGTTCGGCCTCTGGTAAGACCGCTCCCAAAGATTACTCGGTGGTTGCAATCTCTAACGGGTAGAAATCATGTTGCAATTTTGGAGCACTAACGACCAAATTTCGGCACTATTGGGTTATAAGTAAGGTTACCTAGAAATAGAAGCTTTACTAAGTATATATATATATATGTGTGTGTGTGTGTGTGTGTGTGTGATTTTAAGATTTTATCTTCATGTCATTTTGAGAATATCATGTAGGATTAGACATACCGCTCTTGGAACATTCTGTGTACGCCATTTAAATATGTCGAAACATTTTATGAATTGTTCTTTCACACAGACTAACCCCAAATTTGTAAATTATATTCAGGCGATATCGAGGTACTTAATCACGGGCTTGTTGTGTTCCATGTTCATCTACTATGTTTCTGCAATAAAATTAATATTTTCTCAGAACAGTAGCCCTAATATACTTTACTTTATGTCAACTTTTGTAATTTAAAGTATATACATATAAATAAATTATTTTGAATTAAAAATGGATATATAAAATGTATTTGTGTACGTTCATTTTATTTTATATATCGAATCAATTTTTGTCACAAAATGAGTAACGGCTTGTTTCCCATATATGTGACATGTAGGTATAACAACTGGCGATAGAGAAGATGGGATAAATTATATTTTGTAGAATGAACTGTGGTGAGACATTGTTGACTTTCCAAATTTGTGCAGTGTTGTTAAGATTTTATTTAAATTTTATTTAAGCAAATAGGAAAAGTATGTTCCGGAGCAACATGAGACTGAGGATTATTGAAATCAGCTGGTGGTCGTGTTGGAATTGCAGAAATGGCCACTAAATTATACATATCCGCATCATACATTAGACTAATCGTGAGCAAATATTAATGAATTTCGCACATCTATTAATGATATATGCCTATAAATATCCGAAATTTTGCATAATTTTATGTACTGTTTTACGATTATTCCATATATTCCTAAAAATTTCCCTAATTACCCTTTAAAAAATATATCTAAATATCACTTAATCATCATGAAAATCCACAAAAAGATACAATTAAAAAATTAGCCATAAATTCATTCAATCTGTATTAACACATGCTTTTTAAACTTCAAAGCCATCTATCCATCAGTTATTTGGTTATTATTTAACTTTACAAGTATTTCGAAACAAATATGTAAGCATTTTTGTAATTAACATCTGCGTATTAAATTTGAAGGGCTTCAGTGTTTTGGTTAAGAAATTATGCATGTGTACGATTATAGAGCATGTTGTGTAAAAATGGTTTATTAATGCATGAGTGTATGTGTAACTGGGCCTTGCATATTAATTTTTTAAAGGGCATAAATGTTTTGGTTACGAAATTAGGATAGGGTATGCTTTTAGAGCAACTTGTGTTAAAATGGACGATTTTTGTGTAGGTGTATTTGTAATGGACATCTGCGTAGGAAATTTGAAGGGCGTAAGTCGTTCAGTTACGAAATGAAGCATGTTGTTATAAAATAGATGATTTGCACATATATTTATGTTATTCAGCCAATAAATGTGTATTTTGGAGGACGTAAGACCTTTGGTTACAAAATTAATCATAGGTATGATTATAAAGCGAAATAATAACAAAAGGGCGTAACTGTGTAAGCATACTGGTAACAGATGATTTTTTTTTGCGTCTGAGCGTTTTCATCGTGAAGTTGTGGCTTCTTTTTGGCCTTTTTCTGTGGCTTTTCAGGATTTAAAAAAATAGGATACGTAATTGCTTTGTGACTCTTATTTTAAAAAAAGGACATTAGGAATATTTCTAGGGAAATATGGGAATACTTTAAATTTTTCGAAATTATATCACTGTGTGCCATTTTGCTGTCAAAAAACGTTCCCGAAAGTGCTGATGTTTATTAAAAATTCTAGGACCCCAATACTCTTAAAACACCAAATGTATTTATGTGAAGTTATATTACACAATTGTATTTTAATAACAACATTTGTAAATATGATATCGAAACTGTGGTGTCCTCTGTGAAGTAGTATAGTGTATAGATATAAAATAAAAAAATATTAAAGTTAATTCTGTGACCTGATGTTGGACAATTTCTTTTATTTTAAATAGAATTTATTTTTATTTTCGTTCCCTTAACTAAGCTGTTCTATGTATAAAAGAATATATATATGTATATACATATGTTTTTGCTCAAAAAGAAATTTATAACGTGTAAATTACGAACATAAAATCTTAATATTATATTTTAATACCTAGTAATGAATGGTTAAAACTTAATTTCCTAACTTCTGCGACTAATGGTTTGGGATGTATATAATAACTGTATGAGTCCGACAGTCGGTTAAACGTTTGAATTAATACACGTAAAATTTTATTTTAAAAAATCCAAGGGAGTTTTGACACAAGGTAAGTACTTATAGCTGGCAACACTGATATATTACCTTTAAATAAATATACAAAGTTACAACAGTTGCCCCTAATCAATATTTTCTTTCATTTACAGTAATTATATTAGATAGTTTTGGGTCGCATTTTTATTACAACATAATCGGCCATAAAAGTTGCAATTTTGGAACACTAACTACCATATACGGCAGTAACCAGCACTAAGGTAGCACTAACGAATGCATTCATTGAAGTTTACGTATTGTGCTTTTTCCTTGACGTCAAGCCAGCCCGGATCACTAAATCGGCCATAAAAGTCGCAATTTTGGAGCACTAACCACCAAATTGACTAACCAGCACTAACGTAGCACTAACGAAAGCAATTATTGAATTTTTCATATTGTGATTTTTCCTATGTTTCCGGGCCAACTTGACGTCAAGCCAGCCCGGATCACTAAATCGGCCATAAAAGTTGCAATTTTGGAGCATTAACGACCACATTTTGGCACTAACCAGCACTAACGTAGCACTAACGAATGCATTCATTGAATTTTCCGTATTGTGCTTTTCCTATGTTTCCGGGCCAGCTTGACGTCAAGCCAGCCCGGATCACTAAATCGGCCATAAAAGTCGCAATTTTGGAGCACTAACCACCAAATTTTTGCACTAACCAGCACTAACGTAGCACTAACGAATGCATTCATTGAATTTTCCGTATTGTGCTTTTTCCTATGTTTCCGGGCTAGCTTGACGTCAAGCCAGCCTGGATCACTAAATCGGCCATAAAAGTCGCAATTTTGGAGCACTAACCACCAAATTTTTGCACTAACCAGCACTAACGTAGCACTAACGAATGCATTTATTGAATTTTTCATATTGTGCTTTTTCCTATGTTTCCGGGCCAGCTTGACGTCAAGCCAGCCCGGATCACTAAATCGGCCATAAAAGTTGAAATTTTGGAGCATTAACGACCACATTTTGGCACTAACCAGCACTAACGTAGCACTAACGAATGCATTCATTGAATTTTCCGTATTGTGCTTTTTCCTATGTTTCCGGGCCAGCTTGACGTCAAGCCAGCCCGGATCACTAAATCGGCCATAAAAGTCGCAATTTTGGAGCACTAACCACCAAATTTTTGCACTAACCAGCACTAACATAGCACTAACGAATGCATTCATTGAATTTTCCGTATTGTGCTTTTTCCTATGTTTCCGGGCTAGCTTGACGTCAAGCCAGCCTGGATCACTAAATCGGCCATAAAAGTCGCAATTTTGGAGCACTAACCACCAAATTTTTGCACTAACCAGCACTAACGTAGCACTAACGAATGCATTTATTGAATTTTTCATATTGTGCTTTTTCCTATGTTTCCGGGCCAGCTTGACGTCAAGCCAGCCCGGATCACTAAATCGGCCATAAAAGTCGCAATTTTGGAGCACTAACCACCAAATTTTTGCACTAACCAGCACTAACGTAGCACTAACGAATGCATTCATTGAATTTTCCGTATTGTGCTTTTTCCTATGTTTCCGGGCTAGCTTGACGTCAAGCCAGCCCGGATCACTAAATTGGCCATAAAAGTCGCAATTTTGGAGCACTAACCACCAAATTTTTGCACTAACCAGCACTAACGTAGCACTAACGAATGCATTCATTGAATAATCCGTATTGTGCTTTTTCCTATGTTTCCGGGCTAGCTTGACGTCAAGCCAGCCCGGATCACTAAATCGGCCATAAAAGTCGCAATTTTGGAGCACTAACCACCAAATTTTTGCACTAACCAGCACTAACGTAGCACTAACGAATGCATTTATTGAATTTTTCATATTGTGCTTTTTCCTATGTTTCCGGGCCAGCTTGACGTCAAGCCAGCCCGGATCACTAAATCGGCCTTAAAAGTTGCAATTTTGGAGCACTAACGACCAAATTTCGGCACTAACCAGCACTAACGTAGCACTAACGAATTTTGGAAAAAAATTATTCCCGACGAAATATGACCGGGCCCACTTGACGGACATGGCCGTCATTTGTTTGTCTGCACATCCGTCACAACACTTTCCATTTCAATGCTGCCAACTGACGAGAGGACACAAATTTTGGTGAAAAAAATTAGTTTGAGGATCATATAATCTAAGCACTTCTAAATCTCATAACGGTTTTTGAAGTTATACTTATAATGCGACTTCCAACAAGGTTGCGTTAAACGTTTAACGCTCCTGGGGAGGGGGAATAGAAAGAGAGAGAGCGAGAGTGAATGCTATTGTAAGGAACCAAGTAGAGAGTAGGAAAAAAATAAAGATCCTGACAGTTTGTAGTGTCGCCATATTTGTTTCAATTTTCAATACCCTTTTTGTATATACAATTTAAAGTGCAGAAAAAAATCATGTTTCATAGACACATAAATAGTGAGTGTGTGTCATTTCTCTATGTCCACGAAGTCTCGCCGCGTAAATTTTCTCCTTGGGGCGAACCCGTCCGCTTAGTTAAATAAACAGCTTTTATCGTTGAATGATTTCATGATTTATTTCATGAAAATCTGCTCTCATAAAAAAGTTAGTTTTATAGACATTCAATAGCTCTCTCTCTCTCTCTCTCTCTCTCTCTCTCTGAAGATCAATCTGTGAATCGTTACAAATTTATTTCCTTTATTTTCTTAGTTTGATTTGATACAATATGATTCCACTAAAAATCAATTTCTACCCCTTCCTATTTTCATTTCCACATTACGAAGTTTCACTTCTTTCGCGCGGAGGGACTCCACGCACTATTTTTGCATGCAATTAAAAACTATTTTTTAATGATGCCAAAGAAGTATAACTTCTCACGCGCGTACCTAAGTACAAGTTTTCTCTAACATTTATTAATAATATTTTTATTATTTGTTTTCAATATCTTCTGAGGCTCGATTTTTTTTCTTTTTTGATTCAAATATCAAACATTTAAAGTTCAAACGCTAGTTAAAAAAAAGTCACGTAACTTCAAAACATCAGATAGCAAGAATTGATAGGTAATTTTTTTGTAAAAAATTTTGGGGTTTATAATATCATCCGTCCGTTAAGAGTATGGGTTGCAAAAATGAGTTTGCAAAACGTTAGACGGATGGAAGGAATTTTTTCGACTGCAGACATGTACTTTAAGTAGAACTAAAACGTTCCATTTGATTATAGTTTTAACATTTAAACTTCTTTAAAAAAAGGTATTTCCCCACCTGGATTTCAACGCAAGCATGCGACAAAACAACTTACTGCCAATATTGAATGAAAATACACGTTTAATGACACAAAAAAAACACACATCATACTGCACAAACGTAACCGAAACAAAGACAGAAATAATCATACATTCATGCTTGAAAGATGACCGCGTGGTATAATTTTTTTTTCTCAAGGAACGAAATACATAAGTTGCATCCAGTGGTAAAGTATTTAAGAAAAAACGGTTACGCAAAGGACCCCGGCTTTGTTTATGAGAACACCGAACACTCACGAGAAAAAACGTACAGTACCATCTCCTCGGTGATGAGAAAATTCACGTGTTCTCGTGGCTACAAATATACTTATTATACGAAACTCGGACACGACATTTAACGTAGATTTCTTTGAAATAATGACGAGGGTGATAATTGTACGAAAATGATGTTTCCAACTACATTTCTGGACGTGAATCACACGTAGTTTTAGCGACCGCCGCTAGAATTCGTTGCTGGAGCAGCTGCGTCGACCATCGAATCATTAGATTAGCAGACCGAAATTTCAAACTATATAATGAAAAGCGTCCGATGAAAGCTAAAAAGACTTGAAAAAAAAATAATTACCAAACCCAGATTTGCACCTGATGTTCTACAAGGAGTTTTATTAAAAAACTACCCTTCTTGTTAAGATTAATTGAACAGGTAATATATCCGCCACTGATGACCATCCCAGTGGGTACACATTCCCCTACCAAATACCGTACATCGAGAGCTAATATGATACACATAAAACAAAGAATGTTTTGAGAAATAAGCAGAGACCCGGAAATTTCGCGGATTTTTCTGGCCTCAGGATAGAATTCAAAGTTATAGGTGTGCTCGACCCATGTTTACTTTCCCATTGGTTGATTTCTTAGCGAGAACAATTTTCTCCTTGTTATTTGGCACTACCTGATTCGCTTACTTCTCTCCTAGCTGGGCATCATTGGCTCACGGTCGTAGACGGGCAAGTCCAAACAACTGCGTACCAATCATGAACACAGTGCGAGAGTGTGAAGGTTTGCATTCTAGCTTGCGACTAAATGAATCCGCGAAATTTCCGGGTCTCTAGAACTAAGCCAGTAGTGTCACGGGCCATCTCTCTTCCTTCCTGTGAGGTTTGATGATTGAGGAGGGGGTGAAAAAAGGGGGAGGGGAAGGGAAGTTCTCACGCGCGTGCAAACGCAATGGGGAAATGAGGCTTGAGATCCTTTCTCTCCATGACGCTTCTCTTTCATACACGCCTCGTCCGTGCGTCAGCCTGGCGTTGAACACGGGTCTGGGCGTCCGCTTCCTCGTCTGCGGCACAGAGCAGGCAACCTCGCTAGAAGCGCAGCGGCGCGCAGAGATCTAGGGCTGCGTCCGAAAACTTGAGCCGGAATTACAGGTAGTCCGACGCCTCTGTCCGTTCGTCAATCACGTGACCTGCAGCCAATCATATGACCGGAAAATTTTCCGTTCCCCCCCCCCCTACCCCCCCCCGCACCCGCCCCTTCCTTTGAAAGCCTGGTAACGGACAGACTGGCGAATTAAATTATAACCTCCAAATGGTTCCAAATGTTTTGCATTACGAATTGTATTATATTAGAATATTTTTAAAGTCTGATTATTTGAATGCTTACATTATATTTTTTTTAAAATTATGTTTGCATACGTTTTAAATGTTAAGTAATGAAATAAAAATAGTTTTATTGACAGAAGAGTAATCAATTACGCATGGTCACTCTGAAAAAAAAATTGAAAATAAAAAAAAATAGTAAAAATATTGAGTTTAATGAGTTATAAGTACTTTGTGATCTGAGTATACAAGATAAATTTTCTCCAAAATTGAAGTTTTCTCAACAGTTGGCAGCATGTATACAAGAACATATTATGACGGACGAATGGATGACGGATGGTCGAGTACGGGCTATAGTAATTCCGGTTTTAGAGAAATAAATATAAACCAAAGGAGGCCATAACAGACATTTTTTATCACTAACTTCGGTATTTTTTTGAGACCACGTCTTTGTGAATGACGATATTCCCGACGTTTCGGCAGCCTTGTTGCAGTCATCATCAAGGTCGATCACGCGTTTGGCAACATTAATAATTGCTTCTGTCGTGAAGTTCGTTGACAAACGTAAACTTAAAATTAGGTAAAAATACTTACGTTCGTTAAAACTAAAAATAAATTAATTTTAAATATGTTTGATCTAATTCAATAAGTTATTTAATCAGAGGTTTGCTTTTAACAGCGTTTAAGAAAAAGGGTTGAATTTACGTCCCCAAGATAAGTGTTGTGTATGTTTTTTGTGATATCTTTGTGCTTTGCCTGTCCAATACACGTGCAAAGTTGCAGTTTGTTACTTGACGTAGATGGTGACATCCACCAACGATAAGTAAACTTATTTTTGATAGTTGATTCTTAATGCACACTTCATTTGCTTACATTACCTTTCTAATGTTATTAGAAAAGAAATATCCTTCGATAAACACAAAATCACCCGCCATACCTTAAAATCACTGTGTGGCGTATTTTTACCCTGCCGTATTATAGTAAATTAGTTATTGAAAAATCAGCCATTAGAAGCTATGTACCTTAAGGAATAGAACCTAAAAATTGCATGTAGTTTGGTTGTTCAGTTTCTTCACAATGACGAGTTAAATTTATCGCGGCGTCCTGTTTCGCTGGCCGGACAACTTCTAGCCCATTCACTACCCTCCTCGTTACGTCAGACGCTTGCAGCCAATAAATGCTCAGTGAATGGGACTGGCATCCTTTATATAATTTAACGAGCTTGTAAGAGAGTTAGCCAATTTCAAATATTGTACTATCGTATTAACCTAGCCTTCTCTAGAGAGATGATGGTTAGTAAAAAAATGTGTGTGTGTAATTATGTACAATGAACCTATCAAATGAAGGGAAAATGAAAAACAACACGAGAAATAAGCAAATTTTTCTTCAATATTATCGTAGATTTAATGCAAGATTTTTTTGAATAAAAATTTGGTTTGGAAACATTTTTCTATGGAATATAAAAAGTGGCCCCGGGTTGGGGCTGTGAAAAACGTCTGTGATTGGCCGACCTACATGAAAGAGCTGTCGCTGATTGGCTCTGCCGATTGTCGCGTTCAACCCCCGAGGCCCGAATAGTAATTTATAGAGACCTGCAAAATTCGCGGATTCATTGACCTCTAGGATAGACTCCACAGTCCTTTAAATACTAGCGGAAATGACACCTGTTCATTGGCTACTGACGCGTGAGACGTCTCAACTAGGCTGTCCGTATTTCGGCATTTTCTTGGTTTAGTGTTTCCCATTGGCTCACAGTTCCCCGGATAAAATGTGGGCCAATCGCAGAAGCGGTACGAAAGTATAGTTGTTTTGATGCTAGCCTATCGCGAATTGAATCGGCGAATTTCGCATGCCTCTAGACTAATTTATCTTCATCCATACTGGAAAATACTATTCACTGAACCCTGAAGTCAGAATAATTATATTTAAAAAAATTGAAAATTCCTTTATTTCATGATTTTAGGATTTTAATTATTGTTTATCCAACCCAACCTCCTAGAAGCGCGAAAACCTACTCTTACAGAAAAAAAGGATTAAAGCAGAATTGTATTTATGTAACGGATATTATTTGACCATTTTACGTTCGCAAAAAAGAAAAAAAAAACCTAAGAAGTTCGAACGCCGAGTTTTTAAGGTCCAGCGAATAATAAAGCAAAATTGTAGACGTTGAAGCCTGCGTGTGTGTGTGTGGGTGTGTGTGTTGGTGTGTGTGTTATATCATAGAGAGTATCTATTAGTTTGTGTATTTGTTTATTTCTTACACAAATCTACGTTTGATTCCGATCTCGATGAAATTTTGCACACTTGACGTTCGGAACACGAGGACGGTCACTATATAGATGATATTTAGAGGAGACCAGCCCTTAAATTAACATAGAATTGTTGAACTTAAAGATAAAAAAAATTCACTATTGTATTTTGATACTACGTCTCCATGGCAACGGTTATTCCATTGTTGATGCTCTCTGTGTTTCCATTACAACTGTTATTTCACTGTTTGATGATTTTTTGACCTGAATGTCTTTAAAATTGCCTCCATAGTGGGAGGCAGTTCAAAAAACGAATGATAACAAAATCGGGGGATACAGTTTGGTGTTGCAGCTACATATATATCATCTCCATCCAAAATTTAATTACACCACTGGATAGCTAAAGGATCAAAGAGTTCGTTACGCCAAGTGAGGACTGTGACGCATCGCGCGCGATGGAGGGGGACAGCGCCGCCATTTTGAGGTCATCTTGCTGCGTTTCGAGATTATCATATAGTATAACAATTGACTCGGAGAAGCTACGACGTTCGTTTGGATTTCAATCGTCAGCTCTCGTCAAAATCTATCGATTGCATATATGAAACAGTGAAAAATAGTTACAGTGAATATATATGCAGTTAAAATAAAAAATAGCATATTTTAAATTTTGTATAGAAAATATTGCCTGTTACGTACACGTATTCATGTACAACACACGGCCGTGTCCATGACACAGCCACACCCCACTTTTTTTTTTTTAAATTGTGGTGCGGCAATATTGTACTCACGAGGAGGGGCATGTATAATCAATGAGCTGTGTTAGTGCTCTGCCTGTGGACTGCCGAAGCTAAATACGGGTATTTCAGCTAGTATAGGTATATATATAAATATTGATGAATACCTCGTGAAAAATAAATAAACTCGATTTTTCTAGTTTCCGCCTTAGATAAACGCCCGTTCAACAATGATACGGACACGGATCCAGGGACGAAGCCAGGGGGGGGGGGGGGGGTTTAGGGGATCAACCCCCCCCCCTAGCCCCAAATCATTAATTAATTTCTTATTCATCACTAAAACAAATTTCATATTAAAATTAATAAAAATTTTACCATTACAATATTTAAATTTAAGTACCGAAAACTGCTAAAACAGAACTATTTTACACCTTAAAATCCAAATTTCCCCGGGGGAGGACCCCCCCGACCCCCCGCTTTAATACGGGGGGGGGGCGCATGCTTCTTAACACCCCCCATACACAAATCCTGGCTACGCCACTGCACGGATCACGTAAACGAAGACGGATCTTACGGAACAGAATTTCTACAATGGCACACAGACAGAGACGGATCCGTACGGATTAGCTTTTGCGTTTACGTCGCTCTGTGCGACCAATAGAACCCGAGCTCTTGGCTACGGTGGTAGCCTTTGTTTACGTCCTAAATACGTCAAAAATTATTTTAATTACGATAGTATATTGTGTTATATTATTAGCCTACTTAGTCGTTTAATTTTTTATTATATATGTAAATTCGGGTCCGTGGTATGATCTTGAAGCATATTGTTTTTTTTTTCTAATTAAGTTAAATTAACTTTTCGTTGCCTTGAAATGCAATCTCATTGGTTGGCATTTATTACGTTTCCGTGAATTGTGGACGCAGCAGTCGCTATGGTGTAATGTTCCGGGAGATCCGTCTCCGTTTACGTGATCCGTTTCCTTAAGACACCATAAATAAGGATGGAGATGTAAAAAAACTACCGGCAGCGGTAGAAGAGGCGTGAGGCTCGACTGTCTGCAATGTGTCCTACAACTCTGTACGAGTGGCGCTCTCACTACTCAGGCGTATGAAGAAAGAGCTCAGATAGTTTCTCTAACCATTCACAGAGGGCAGACACTTCTACGTTCTTGAATCGCACAACAAAACAAGTAAACTTATCGCGTTTTTAAAAATCTTTCCAATTACATAAGTACGTAAATTTTATTATGCAGCCACTGCATTCACTAATTAAAAAAAAAAAATTATGTACATTACATATCATGAAAGATTGTAAATTTCTTTTTTTTTTAATTTTTATTCTTTCTATTCATGTTAGGTACTGCAAATTTAATTTTAACTAGGTACATATTGATCTTAATTAAGGATTTGTCACCCCATTTTAATTTTTTAAATTATGTTACAATTTTAGGGTTATTTCTTACATATTTACACTACACCTCCATTGCATTTGTTATTCTGTAAAAAATATTTTCAACAGATATTCACAAAGTGTAATATAACTGGTGTAAAACGTGTGATTATATCTACGAAAACTTACACATTTTATTTAGTTAATATCTGTTGAAAATATTAGTGAGAAAGAAAATAATGTATGGGAGTCATCGTGTAAAAAATTTCAGTTGTGGCCATTAAATACATACCTAATAGTGTTGCCAAGGGCCTCAACTAGGATAGGGGGGGGGGGGGATCAAGCGGGGCATACGCCCCGGGCGCAAAGCTGTGGGGGCGCCGAAATCGCTTGCATTGTAATTCCTACTACAGCTGGTAACTGGTAAATCGTTTTTGCATGGAAGTTACAGTAGCACAGAAACTGTTACATGTAGGTATGGAGAATGCTTAAATAGCACGATTTTTCCGTGGGAGGGCAAAAAAAGAGGGGGGGGGGGGGGGGCGCATGAATCCATTCATTATCCGGGTGCCAGAGTCTCTAGTTACAGCCCTGGTGTTGCCGAACAAATAAAAAATTTCAACGGCTCAGTCGCACCTGTGTTTCCGTACCATGTGCGTCTCTGCCTGAGGACGGGAGCAGATAGCAGTTCCCGAAACGTCGCTTGTTTCTGTTTTGGTAAAACTATTGTGTTCGTTTCGTCTTTTCGTTTTGTCGTGTTTTTGTCTCGTTTCAACTGTTGTGCTGAATTATTTTGGGTTCAATATTTTTGTCTTGTCATCATTTGTGAGGTTTTTTATCGTTCTATTCTGTTTTGGAAAACTATCGTGTTTGTTTCGTCTTTTCGTTTTGTCGTGTTTTTGTTTCGTTTCAAACGTTGTGCTGAATTTTTTGGGTTCAATATTTCTGTGTCGTCATCATTTGTGGGTTTTTTTTCGTTCTCTTAGTACATTTTTCTTTGTTTTTCTTTGTTTGTTGACTATATTCCTGTTACGGAATATTTTGTGGTGTTTATATCCTTGTTGACAACAGCAATTTTTTGCTTAATTTTGTGTTTTTTGTCCTTTTTTATTATTTATTCATTTCTAATTTTCATTTTTTAGTTTTTTGGTTTTTCTTCAACAGAAAAAGTTCTTAGCAATGGCGTACGTCCAAAAACTTACATCAAGGCTCAGTAAGAGCGAACTTTTAGTGGTGTACTGAGTTTTGAACACGAACTACCCAAATGTCTACAAATTTGACTTTTTACCTAAACCTTTTTAATCTTATTTTAAATAAAGTTTCTTGAACGAAAAAATAACAATTCGCGTTCTGTTTCTTCAATAGTTTTATTTTCTTTTGAAACACTCCAAATACGGCCTCTGAAAAAGGACAGAAAAACCAATTATAATTCAACGAAGTTTAATACCTATTTCAGACATTAATGATTTCTAAAGTCATTACAAGAGCGCAGTGAATATAGAGTGCCAAAATAATTGTTTTTGTTTACAGTTTTCATGTTTTGTAAATGAGTACGCAGCTAATTTATAATATTTAGTTAATTTATTGAAGTGGAAGTTCAATCATATTCATTTATACTTTGAGGGAAACGAAAATTCCATTAAATGTCCGTTATTTTCTGTTCACCTTTGTGAAAAATGGAATCGGGAAACAAGCAAAATATCATGAGTTTTGTGCTTCTATGCTACAAAAAAAAAAAAAACACGGATCGGGATTTAAAAAAAAAAAAAGTTTCAATTTGAATGAATTCGGGACCGGGGAGATACGGACCATCGCCCACACCGCCCATGACGTCAGAGGGTTCACGTGAACAGATCAGCAATCAGTGTCCGTCTCATGCCCCCCCCCCCCCCTCACCCCAAGGGTGAGGCTGGGTGGTCCCTAGGGTCCAGGCCTGGAGGGGGCCCGGTACCAACCCAGTTTATTTTTAAATTTTAACTATTATAATTTTTTGCAAACTAGAAAAAAAAAGTAGTATTGAATATTTTATAAATAAAGCTTCGTTTGGACTTATAAAATAGTAACCATAATAAAACCCTGTATTTTCAAGTTAAATAAAATTCTAAAAAGAGTGTAGGTAAGAAATAAGCATGCAATTATAATGTAGCGCGTGACTGTAAAATTCCTTCCTCCTCCCCCCCCCCCTCCCCCCGGCAATGATCCTGGGTCCAGAGCCCGTAATCGAATGTGGGGGCCCATGGTCCGTCGGACACAGTTGAGGACATTGCAATATTGCAGACGGGGCTTCAGTCGCACGACTTCTCTGTTTCCAGGCGCAGCAGCAGCAGCAGCAGCAGCAGCCAGACTCGTACCCGACCTACAACGAGGTACCCCAGGGCCTGAGCTTCAGCTGCAGTCAGCGCAGCTCCGGGTACTACGCCGATCCAGAGGCGGGATGCCAGGTGAGGAGAGATTCAGCGGGCAAATGAACGAATGCAGGCTTCAGCTGGGGAACACTCGACATGTCACCCATCATTCATTCGTTGTCATTTCCCAAATAAGTATGTTTGATTGCCAGATGTTTATAATTTACAGTTCTCTGGACTTTGAATTAATTTATAATCACAATGTATTAAGTTTTTATGATTTATATATTTATTTATATTAATAAAAAACACGTGTAACTTAGTAGACGTGATAGAAGTAAATCTTCTTTGGCTAATGAGTATATCATAAGGGGTAAAATGACAGAGAGCGAAAAAGAGAAAAAAGACAGTTTTCTGAAAATAAGACTGCGCTATTTTTTTCTAACATTTCTTTTTAAAGTTTTTAAGAATCCTACGTTTTTTGTATTTAGAGCCTATTAGATATTTAATTAAAATAAAAATTAATTAATAAACTTTAATATAAAAATATTACTAACTTCAAAATGACTATTCAGGATATCAATAATTATTGATCAATCAATAATGATTAATTAACAATAAATATAACTCACTTTTGAAATAATTACACCATAAAGAAAAACTGTGCGTGTTACTATTTCTTCAAACAATTATGCCATTTGGAACACGCCAAATCTCTGCACGAAATATGAAATTCATAATCTATGTGGAAAATTCAGGGATTGTCTCAACAGCACGCTGCTGGTTGAACAATGAGGAACGCGAGCTCCCTGATCACAAATATGAAATTCAAGTCATTTACAGCTGACTCTATAGGATACCTATATCTATTTTCTCAAACAAGTGCATGTGCGCACTCTGTATCTCATTCATTCGTTCATCTATCTCTCTCGGTTCCTTTTTTTTTTGTGGAGGACGAATCATTGCACAAAGAGGAGAAAAAAAACGAGCCCATCTACGTAAATATCATAGTGCTCTCTTTATATCTCTTTGGCCAAGTACCTATTATCTGTCCTTTTGCGTTATAATTGTTTCACAACAATGCTTCACGAAAACGTTGCACTAAAATTCGGCCGTGAAATTTTACTCGCATTGTGCCCAAAAACGTTTCATTTCAAAAAAAATAAATTACATTACCATTGGAAGTTTACAGTTGCTGCAAAACATAAAATCCTATCACTATCAATATCGGAATCTGGCAATTTTTAGTAATAATTTGCGATTCCACTATATAAATTGTAATGTTTTCTATTCCCTTTCATTTCCAACAAAGCACTAACTTGACATTTTAGTTACGATAACCTATCATAACCTAACATTAAAAAACCTAATGTAACCCAGCCTAATATTCCGGAAAAAAATATATAACTATCATTACACTGACCGAACCTAACCTTTTACTTCGGTAAACTTCGGAACTGTTCGGGTTGTGAAATGTAGGCTATCCGTGTTGTAAAAGCGTGGAATCGCTTTGACGTCATGTCGCTGGAGACGACGAGGGGTGACGAGATGAGAATGGAGCACTTTTTCAATGAAAGGGTGGAGGGAAACAGGAGCACCCCGGTAAAACCCCTCGGCCCTCTGGCAGTGCCCTCCCCGTTTGACCAATTTAAATAAATGGAAGTGACTAAACATCTCCAGACGTGATCATGCTGAGAGAACGGAAAAATTAGTGGATACATTTCACGAAATTATATAATCCAAACAAACGTACCTTTATATTGCTTCTGTGATTGGCTCGCAGTTTATCTGAAGGAGTTTGAGCCAATGAAAAACCCTCAACAAAAAAAAAAAAAAGGATCGAATCGCAAACATCCCATTTGATAGGTGTCACGAGTCAATAGCCAATGAACAGATGGCATTTGCCTGAGTGTGTAGGAGATTGTGAAGTATATCCTAGAGGTCATCGTAAACGCGAATTTTTCCAGTGTCTAGCTCATGAACCATTTCCGCAATGTATTGGGCGTGGCAATATACACTGTAAATTTGATTGTAATTGTAACATAAATATTATTGTATAATTACAGATTTTTTTGTACATTAAAAAGTTCAAATTAAAATCAATTGTATCACTACAAAATAGTGTTTGCATTAATACGGGGTTCGGAGCATTTTTACTTTCTGTTGTCCCAGTAACTCCAATAGTTAAAGTTGACTGTAAACCGTTCCCTGAATAGCTTTCCAGTATTAACTGTGCACGTAAATAATCTTGATAGAACAAAATTAAGTCAAATTATTGAATATTCGATTACCTTTTCCGTGGTTTAAATAAATTATGCTTGATTGAAACATAAATTAAAATGTAAAGTTATGCGCCAATTATCTCGGGAAACCGTATTTCATGTATGCAAATTTAACCGTAGCCAAGTGTTGTACAAAGTTACAATATCTTTGTTGGCAACTGGTTTCCAAGAGGAATTTTTTGACGTGAATACGTCTTTAAAATTGCTTCCATAGTGGGAGGCAATCAAAAAAACGAATTATTACTGGGGACCGGAAAAATTCGCGGATTCAATGACCTCTAGGATAGCCTCCATTATCCTCTGCATTTCTCAAGAAAACACAAGTGTTCATTGGGTACTAAATTGTGAGGCGTCTCCACTGGGTAGCTTGTGATTCGACGCTTCTTTGGTCGATAGTCTCTCATTGGCCCAGAGAGTTACAGTTAATCTGCGAGCCAATAGCAGAACCAGCAGAAATGTACACAAGTTTGAATTTCAGCCTTTCACGAAATGAATCCGCTAATTTTTACGGTCTCTAATTATAACTAGAGACCCGGAAAATTCGTGGGTTCATTTCGTGTTATGCTAAAATTCAAATAATTATACCTTAGTGTTGCTTCTGTCATTGGTTCACTGTTAACCTGGAGGACTGAAGGCCAATTAGAGACCCTCACTCATAGAAGTGTCGAATCACAGGCCACCCAGTCGAGACGACTCACAAGTCAGCAGCCAATGAGCAGTTGGCATTTGCCCGAGTGTTTAGAGGATATTGGAGTCTATCCTGGAGGTCATTGAACCCGCGAATTTTCCGGGTCTCTAATTATAACGAATACGGGGGATACAGTTAGGTGTTGCAGCTACATATCTATCATCTCCATCCAAAATCTAACCACACTATTGGATAGCTAAAGGATCAAAGAATTCGTTACGCTAAGTGGAGGGGGGAAGCGCCGCCATTTTGATGTCATTTTTCTGTGTTATCGAGATTTAAATTTTGTATAACTTTTGACTCGGAGAAGCTACGACGTTCGTTTGAGTTTCAATCGTCAGCTCTCGTCAAAATCTATCGATTACATGTATAAAACATTAGTTTAAAATAGTCATAGCGAACATATATGGTGTTAAAATAGTAATAAAAATAAATACATACGCGACTTTTTAGTGTTCAAAAATGGTTATCACATAGGTACATAAAATAGCGTATTTTATATTTTGTATTGAAAATAATATCCAGGGGCATACAGATTTCGCAAAAAGATTTCTAGACTAGATGAAAGTTAAAACACTATAGCATCTTCTGTGTTTCATGATTGGGTGAGTTTCTTTCAGGTACATATAGATTGTAACAACACCAATCACAGTGATTCAGTGTGGAAGTAAACGCGACATGAATGGCTCGGTCAAATGCGGCAACGACTTATTTCGCAGACGGCCGCCAATCACAAAGAAGAAAACGCAGTTGCGGATAAATTTTGTTGCAGTCTAATAAGTGTTCGGATCTTTTCGCGAAAAATGCCTGCCCCTGATAATACCTGTTGCGTACACGTGTTCACGTACAACACACGGCCGTGTCCATGACACAGCCGCACCCCAGCACAGTTGGTTAGTTACCTCGACGCGTTGGTTGTGGTTGCAGGTGTGGCACTGGTGCCTGCCCTCCGGCCAGAAGTTCAGCTTCCTCTGCCCCAACGGCACGCTGTTCAACCAGAACTACCGCGTCTGCGACTGGGCGTACAACGTGGACTGCCCGTCGGCGCCCGACCACTACAGCGTCAACGACGACCTCTACCGCGACAAGGAAGGCAACTACATCTGAAGAAGCAGCTGCGACGCCACGACCGCCACCCACCCCACCTCAGCGCGCGGATTACTACTAAGAGACTCTACAGCTCACGACGACGCCCGAACGAACAACTACTTCGGAAAGATTCTTTTTTTGTTTTGGTTTTTTTTTTTTTTTTTTTTGACGCTTCGCCGGCTGCTGCCAGGCGACTGCGACGCCAAAGACATGCTTCGGCCGTTCCGAGTTTTGTGCAACACCTTCTTCCCCCTCCCCCCTTCCCCCTCCCCCCAGCATCACCCCCCTAACCGCGAGCTGGCTGATCGTCTGCTTTCTTTAGATCCTTCCGAACGAAATATAAAAAAAAATACATTTTCCTTCACAGCTTAGGGACACGCGAAAGTCTCGATATAATTTGGCTACAGTCTAGATTGCAAAGGAGAGTACACTTAAATGACTCATGTCATTGGATCAAGGGTTACTTTTAGGTAGAGACCGGAAAAATTCGCGAATTCATTTCGCGATAGGCTAAAATACAAATAGATAAACCTCAGTGCTGCCTATGTTATTGGCTCATAACTCACCTGGATGACTCTGGGCCAATGAGAAATGCACGACCAAAGCTTTATCGAATCACAGGCTGCTACGTTGGGACGTCTCAAAACACAGCAGCCAATGAGTGGGTGACATTTGACCGAGTGTACGTAGAACTATGGAGTTCATCCAGCAGGTAATTTTACCCGCGAATTTTTCTGGTACCTACTTTTAGGTAGGGGCATGCATATTTCGCGAAAAGATTCCAAGGCTAGCTGAAATTTAAAACACTGTAGCATCATCTGTGTTTTGTGATTGGGAGAGTTTCTTCCATGAACATGTCGAGTGTTACAACACCAATCACAGTAATTCAGCACGGAAGCAAATTCGTTCTGAGTGGCTCGGTCAAATAAGGCAACGACTTCTCTCGCAGACGGCCGCCAATCAAAAAAAGAAACTGCTTGTGCGGGTGTACCTTGCTGCAGTATAATTGGCCAACAGATTTTTTTTTCGCGAAAAATGCCTGCCCCTACTTTTAGGGAAATGTGATTTTCGCGAAAAAAAAATTATACGACAGTAAGGTTACGCTAGAGATATTTTCTTTGTGATTAGTGGTGGTATGCAAAGTAAGTAGAGAGCGGAAAAAAAATTGCGGTTTCATTTCGCGATAGACTAGAATCCAAATACTTTTAACTTTTTTGCTGCTTTAGTGATTGGGTCAAAGTTTATCTGAAGGACTCTGAGACAGTGAAAAGCCCCCAACAAAATATTTACCGAATAAAAAGCATATCAGTTAAACAGGTGTCACGTGCCAGTGGCCAATGAACAGGTGTAATTTGTCTTAGGACATAGATGACTGTGGAGTCTATCCTGGAGGTAACTGAAACCACGAAATTTTCCTGTTTCGAAAAATAAGTCATTCCATTCAGGACGCGTTTGCTTCCGTAGTGCATTGGCTATGTGTGGTGTGCTGACAGTAGACGCGTACCTGAAATAAACCCAGCCAACCACGAAACACAGACAATGCTGCAAAGTTTAAACACACAGCTGGTCTGGTAATCTTTTAACGATAAATGCATGGCCCTAGACTTGAAACCAATCGCAAACATCTTTAAATAATAATCCGACAAAATTATGTGAGACCCGGAGAGTAGGGGAAAAGCAGCGACAGCCAACGAACACACGACAACAATTTCATTATTCACACGTTTGTGAAGTGTATCCTGAAACCAGAAAATAATGTTCAAATCAGTCATCTGCTTCTAGGCCGAAAAAGGTGCAATATTGCAGCAGCCAATCAAAAAAACAAAACCATCCGGTCGTTTAACAAGAGGGAGGAGCATAATCTAAAGCAAGGAAAAAACTAGAGACCGGAAAAATTCGCGGAATCATTTCGTGATATGCTAGGATCCAAATAATTATACCTTTGTGCTATTACTGCTATTGGTTCACTGCCAATCTTGAGGACTGTAGGCCAGTTAGAGACCCTCAATCATAGAAGTATCGAATCACAGGCTACCCAGTCGAGACGACTCACAAGTCAGCAGCCAATGAACAGGCGATGTTTTTCCAAGAATGGAGAGGATTATGGAGTCCACCCTGGAGGCCATTGAAGCCGCGGATTTTTCTGGTCCCTAGAAAAAAAAATTGTTTTCAGCCAAAGAGAAGTCACTTATTTTCCTACTGGAAAACCGAATAAATGTTGTATTCGATCTAATTCAATTTTTTTTTAAATATATAAGTTTCCTAACTTAACTGATGTGTAAAATAAGCGCAAGGAATTCGAATGGTTACTTATATTTACTATGATCATGTTAGAATTTACTGAGTGTGAAAAAACATATAGTATATTTATTTTCATGGCAAGTCGTTAAAATAATTTATGATTTTTTCCATGGTTAAGTCCTACTTTAGTAAACGCAATCATTATGATGGAAAATGTGTGAATTTCGTTTTATTTTACAAAGAATCTTTTGTAAAAGTTTATAAAACGATTCTGACCACTTAGTCTCTTCCAGCTTGTTGCCAGCAATTTTTTTTTATTGGCAGTAAAGCAAATTGTGAAACAGTTTCTGTAGTTTCTAATTCGAGAATCTGCATCTGCTGAAAACCTGCTGCAGGGGGTTTAATATAGTCCCACATTCAGTTCATTTACTTAAACCATTCACAGGTTAGAGTGCTATAAAATTACAGTGCGTTAGGTTTGTACAGAATGTGTCATGTGTTGAAAACTGCAAAATTCGCAGATTCATACGGTGATACGCTAGAATTCAAACACATATACCTCTTAGATAATTTTTCTATTGGTTTACTGTTTATCTTGGCGAATCTCAACCAATTATAAACTCTCAAGCAAAGAAGGATCGAATCACAGACAAACCAGCTGAGACGACTTACAAGTCAACAACCAATGAACTTGCGTTATTTGCCCAGTGTACATGATAATGTGCAGTCTATCCTGAAGGCCATTGAAACCGCGAACTTTGCAGGTCTCTAGTCATGAAACGTGTCTTAAATTTGGCAGTTATCAAAAAGTGTACTAACGGCACTTGATATCTGTCAATTCCAGAGCAAGACATGTTTGTTAACTTACACTAACAATCACACGAAGTTATTTACAAACACTATAGAAAAAAAAACAGTGGCAGAAGAATACGAAGACCATTCATTGGTACTGCTTTTGAAAACAGTCAAATTTGAGAAAAATTGCATAACACAAACTATACGTATTATTAATTAAAAATGCCGTATTTGTTTCTGAACTCACAGTACAAAAATGTTTTATGGTGGGTACAATTTGTTTATAGTGGTGTGTTGACATTTTAGTCATTAATAAATTTTCGGTATTACAAAGTTGTTTTTTGTATCGACTAAAAATGTTTGGAAGGAAAAAATTCAAACAAATAATAAGTTTCAGTCAAAAAGTATTATTAATTTTTTTTTTAAATATATGCTCCCAAAAACAAGAATTCGAGTAATGGGTGAACCGTTCGCACTCCAGATAAGTTCACGTGATGCCAAATCATGCAACAAAAAAATTTTCGATGAAGAATTCATTCTTCATACCTGTTACAAACTTTAACGTGAAATAAATTAGAAGCTTAACGTGGTTTCATGAACGCAGCAAGAAGAAACTATTTCCCAAATAAATAAATAAACTGCTGGTAAACATTTCAATGACGCAGGAGGAAATAAATTTTTCTTTGCGTGTTCTTTCATTGGAACTTACATCATCACCACGACAAATGTTTTAAGACCTTGTCGAGTCTTCTTAGATTTGGCAACACTGTATTTTACTAAACAACATAATATTACACTGTCAGTCAGCACGAATATATCACCTCACTTTCCAGTGTATTTCTAAGGTATTTCACATGAATTGTTTTTTTCTTCTAATACGTGTGTTTAGACACCGATAAAATGTTCGTTTTTATGTCTCTGTGATTAGATATAATTAGGTTTCTTTCGCATATGAACTTTTTAATGCATGTAGTGGCTTTTGGTTCTATGCTTATTCGGACGACAGTCCATTTTGAGTTAACGGTAGGCATTCATTTAAGTCAAGAGGCCTGCCACACTTTATTCATTCCTTCATTCCCTGTAAATGGAACAAGAGGGGAACTTTAATTCAAAATGGAAATGATGTAGCTGGGTAGAAGCGAGTTTTTCATTATGTGCACAGCAACCGTTAAAGAAGTCTTTCAAAAACTCTTTTTTTTTTGTTGTACTTGGCAGTACACTGTTAAGAAAAATATCCATTTCAAATTGTGCACTGGTTACAATTCGTAAATCAACAACATATTCGTATTTTACTTATGGTGATTATAAATTTACAAAATAATTTTTCAGTATTAACGGAACCTTCAAACGCATGTAAATACAACACTGAATTTTTTTTTATTACTTTTACAAGAAAAATTCTTGGAAACTCATTTGCCAACGATATCACACGTAGAAATGCGAGGCAGAGTGCGCTAAGTAATTTGTACTAAGCTCTGCCTTGAAATTTTACTAGTGACATCGTTGGCAACTGAGTTTTCCAAGGATATTCCTTGTTAAAGTACATTTTTTTAAAGATAAAGCACTATTATGTTTACCCTGGCTATAAGAGCACACAGAACTTGGAGATCGGAATCCAAAGTAGTTACCTACTATTAGGGTTAATTTTACTGAGGAAGAATTCTTCATTGAAAAATCCGTAACTTTACTGTAATTTCTGACAGTGTACTGCTGCATCGCATCGTTAAAAAAAATAACGTCTTCAAATTGGCTACACGCAGAAAATTGTTTTTCACGGTTAAGTGGCTGGCGTCGTACAGATCGGCTCTCTCCGTACAGAGTAGAAAATCGTGTTCCTGTGACTCCCAACACAACAGGTATCGGGTCGTCTCTGTCCACTCTCTTCTTCTGCTAGTTTGTGGCTCCTCTTAAGACCCTTGTCACATGAGAAGGCACACCTCCGCTTCCATCGCCTCCCAGTAAAGTTGGTCGAACAATGTTCGAGTGTTGAGACGACACTGATAATGACAGGGACACAGCCGAAGTTAGTTTGACAACTTGGAATTACTTGAGTTCACATACAAAATTATTATTTTTTTAAATACGAAGACGTGTTATAAAATCATTTGGATCCTTTACGTATCAACCTATCAAAACAGCGCCCAGCGAAAACGGAAATGGCCTGTGTTTCCGACCCAACGAATCTTTATAAAATGGCGAAAGACTCGGGGGGTTAAAAAGGCAATGAAGTGAAAACAAATCATATATTAATACGAATGCCATATTGAAATTATACGTAGTAAGAAAATGATGTGTCTATAACTTCTAAAGATAATTTTTATATTGCAACGAGTATTAATGTGATTTAAATTTACAAATGTTTATAATTTTACGAAATAAAAATATATATTTAATTGTTCAAAATTTCCATCTAGCACCGTGAAGTCACATCAATATTATAAAATAATATTAATCCTGAAAAGGTTTGAGCTAGCTCATAGTATTAATAAAGTTTGAAAGGTTACAGGGTTTAAAGCATGTTTGCATTTATTTGTCCAAACTTATTTGGTGGGTCATTTGAAAGTCCTATTTTAATAAATATTTTCTCTCAAACTTTTTTGTCAAATATAGTTGGAAACGAAAATTGGACAGTGTGACAAAGCCTTAACATAATGGACAGTTGTGAAGTAGACTGCGCGCCATTATATAAACGAAAATACAGAAATAAACAACCTAGTATCAATATTTCCATAACTTTCCACCTACCTCGTTCAGAAATTAAAAGTAATGATGTAAATATATTCATTTTATGTCTTTATTTTTTTAATATTCTGTAAACTGTAAAGTAGCAAATATATCCCATTAATTTTATATTTGTTTCCTTGATAGGTAAATTGGTTTCTTTCCTACGTATGTACCTAAAATCTGTGATGTTATTAAAACTTCACTGAAAATTTTAAACTACTTGTTAGTTAAAGTTCTCAAAACGTTTAAATCAATGGCATGTTATTAGACTGGCATTAACAAACTTTTTTTTACACTGTGGTGCTTTTCAAGACCTTTTCCGTAGTTTTGAGACTTTTTTGTGGTTTAAGTAGTTAGTAACTTTCTTAAACTACCAAAACGTTTAATCGCCTAAATTTTCAAGCTCGAAGGGTTTTGTTTAGCTGCAGCTTACATTTTAAGAACGAGCGTCATAGCAGTCAGCAGGTATAACTTTCTTTCCCTCTTCGGTTGTAGGGCTACGCCCTGCCTAATTTCTCCGCCAATGATAGACAGAAAATGTACCTACTCTAAAATGATGTAAGCGAGTATTTCAGTAGGTACTCGCCAGAGATGTGTAACATCAACCTCGGTAACAAGCAAATGCATGTGTCCTGATGTTGCTAACACTTATAATACGAAAAATCGGACACGAATTATTATTTAAAATAACGTTGGGCGTGATAAAAAAACACGCAAAATTGCATTTTCAACTACATTTATTTTTGACGTGATTCACACGTAGTTCTCACGCGCGCCGCTAGAATTCGTTGCCAGAGCAGTTACGTCGACTGTCGAATCATTCGATTAGCCGACCGAAAATTTTAAACTATACGATGAAACGGATCCGGTAAAAGCGAAAAAAAAAAAAAGTGTTTGGAACTTATTTCCGACGAGGAAATTTATTCAGATGTTGCGTATCTTTGTTAAAGTTCTTTCAAGAGTTTTCCCTGGGGCTTTGTGAACTGTAGTTCGCGCCATGTACCACAGATGGCAGCAGGTAGTTACTCGCACCAGATGGGGAAGCCTTCATTTCACAGACGGGAGAGTCACACCCGAAGTTCCCCGAAGTTCATGCTTTTTTTCAGTATCTTTAATTAATGTAGCTATCCTACACTCTAAAAAAAAGTTTGTACTTTTACAAGGGAAATTCTTGGAAACCCTGTTGCCAAGGATATTTCTTGCAAAACTACAAGGCAGTGACTTGCAAAATCGCACATGGTACAAAGCTCTGCCTTGTAGTTTTACAAGTAATATCCTTGGCAACAGGGTTTCCAAGGATTTTCCTTGTAAAATATACAAAAATTTCTTTCAGTGTAACCAAATCAACCGTCCACAATGTTTTAAAGTATTTATAATGTAGCTATCCTAACCTAATTGACCATTAGTATCCTTTTATCAATGCCGCCATATTTATTTACGATTGAATTGATAGTCAGCGATGCTAACCGCACGGCCACGAGGCCCTTATTTACAATGAACGAAGAAAAACCGAAGATGCACGATCGGGCGTTTGGCTCTCTCGTCTGTGAAAAGAAGGTTTCCCCACCAGATGCCGTGTGACGAGAGGTCGTGAGGCGTCTTTGGTCGCGGACAGGCGGCGGTGGACGACGCGACGGTATTCTAGCGTCGGTCTTCGGACGACGCCGACCGCGGTGGTCGCGCGGGGCAGTTCGACTTCCGTCGCGCGCGGGGGGAGACGAAAGCGACGCGCTCGCTCGGGCGTGAACGGAGACGAAGGGTTAAAAAAAAAAAAAAAAAATCGAAAGAGCCAGGACGGTGACCAATGGGTTCTCCGTCCGACCCGGAGGAAAGCGACGGCGGGGAATTTTCTTCCGCGACGTCTACCACTGGACTGAGGAGATGCCGTCATTAAAATAGCTAAAGTTTCTCTCTTCCTCTCTCTCTCTCTCTCTCTCTCTCTCTCTCTCTTGTTTTTTTGCGGTACGTGGTCATGCACGGAATAAAAATAAATCACGGAGCGAAGGAACGCTTAAAAGATTGATAGCAGGCTCCGAACCAGTTTGGTAAAATGCTCACAAATCTAAGAGTCGCCCCACTCGGTTCTTGTGAGAAGACAACAGGACCTTGAGATTAACTGTGCTACCACACAGAATAAAAAAAAAATTCTGTACTCTTACGAAAGATTCCTTTGGAAACCAGTTGCCAAGAGACAGTTTTTAATCTTACAAGAAAGATATTGTACTTTTGTACCACGCATGGCTACGATTATTTCTGCTTATACGAAATACACGTTTTCCTAGATAATAATGATTTTTTTTTACGAAAATTGGCGCATAATTTTATATTTTAATTAATGTTTCATTCAAAAATATTTTTTTTAAAAGCATGGAAAAATTAATATAATATTCAATATCTGGACTTTATTTAGTTTTTTTTTATGCTTATTAATGTGCGCAGATAATACTGGAAAGCTATGAAGGGAGCGTTTTATAAACAACTTTTAACTATTCGAGGTACCTACTGGGACAACACAAAGCATAAATACCTGGGTAAGAATACGAACGCAGTATTACTGCAAGAACTATTTTGTAGTGATACATTTGTTTTCATGTAAATGTACAAATTTCCAAAGATCTGTAATCATACATTAACATTTCTGTTCCATTTACAAAAAAAAATAGTTTACAGTGGGCCGGATGTTTGGTTCTGCTAATGCAGAGACGTGATACGTGTGAAATTAAATAACTACGTTAGTGAGCGATAGTTGTAACGCCACACAAAATTCTGGCCCGTAAACAAAGTTGTTTTCTCCCTGGACTCACACACATTACAGGCCTGATAGGCGGACAGAGTCTCCGTGGAGTATAGCTTTTGTAGTAATTGAACCGGCGAGAAATATTTCCAAGATGTTCATCTGTCCCTTTCGTACACGGATAAAAGAGTACTCAATGTACAATCGTATTTACTCTCTCTACACGCTTTCTAATCAGCTATTGAACTAACTCCTTGGTGTTAGTATTTATTTAGTAACCTACCAGTCAAGCAATAAACATCGCATCCTTTTAATCGTGTAATGAACACAAGAGTCCACACATTACTCAAAACAAAGAATTTGCAATGTTTACAGCTATTATATTTTCAGCAAAGTATCTTATACCCGATAGAGCAAAATAAAGTTGTACCCAACATTTTTCTTAAGTTAATCCACTCAAAACAACTAGAAAATTTTTATAGTTGTATATACAAAAACAAATTTACAACGCACCATGGCACTTATGAGGTGTGAGCCACATTTAATTAATATTGCTATTCATATATTTAAAACCATCTTCCTTTTAATGAAAGTAAAATATATTAAAATATTTTACTTAACTATTAAGAACCACACCATCTTCATTTATAAACTAAATTAATATTAATTATACTGCATATTTTATGTGGTGATGATGCAGAAAGAACGCAAACGGAAAGTTGAAATTTCTTGTTAACATTTCAGTGGCAGTAATAGCCTTATACGGATCGTATTAAATGCAACTATACTGACTGTATGCCTTGTTATATAGCCCGTTCGTAGTACACTAATTTTGGTCGGAAGTATTTGGCAAAATTTTAGTTTAGAGAATTTTATAAAATAACAAAATAATAATAATAGGCCTTTTTACTTCATATCCAAATTTCTTAACGGTATTTTAAGAATAAAAAAAAATATGTTGTCTGGTTTTTTTTATCTGAATTATTGTAAACTTTATCCAGCATCGACTGACTTAAAAATATGTATACCTCTCTTTATCTTTGGTCAGAATTGTTAGTATAACTATCTACATAGACCCTGATGAGACAGTTTTGCGCATCCAATGATATTTGTAAGAATCTGAACATTTTCGTTTCGTTAAAAAGTGTCTACTCAAAAGGTAAATTTTATTCAAATAATTTGTTTTTTACAGATGTTAACTCTTGTTGACTGTGTCCAAACTAATTTTTAAATTATTAAAATAAGGACTGTCATTTTAGTTTAAGAACACTGTACTTATAATCAATCGCTCTGGTGTTGAAAAACTCTAAGCGACAAACATTATTTAATTTTACATTTTATAATTTATTTTGTACGAATGTAAAGAAATATCTGTATTATATTTTGTATGTATGTATTATAGAACACATAAAAAATAAAATTATATTTTTTCAAAATAAAACTGTGTACTTTCATTGAATTGCCTGTGTCCTAATGTTTTTATACATAGCTTATTTATTTATAAACATTCTTAAGACGTAATGGCTGTATATGTTATAGGACTTTAATACATTAAACTTACTATCCATTTGAATCATAAAACTTTTTTAATATAATGACGTGTATAAGACACTGATATTGTCCAGTTTTTCTCAGTAGTACGAAAACTACATGTAACACAGTCAACACAGATCAAATAAATTTTTCAACTCAGAATTAGTTATAAAAGAGTAATTGTTCATCACATAACATGAATTAAATATTTATATTTTTAGATAGGCCTACACGTATAAAACTTTGGTTACATATAAAATTTTGCCAAAATTTCCCAATGTAATTTACATCCGATTAGTTTTGCAACAGAAATAAATAATATTTTCCAAGAAAATAAATGTGTAATTCCAAATTCCATACTTCTGAGCATTATCGCTCGTATTAACAAATATTTTAGTGGTACCAACATATATTAGTCTTAGGATTAAATTGTTGTCTTTATTATGTTGATGCAAGTTGAGACGGCATTAAATAGAATAGGTGCCCGCAGTTTTACAATGCTCTGACCACTCTGGTATACTTACTCCATCCGATAAAATGTAATATTGCGCGGATTGAAAGGAGTACAATGTTGAACAACACACTTTTACTAAACCCATTTTCACCTTCCTGACTGCCAAGAGCAAACTTTTCCCCTTGCTTAAAAAAGTCATAGATTAAGCAATGTGAGCAAGCGATAACTACGTACAGATCAACGAAAATTATATATAAAGAACTCTATTTCGATTTTTGTTAATATATGTACTGATTCTTTATGCTGTGATTCTCTATTGGGTTAATTTATTTGTTTTTCTTTTATTCTGTTGTCTAGTGAAACATGCAGTACAGTAACTTGAAATTAAATGGTTCAAATTAGTCTTGTGTTCAATCTACATTTTGAAGCAAAAAATGTGTGTTCTTAAACAAAATTCCAAATCATTATGTATCGGAATTAATAAAATAAATAAAGTAATATTTCAGAGGTAGTTAACATAAACAAACTCACTCAACACAACTGATATAATTAGAAATATTTGATCTGCAAAATTTAATCCAAACGAACTCTATAAACAATAGTAAAAATTTTCATACCAGACTTTATTTTACTCATTTATGAACGACTACTTGTGAAAATTTATTATGTCAAGCGTTTCATTTTGTTTTTGTCTATTTAGTCAAAACATTAATATTAAAATTTAAAAAATCCATTCGACACCGCCTGCAGGATCAGGTATGTTTCGAAGTACCTTTTATTTTCTAGAACGTATCGGAAACTTCTCATGTTCTCTGCAGAGAAAATGTTTCGAATATTTGTAATTCAATGCATAAATTACTTAATAACATAATAACTATGCACAAACTTCATAGTATGTCTACTAATAATGTTATGAATTGTTTTGACCTTCAAACACTAAATGATAAATGGTCTTTAAAAAATTGGTTTGGATTAAGGTTAAAGATAATGTTTAGGTGGTTTACAAAAGGTTTGTAAGATGTTAATAGTATATTATATAGGGACCAGAAAAATTCGCGGGTTCAATGCCCTGTAGGATGAACTCCATAGTTATACGTACATTCTGTCAAATGTCATCCACTCATTGGCTGCTGTCTTGTGAGACGTCCCAACGTAGCAGCCTGTGATTCGATAAAGCTTTGGTTTGGTGTTTCTAATTGGCCCAGAGTCATCCAGGTGAGTTGCGAGCCAATAGCAGAGGCAGCACTGAGGTATAACTATTTGTATTTTAGCCTATCGCGAAATGAATTCGCGAATTTTTCCGGTTTTTAAGTAGGCCTATATATAATAAGAAAGTTTTTGAATTTTTTTTTTCCAAATTCCTGCTTTTTTTTTCAATTTTTTTTTGCAGTAATGATAGTTCGACTCATCAAAAAATTGTTTCAGGCAATAGTTTAAGATTAATGTTCCATGATTTTTATAATAAATTATAACGGATTTGATAGTTCGATAGTAAGCCCACTAAAGGAGTTGTGTGTAAGAGAACTTAAGATTGGAGGATTTATTTAGAAATAGGTCTATGAACGCCGTCGGAATGTGTGCAGTGGTCGACGCAGCACCCAGGTCACTGTACCCCCCCCCCCCCTTTTTTTTTCTCTTCTTCCGCGCGAGCGTCGAGCTCCATGTGTTTGTTTTCGGGCCGATGCCGGGCCAGTGATCAGCAGCCACGCAGAGATGGCGTGTCGTCGCCCTCGCCTCGTCGTGCGCCGGGCGACCGAGGACCTGTGTTCGAGCTTTGAATATATATACTGTATAGAAGTCGCCAGCCCAGGTTAAAATTTATAATACGGTTTTGAGGTAGTTGGTTAATTCACCGCCGCAATCGCCACCATCTCTAGGGCATCGACTTGTGGTGGTCCCTAGCGGACAAGTGTCGAACTCTTCAAACACCCCTTCCCCCTCCCGTTGAACGACCTTGAGCTGCAGTGAATGATAATTTGGGGGTGCGGGGAATGACAGCGGGCGACAGTGCTGCGCTCTAACGTGTACACAACAACTAAGACGATACAGGGCGTTACGGCAGCGCACTGCAGCGGTGAAGTTCCCAAGCTGCTCATCATACGCTTCTGAAAAACGTAGAGTAAATCCTATCCACTCGCGACTTCTATACAGTATATATATTCAAAGGTTCGAGTCTCTGCCGGAGCAGACCCGTCCGTGTACACGGCAGAACGGCGCAGCGTTAAGCGAACAAACGGCATTACTTAACTCTTTCAGTACCCCCTTGTTAATTCGTAAGATACACATGATGTAAATTTTTTATTATAAATAAACTTTTTTTTTTCAATTTTTTTTATGTGGTAATTATTTTACACTATAATATAATATTAAAGTATGATTTTATAATGAAAAATAAATGTAAGATAACATTTATTTTTTTCATAACTTAAAGTATGGTGTCCACTAGAATGTAGGTACACCTTAACCCATACATTCTGGAATTGATAAGCGCCCTGTACCAACGAGATGTAAATCGTCCACTTTATTGAACATATAGACTGAAAGGGTTCAACGTCAAACATGAACTCACAGCCCAATCAAATTCCGAGCAACCTCTCCTACCAAATCCCAACAGTCCCGTTTTTTCCAGTGGAAACACTGGTGGTGTCAGATAACGAAGAATGGCGCCATTAAATTTTGTGACATTATGTATGATATTTTTTTTGTTCTTAAAATCCTGTTTTCTCCACCCCTTGCAGTAATGGTTGGTCGTATCAAAATTTATTTTAGATGAAAGTTATTAATATTATTTAGGATATTTTAACTAAATACTTGATTATGATTGTATGCATGGCACGAAAATTTTGATTCTTTTTATTCCTACCCCTAATTTTTTTTCACCCTTTCAGTAATAGTTTGTCTTATCAAACATTGTTTCAGATATAATTTTTAAAAAATATTCAAAATAATTACGATGCTATTTGAATTGATTTAACGGAGTGTTCACTAAAGAGTTGTTAATTTTTTTGTTCTTCAATTTCTGTTTTCTTTTCACCCCCTGCATTTGGTCACATCAAAAATTCATTCTGACAAAGGTTTTTGGTATTACTCAAAAAAATATATAATAACTACATATGGATATGATATTTGTCATATTAAGGTAGCTGTAGCAATTTTTCTGTTTTTCAAAAATCCTTCCCCAACTCTACCTTTTTGGTAGGATTTTTCCCATTAACAAACTAAACCAAGATTTTTCATGCGGTATTTTATGTAACAGTTTGGTAATAATATGTGTAAGATTACGACACTTATCGTGTCCATAAAAATGCGATATATACATAAACACTCCAATTAATGATTTTGGGGTCTATAGACCTTGATACGAAAAAAAAATGAATTTTTTTTTTCGTAAGTTCCACCATGGTAAAAACTGTAATAGTACTTATTTTTTCGGAAACAACCTAAAATATCACTTTTGTCTGCAGAGCGAAAACGCATAGGTCTGGGTTGGAGAGGTAGTTCTATGGGAAACACTACTTTACCAAATAACGTGTTTGTGTTTTTCCGATTAAGTAAATTAAGTAAATCATTCGCTGTTTTTAATCTAAGATATTTTGTGATTAAAAGTAAATCTAATACATTCCTGGTTGTCGTGAGACAGGCAACTCCACGGTGATAGCCGTGACGACCATATTGTTACCTACTAGCCTATGTGTACTATATCTACGGTCGGAAACTGTCAACTACTATGTGTACTATGTCTATGGTCGGAAACTATTGACCAAATAAATCTAACAATAATACACTAGCAGTTCAAACTCAATGTTAATTTATATGTTGTTACAATAAAATATTTCTATAAAATTTATAAATTATTTTGTGATGAAGTTGGGCAACGTAGTTAAATAAATTACTGAAAATAATATCCAGATAAACCATCTAAATTGTACTTATATTTCCTATAACACTTGGGACTTATGAACATCGTAACATGATAGTAAAGTTAAGTAATTTTTAGAGAGTTTTAGTACAATTTACACGGGATTAAATTCACTTGAATAGTTGTCGAATTAATTCAGTGATTCAAGTGTAATCAAATTAAATGTAAGTGTAATAAAATTAAATGTGTTTAATCAGGTTCAAACTATATTAGTTCAATACTTAAAAGTTAAATATTAAATATCTTAATATGTAAAAATTAGTATTAAAATTCCAATTAAATCATTAGAACTGAAGATACCTCAGCGGCAGTAGCCGAAACGTCTGGGATAAAATTACAAGAAGTTATGAAAAATGGATAAAGACTAAGCAACTTGTAATATCACTTAATTTCTTCAAAACTTAAAATTGGTAATATCCCAATTCATTCGTTACTATTGAATTTATTTTTCAATGCGTCAGAAATTCGTTAAAGCAAGCGAATGGCCTAACACTTGAATTTATTTTTCAATGCATCAGAAATTCGTTAAAGCAAGCGAATGGCCTAACACTTTTTTTTTAAAATTAATACATTGCATTTAATGGAAGGTATTCCATACCTACGACCTAAAACCCTCCCGGCATTCCTCTTCCCTTCCCCCTAAATTTCTATACCCAAAATTTTAACCTGGCGTCCGCCTCTGCCGAATGCCCGTTCTGCAATGGCACCGAAACGGAAACGGGTCCCCCGGAACATTAATTTCCTATCGCGTCCGCATTTTACACAATGCAAGGAAACACAACAAATTGCAAGCAATGAGATTGCATTTCAAGGTCGCGAAATATTAATTTAATTGTAAAATACAGTATTCTTCGAGACCATAGCACGAGCAGAACTTACGTGTAGGCTATACTAAAAAAAATAAACGTTAAAGAAATAATAGAAAACTAGATATTTTGCACTCGAAACTAATTGCAACGTATTTAGAACATAAACAAACATGACTACCAACGCAACCAAGTAATCGGCTTTTATTGATCGCACGGAGCATCGTAAACGAAAGAGCTCAGCATTGCTGAGCTAATCCGTACGGGTCCGTCTCCGTCTGTGTGCCATTTATTGTATCTCTGTTCCTTGAGATACGTATTCGTTTATGTTACCCGTCTCAGGTTTCCGTGTCATTGTAGAACGGGCCTAAGACAGCCATTGCAGTTTGGCCGAAAACATAAACGTTAAAAGTAACGCCTTAAATTGTTGGGCAGGAGTGAACTCTACCCAATAGTTTTACCACGATCGAGCTTGGTTTCAAAAAGGAATTTTTTTTTTGAAGGATGGGTGGCTCTGGGGTGATTGCCCCTCCCGAGCCCAAAATTTATTTTTAATTTAATATTATATGTTATATTTATGCTAACTTAATAGCTTTAATTCATGATTTAATTTTTTTCTTCAAAAGGTTTTTTTGAAAATATGAAATAATATATTTGAGAACATACATTTGTAAATATTCCAAGTCTACAGGAGCCTTTCTTTTTGGAGCCGCCCTGGACCACAATTGTGTAAATGCTAATCGCAATGTACGATTGTAGTTAGTCACATTACATTTCGTGACGTTGAACTGTTATGTTTAATGCTGCGTTGTGCTCGTGATACGCGTATGTTGATAGTCTTGACTTTTCCTCCTGGGTTGAAGATGCAGCGATAAGCCAAACGTGAATCGAAAGGCACACGCTCCTTCAAGTAGTTCACCATTCACATGAGAGATGGCGCTGGCTGTGGCAAACCAGCGTTTCAGATTTCTGTCAAATATTGTGGAAGGTTCGTGTACCTACAATTTAGTTATGTCTGTGAATTTAACTTGCAGATTATAGTGCGCGAAATAAATGACGGATTCACGGTGAGGTTAAAAAAAAGATATATTTTTTTGTTTACATAAAACAAATTTCTTCAACACGTAACCTGACTGTTAATGGAGGACTGACTGTATGCATAATTATGTATAAATAATGTAGGGATGTATTTTTAGATTGCCTGTAAATATATTAGCTAGAGTTTTATTAGCACATGTGTGATTATTAGTTTCATCAATCAAACATCACAATTGAGTCTGTAACAGGTGAAGAGATTGATCAAAATGAGCGATAACTGAAAAATGCACATACATAAATATATTCTTCTGGCTGTTCAGTTCAGTATGCTCCTGATAATTGGGCTGAGAAATGGATTAGCCTATATGGTAAGTTATATTTATAAAAAATTATACATTTATTGAATATTTACTTTTGGCTTACCACAACGAAGTTTTAATTGCCAAAAAAATATAGTGTAATTAAGGCTACAATACTTATGTAGAAAAAAATTGATGGTTTAGTGCCTGAGTATGTGTGGACAGTGGCGTATTTAGAAGGGGGGCACGGGGGCACGTAACCCTCCCCTCCCAGAAGGGTAAAATATGCATTGGATAATACGACTTCTGAAGTAATACACAGGTACTATACTAGTTCAAAACTCCTGGTGCCCCACCCAGAAGTCAATCCTGGGTCAGCCTTTGTGTTTAGATAAAAAATTCTTCGTGACTAACTGTGTCCATTTCTGTTCAAAAAAATTTTACTTCAGATTTATTTATCGTATACTTCTAGATAACACTAAGGCACAGTGGCGTAGCCAGGATTTGTGTATGGGGTGTGTTAAGAAGCATGCCCCCCCCCCCCCCCCCGTATTAAAGTGGGAGGTGGTGGGGTCCTCCCCCGGGAAAATTTGGATTTTAAGGTGTAAAATAGTGCTATTTTAGCAGTTTCCTGTAATTAAATTTAAATATTATAATGGTAAATTTTTTATTAATTTTAATATGAAATTTGTTTGAGTGATGAATAAGAAATTATTTAAAGATTTGGTGCTAAGGGGGGGGGGGGGTTGAACCCCTAACCCCCCCCCCCCTGGCTACGCCCCTGCTAAGGCATACCTTCGGCACCCGGCAGAAGGGACAGAGGAACGCAAACTGCGCCGTGACACAGCACATGATCACGTGAGGCGAACATCTCGGCCTGATGCGGGCTGTGTGTGTGTATGTGTGTGTGTGAATATTGTTTACTGGACCACCAGGTTTCCGCCAGAATCACTAAACTAATTCGCTACAGTGCTGTTTATTACCACGAAATAATATATTAGCACTCTTAAATTATTATATATTTTTTTATTCTCAAATTTGAGCAATTATCAACGCATCCACAATTCTGCAGGGTTAAAATTTCTGACAAATTTTCCTCAACGAAAATCGTTCGTTTTATGATGATCCCTACCACACATCAAATTAATGCATCGCAATTCGCGAACATAATGCATATTTAGGCCCATCAAGGCAAAATTTCTGGCCGCAGTAAGCCAAAAGTCTCGTGTGGTTCAGTTCTCAGCCGTGTCGTAAAAGGTGTGTTGGGGGGGGGGGGGGGGGGGAGTTGTCGCTCACGGCATCAAAATACGCACTGCCAGACGCGGAAGGCAATCGTAAATCCGCGCAGAATCACGCTGCCATTGGAGAGCTCAGTAGCGTAGCGTCTTTACCTCGTCTCGGGCTTCGTCTGTGGGGACGTATAGTTTGTCTCATGCTTACATTTCAGTACAGAGTAAATGGCGAATACTGTGGCCAGATTGCTAACACCCGGGTTGTTAACGTTAAACATTTGTCTTGTACACCATCGTTAGTCATAATAAGTTTCAATTTTTTTGACGTGACAACGTCAGTAGTATAGGAATGGGCATACTGGGACAGGCTTCAGGCTGAGGATTGAAGATTGTTTACATTGTGACGTCACGGCGGCCATCTTGGATGAGTGTAACGGGACACAGCGTAACGGGACAAGTTTTACCTTGACCTTTGACCCTCAAAATCCGCCAAAATTGGGCAAAATTTGCCCAAAATTCCTCAAAATTCGCCAAAATTTCCATTTCTGTGAAAAAAAATTCCGCCAAAAAATCTCAAAAAGTTCCACAATTCAAAAATTCCCGTTTTCGAGAGAAAAATTCCCGTTTCGAGGGAAAATTTCCCGTTTTTAGTCCTTAAAAATCCCAGCGGCTAGAAATGTCCATATGTAGGCTTAAGCATCCATGTCTACAGCCTACGATAAGCCTCTGACGTCATCATGGATTATGACGTCACCGTTACATTTTCCGTTACGGTCGCCATCTTTAACTTTTTTATTTATTATCCGATTTTAATGAAATTTTTTTTAAAAATTATAAAAAAATTCATTTAATAAAATTTTAAAAAAAGACTTATAAAAAATATACTTTTACGACACGTAGTTCGGAGTCCTCGGTTCGAACCCGGTGAGGGCAAACAAATAAAAATGGCGACCGATCCTTCCCCCTAGGTGGGTGCTAGCAGACTGACTCCCACCACTTTTTTTCAAAGCATATATATCGTCACCTAGTATGACGTCATGTCCGCCATCTTGTCTTCGATGCTGGAAGCCATCATCATTGTATCGTCGGCGAGAGTGCGCTGACGTCATGTTAGTTTCGTTCTTATCCGCTAGAGTACAGTAATCATTTATTACTATGACACCCGCCATCTTGAAATTCGGCCGCCATCTTGAAAATCCGTAATTATTTAGCTAGAAATTCGGGAAAAGTTCCAAAATTCATTAAATAAATCACTCATTAATTTACATATTGATTCGATCGATTCCTGTCCTCGGTTCGATACCCGATCGATGCAAATAATCTTAATTTTTATGTAAAAATACCTAAAAAATGACAGGTTCGAAAATAAAAACACTGCAAGTTCTTTTACAAACATAATATTTATTACATAATTTCTATTTTACTACAGGATCACCTGCGAAGGTTAGCAATCTTACAAACATTTAGGTCCGCATAGGCGTGAAATGACTAATTCTTAGCTCCAATCGGTTTATACAAGACAGAGTCCAACCAGATCCTTTACAGACATAGTCCTCCTCTTCTTGACAGAGTTTCTGGATACCTTGTTTAACAGTTTGCTTGACATCGTTAGAACTGTAAATTACCGCAGCCGATGTCTTGAATGCACACTTCTTCACTTTGTCATCGAACGGATAAGGCTTTCCATATATACAGTCCAACCACAAGTTATATTTCAAAGGTCCGTTTGTTGCTACGTCATCAGTAAGCTGATTGATTATGTCCTGTCTGATATCATCAAGAAAATTACAAATGTCCTTCGACTCACTTAACGTACTTGGATAATAGTAGTCTTTCAATGTTCCACGAAATGCAGACTGCGCCAAGTAGAAGCCATTATCGTTCACTTGTAATGCTCCGATCACAGTCTTATGTTTATTTTCATGTTCAGATGCCACAGCAATCGGTTGCTGCACATCAGTTTTTTTACTTGTACGCTCACGAGTCACCAATCTAAACTCAGGAGTCGTAATTGCTGCAGGTAGTTCAGCAGTAGGCGCACGGACTTCACCTTTACAGTTTATCGAATGTCGGCGCAAATTATCAATTCGAGTAAACCATTTATGACACTCGTCACAGCGAAACTTCATGCGAGAAGGATTCTTCGTACATTTACTCCTCTCATGTCTCCGTACATCATGTGCAAATGCAAACGTCATGTCGCAGTAGCCACAAGGATGCCTAGTTGAAGACAAACCCGAACCAGATGTCGCTGTTACTGCAACTGAATCATTTCCAGGCATACTCTTATGCACATCAATGCATCGTTGTTGTATAGAAACCTTTACTTTCTGCCGCACTGCAGGTCCTTTACATGTCTCCAAGTGATGCTTCAAATTAGCATTTCTTGTAAATTGCTTGCGACACTAAATACAACCAAACATTTTACGATAAGGGTTCTTGGCACATTCTCTCTTCTCGTGTCGACGAGCATTGCTGATGTTTGAGAAAATCTTGTCACAGTAATGACATCGATGTTCGTTAGTTGTTGACGATTCCCCATCCATTAAAGTCTCCATCGAGGGCGAAACAGCGTTCGTCGAGGTTTCCTGTACAGTCAGCACTACCGGCATTAAAGTCTCTTCTGCTGGTGGTATCACATCTGTTGAAATCTCCTCCAATGTTGACGTCATCGTTTCCAACGGGATCTGCTCCTTCTCCGTCGTAGCTGTCGTCAAGGTTCCCGTAGACGATGGTACAACCTCCGAGTTCAACGTTAAAGTCGGTAAAGATGCCATCGAGTTCGCAAGAACAGGTAATTACGCGATTTATGCACCAGATTAAACAAACTAGGTGATCCTTACACCGCCGACGTCAGTAACAAAACTGAGCGTCCTGCTGTCTAGGACTCGCTTATATACATGCACCGTATGGAATAATACGCTAGTCAAATCAAGAACAATTTATTATAATACTAGAGTCAAAACAACATTAAAATTAGAAGCTCCATCAACAAAAAGGAAGCACATTCTGGAAGCACCGACAACGAAAAGGCAGCACATTTGGAAGCACCGACAACGAAAAGGCAGCACATTTGGAAGCACCGACAACGAAAAGGCAGCACATTTGGAAGCACCGACAACGAAAAGGCAGCACATTTGGAAGCACCGACAACGAAAAGGCAGCACATTTGGAAGCACCGACAACGAAAAGGCAGCACATTTGGAAGCACCGACAACGAAAAGGCAGCACATTTGGAAGCACCGACAACGAAAAGGCAGCACATTTGGAAGCACCGACAACGAAAAGGCAGCACATTTGGAAGCACCGAAAACGAAAAGGCAGCACATTTGGAAGCACCGACAACGAAAAGGCAGCACATTTGGAAGCACCGACAACGAAAAGGCAGCACATTTGGAAGCACAATTGAATAATGAAGCACATTTTGGAAGCACCATCGAATAAGGAATCACACTTGGAAGCTCCAACGAATAAGGAAGCACACTTGGAAGCTCCATCAACAAAAAAAAAGGCAAAAAAAAAGGAAGCACAAGTTGCGAGATCTAAGTCTTAGTTAGAAATCAGAATACAAGAAATAAAAACATTAAATTTTATATAATTTAAATTATTTATTTTATTTCTTTACATTATACAAATGCAAGTAAAACAAGCCATTATTGTATGTAGCCAGCTTTCCTCAGTTCCTTGAGTATGAATGATATTTCTTTGATGCACGAATAGTTTCCTGCACAAAGCGAACCATGTAGAAGTCTTAGCCGGTCAACCAATATGTTTGGATCTTTCCATGATGTGTAATCATTCTCTTCTACCACCATTTTCCTTGCACGTTTATAATAAATATTATGATCTCTGGAGTCTTCCGTTTTACCACCAACCTCAGGATAACTTTCATTTTTGAGACGGTGATCATCACAAGCTTGATCAGATTTATTTAATATATCACGTCGTTTACATCGTTTCGGTCTCAGGACACCGCCACATTCTTCAATCTTGGCAGCTTTAGGTGCTTCATCATAGTCTATGTCTTTGTCAACAGCCTCAGAGTCACTGTAACAATCACCGTAGAAGGAATCGTCTTCACCCAATTTACCGTAATAATTCGATGTTGATGATGTTGTAGTGTCTTCATCGTCTTCATCGTCTTCATGCTTCCTTTTTAGGAGTCCATCATTTTTACAAAGTAGGAAAGATCTACTTGAATTCGGCTGGAATATATTCTCACTTTTCACGTTAAGGATTCTTCCATTGTCTTCATTCTTCCGTAAATCATCAACCTCCTTCAATTTAAGTTCTTTGTCGAGATCGGAAGAGCCAAGAAAATTATTGTCGTAATACAGATCACTCTTCCTTAGGCTAGTAGATTCATCGTTGTCCTCTAGCTTGTACGCAGGCTTGGCGCTACAAGTTCTGCCATGTCTTTTTAGGCTCTCTCTCCGCGTAAACGACTTGCTACATCGAACACAACTTATCATATTGCGCAGTGGAGTTTTAACACAGTCATTCTTCTCGTGTTGTCTTTTATTCTTTCTCAAGATAAACTCTTTACTGCAAAACTTACACCTATGTTCTTTCGATACAGCGCCAGATCCCAAATCGGAATTCATATTAGTTACTAAGACTAATGCCAGATACCAATTGAGTGTTTTAAATTAGATCCAATACTTAAATAGAAATTTTTTCATATTTCATCAGCGAGAATTAATATACCTCATGCAAAAGTACTTTATGCATGTAGTTCGGCTTTTCAATAACAGATGTCGCCACATGTTGCTTGCAGGTAAATAATATTTAGTTCTTTTATGCGGGATGCGGGATGCTCACTAACGATCGCAAAAGAAGGATGGCTTCGCTAGACTCCAAGGAAAAGGAAGTTCGTCTTGCATGTTGGTGCTCCACAGATGTCTCATGGCGTAATATTAATTTGACTGAGTAATGATATTTATTAATTCCACCTGATAAAAATATTGCAAGTTTTGATTTAGTAGCAGAAATTATCGAATTAAATGTAACTCCAAATAAAATAACATGTCTCATTAGACAAAAAAAAATCCATGCAGAGAACGGTTTCTCAGAATAGTCAGAAACACTTGAAGAAACCACAGGAATGATTGCAAGAACACGGGAAAAACCATAAAAATATTGACAAGAATAATCAGGAGCACACGGAGAAAACCATCATAATATTGGCAAGAATGATCAGGAGCACATGGAGAAAACCATCATAATATTGACCAGATTAATCAGAAGTACTCGGAGAAAACCACCACATGTTTTCTTTGATTTCATAAAATTACAGGAAAAAAAATTTAAAAATAAAAATGAATTAATTAAAAAAATAATATAAAAAAAATGCATAAACAGTTTCTGCTAGCTTGTAAACTTATCATTGTTGAGCAAAGATAGTTCTTGTACAAGCCAGAAATTTATGCATTTTTTTTATATTATTTTTTTAATTAATTCATTTTTATTTTTAAATTTTTTTTCCCTGTAATTTTATGAAATCAAAGAAAACATGTGGTGGTTTTCTCCGAGTACTTCTGATTAATCTGGTCAATATTATGATGGTTTTCTCCATGTGCTCCTGATTATTCTTGCCAATATTATGATGGTTTTCTCCGTGTGCTCCTGATTATTCTTGTCAATATTTTTATGGTTTTTCCCGTGTTCTTGCAATCATTCCTGTGGTTTCTTCAAGTGTTTCTGACTATTCTGAGAAACCGTTCTCTGCATGGATTTTTTTTTGTCTAATGAGACATGTTATTTTATTTGGAGTTACATTTAATTCGATAATTTCTGCTACTAAATCAAAACTTGCAATATTTTTATCAGGTGGAATTAATAAATATCATTACTCAGTCAAATTAATATTACGCCATGAGACATCTGTGGAGCACCAACATGCAAGACGAACTTCCTTTTCCTTGGAGTCTAGCGAAGCCATCCTTCTTTTGCGATCGTTAGTGAGCATCCCGCATCCCGCATAAAAGAACTAAATATTATTTACCTGCAAGCAACATGTGGCGACATCTGTTATTGAAAAGCCGAACTACATGCATAAAGTACTTTTGCATGAGGTATATTAATTCTCGCTTATGAAATATGAAAAAATTTTTATTTAAGTATTGGATCTAATTTAAAACACTCAATTGGTATCTGGCATTAGTCTCAGTAACTAATATGAATTCCGATTTGGGATCTGACGCTGTATCGAAAGAACATAGGTGTAAGTTTTGCAGTAAAGAGTTTATCTTGAGAAAGAATAAAAGACAACACGAGAAGAATGACTGTGTTAAAAATCCACTGCGCAATATGATAAGTTGTGTTCGATGTAGCAAGTCGTTTACGCGGAGAGAGAGCCTAAAAAGACATGGCAGAACTTGTAGCGCCAAGCCTGCGTACAAGCTAGAGGACAACGATGAATCTACTAGCCTAAGGAAGAGTGATCTGTATTACGACAATAATTTTCTTGGCTCTTCCGATCTCGACAAAGAACTTAAATTGAAGGAGGTTGATGATTTACGGAAGAATGAAGACAATGGAAGAATCCTTAACGTGAAAAGTGAGAATATATTCCAGCCGAATTCAAGTAGATCTTTCCTACTTTGTAAAAATGATGGACTCCTAAAAAGGAAGCATGAAGACGATGAAGACGATGAAGACACTACAACATCATCAACATCGAATTATTACGGTAAATTGGGTGAAGACGATTCCTTCTACGGTGATTGTTACAGTGACTCTGAGGCTGTTGACAAAGACATAGACTATGATGAAGCACCTAAAGCTGCCAAGATTGAAGAATGTGGCGGTGTCCTGAGACCGAAACGATGTAAACGACGTGATATATTAAATAAATCTGATCAAGCTTGTGATGATCACCGTCTCAAAAAAGAAAGTTATCCTGAGGTTGGTGGTAAAACGGAAGACTCCAGAGATCATAATATTTATTATAAACGTGCAAGGAAGATGGTGGTAGAAGAGAATGATTACACATCATGGAAAGATCCAAACATATTGGTTGACCGGCTAAACCTTCTTCATGGTTCGCTTTGTGCAGGAAACTATTCGTGCATCAAAGAAATATCCTTCATACTCAAGGAACTGAGGAAAGCTGGCTACATACAATAATGGCTTGTTTTACTTGCATTTGTATAATGTAAAGAAATAAAATAAATAATTTAAATTATAAAAATTTAATGTTTTTATTTCTTGTATTCTGATTTCTAACTAAGACTTAGATCTCGCAACTTGTGCTTCCTTTTTTTTGCCTTTTTTTTGTTGATGGAGCTTCCAAGTGTGCTTCCTTATTCGATGGAGCTTCCAAGTGTGATTCCTTATTCGATGGTGCTTCCAAAATGTGCTTCATTATTCAATTGTGCTTCCAAATGTGCTGCCTTTTCGTTGTCGGTGCTTCCAAATGTGCTGCCTTTTCGTTTTCGGTGCTTCCAAATGTGCTGCCTTTTCGTTTTCGGTGCTTCCAAATGTGCTGCCTTTTCGTTGTCGGTGCTTCCAAATGTGCTGCCTTTTCGTTGTCGGTGCTTCCAAATGTGCTGCCTTTTCGTTGTCGGTGCTTCCAAATGTGCTGCCTTTTCGTTGTCGGTGCTTCCAAATGTGCTGCCTTTTCGTTGTCGGTGCTTCCAAATGTGCTGCCTTTTCGTTGTCGGTGCTTCCAAATGTGTTGCCTTTTCGTTGTCGGTGCTTCCAAATGTGTTGCCTTTTCGTTGTCGGTGCTTCCAAATGTGCTGCCTTTTCGTTGTCGGTGCTTCCAAATGTGCTGCCTTTTCGTTGTCGGTGCTTCCAAATGTGCTGCCTTTTCGTTGTCGGTGCTTCCAAATGTGCTGCCTTTTCGTTGTCGGTGCTTCCAGAATGTGCTTCCTTTTTGTTGATGGAGCTTCTAATTTTAATGTTGTTTTGACTCTAGTATTATAATAAATTGTTCTTGATTTGACTAGCGTATTATTCCATACGGTGCATGTATATAAGCGAGTCCTAGACAGCAGGACGCTCAGTTTTGTTACTGACGTCGGCGGTGTAAGGATCACCTAGTTTGTTTAATCTGGTGCATAAATCGCGTAATTACCTGTTCTTGCGAACTCGATGGCATCTTTACCGACTTTAACGTTGAACTCGGAGGTTGTACCATCGTCTACGGGAACCTTGACGACAGCTACGACGGAGAAGGAGCAGATCCCGTTGGAAACGATGACGTCAACATTGGAGGAGATTTCAACAGATGTGATACCACCAGCAGAAGAGACTTTAATGCCGGTAGTGCTGACTGTACAGGAAACCTCGACGAACGCTGTTTCGCCCTCGATGGAGACTTTAATGGATGGGGAATCGTCAACAACTAACGAACATCGATGTCATTACTGTGACAAGATTTTCTCAAACATCAGCAATGCTCGTCGACACGAGAAGAGAGAATGTGCCAAGAACCCTTATCGTAAAATGTTTGGTTGTATTAAGTGTCGCAAGCAATTTACAAGAAATGCTAATTTGAAGCATCACTTGGAGACATGTAAAGGACCTGCAGTGCGGCAGAAAGTAAAGGTTTCTATACAACAACGATGCATTGATGTGCATAAGAGTATGCCTGGAAATGATTCAGTTGCAGTAACAGCGACATCTGGTTCGGGTTTGTCTTCAACTAGGCATCCTTGTGGCTACTGCGACATGACGTTTGCATTTGCACATGATGTACAGAGACATGAGAGGAGTAAATGTACGAAGAATCCTTCTCGCATGAAGTTTCGCTGTGACGAGTGTCATAAATGGTTTACTCGAATTGATAATTTGCGCCGACATTCGATAAACTGTAAAGGTGAAGTCCGTGCGCCTACTGCTGAACTACCTGCAGCAATTACGACTCCTGAGTTTAGATTGGTGACTCGTGAGCGTACAAGTAAAAAAACTGATGTGCAGCAACCGATTGCTGTGGCATCTGAACATGAAAATAAACATAAGACTGTGATCGGAGCATTACAAGTGAACGATAATGGCTTCTACTTGGCGCAGTCTGCATTTCGTGGAACATTGAAAGACTACTATTATCCAAGTACGTTAAGTGAGTCAAAGGACATTTGTAATTTTCTTGATGATATCAGACAGGACATAATCAATCAGCTTACTGATGACGTAGCAACAAACGGACCTTTGAAATATAACTTGTGGTTGGACTGTATATATGGAAAGCCTTATCCGTTCGATGACAAAGTGAAGAAGTGTGCATTCAAGACATCGGCTGCGGTAATTTACAGTTCTAACGATGTCAAGCAAACTGTTAAACAAGGTATCCAGAAACTCTGTCAAGAAGAGGAGGACTATGTCTGTAAAGGATCTGGTTGGACTCTGTCTTGTATAAACCGATTGGAGCTAAGAATTAGTCATTTCACGCCTATGCGGACCTAAATGTTTGTAAGATTGCTAACCTTCGCAGGTGATCCTGTAGTAAAATAGAAATTATGTAATAAATATTATGTTTGTAAAAGAACTTGCAGTGTTTTTATTTTCGAACCTGTCATTTTTTAGGTATTTTTACATAAAAATTAAGATTATTTGCATCGATCGGGTATCGAACCGAGGACAGGAATCGATCGAATCAATATGTAAATTAATGAGTGATTTATTTAATGAATTTTGGAACTTTTCCCGAATTTCTAGCTAAATAATTACGGATTTTCAAGATGGCGGCCGAATTTCAAGATGGCGGGTGTCATAGTAATAAATGATTACTGTACTCTAGCGGATAAGAACGAAACTAACATGACGTCAGCGCACTCTCGCCGACGATACAATGATGATGGCTTCCAGCATCGAAGACAAGATGGCGGACATGACGTCATACTAGGTGACGATATATATGCTTTGAAAAAAAGTGGTGGGAGTCAGTCTGCTAGCACCCACCTAGGGGGAAGGATCGGTCGCCATTTTTATTTGTTTGCCCTCACCGGGTTCGAACCGAGGACTCCGACCTACATGTCGTAAAAGTATATTTTTATAAGTATTTTATTAAAATTTTATTAAATGAATTTTTTTATAATTTTTAAAAAAAATTTCATTAAAATCGGATAATAAATAAAAAAGTTAAAGATGGCGACCGTAACGGAAAATGCAACGGTGACGTCATAATCCATGATGACGTCAGAGGCTTATCGTAGGCTGTAGACATGGATGCTTAAGCCTACATATGGACATTTCTAGCCGCTGGGATTTTTAAGGACTAAAAACGGGAAATTTTCCCTCGAAACGGGAATTTTTCTCTCGAAAACGGGAATTTTTGAATTGTGGAATTTTTTGAGATTTTTTGGCGGAATTTTTTTTCACAGAAATGGAAATTTTGGCGAATTTTGAGGAATTTTGGGCAAATTTTGCCCAATTTTGGCGGATTTTGAGGGTCAAAGGTCAAGGTAAAACTTGTCCCGTTACGCTGTGTCCCGTTACACTCATCCAAGATGGCAGCCGTGACGTCACAATGTAAACCATCTTCAATCCTCAGCCTGAAGCCTGTCCCAGTATGCCCATTCCTATACTACTAACGTCCAATAAATCAATGAACGCCGGCTGCACGCACGAAAAAGTGTCCCGTTGCGCACATTGTTCCGAAACGCTGTGTCCCGTTACGCTCATTGTTCGGTTACGCTGTGTTCCGTTACGCTGTCGGCGAGTGCAGTAATAATAGGTTATGTTACAATTGACTAAAAAATTATGGTGATTCATATAACTGATGATAGATATTTGATTACATTTTTATTTATATGAAAACTTGTTCATAATTATATTTAAACTTTATAGCTAAACGCCAGCTTTTAAAATTAATTACAAGACATCTACACGTGAACTGTTTCGTTGACTGTTTATAAAGTGAAGTGAAAAGTTAATGTGGATTTAATCGCTTATTAGAACAACAATTTCGGCAATAAAGGTTAATTATTCTTGCATTTTAAAAATCTGATTACTTGTATAATTTAAGTATTTATTATTTTATTATTAAAATAAAAATGATTCAATTTTATTCATAAAAGTATGCAATCAATTCATCAATGTTTTGTTATGACGTCACGTTAAACTATCGTTCGTAAACCGTCTTTACAGACAACTATTTTTTTTTCAAATTATACTTTTTATTTATTTATCTGAGACCATAAAATATTGTCTACCGACAGAATTACTTCAGTTGTAGTCATTCGACAGGAAAAAAAATAGTTAAATGCTAAGCAATAAATATTATTTCACAGGGGAAACTATTTGTAGTAGTCAGTCACTATTAAAAACAAAGCATTCCATTAAATTATGTTTCTATACACAAAAGAGCCAAATAGTTTTAAAAAAAATTGATGTAAATAAAACCAAGATTAAGTCTTTTAATTAAATGTCTTTAGAAAAAAAATAATATTACCAGATAATACTCTTGATTAAATAGAACAGGAAAAACGTATTGCCACAATCCTCATTCCAAATTTTTCTTTACAAAATGACATTTTTCAGATACTCAAAACAATTTTTTTATTAGATTACAAAGGTGTAGGTAAAACGTTATTTCTCTGTGACACGCCTCTGGCAACAGAGCATGTCGAACAAGAACAGCGCTGATGGCAGAAATTGTGCATTGGTAGGGACCGGAAATATTCGCGGATTCAATGACCTCTATGATAGCCTCCATTATCCTCTGCATTTCTCAAGTAAACACGCGTGTTCATTGGGTACTAAATTGTGAGTCGTCTCCACCGGGTAGCTTGTGATTCGACGCTTCTTTGGTCGATAGTCTCTCATTGGCCCAGAGAGTTCCAGTTAAACCGCGATCCAATAGCAGAACCAGCAGAAATGTACACAAGTTTGAATTTCAGCCTATCACGAAATGAATCCGCGAATTTTTCCGGTCTCTATACATTGGACATTTATAGAGACCTGCAAAATTCGCGGATTCATTTCGTGATGTGCTACAATTCAAATAATTATACCTTAGCGCTGCTTCTGCCACTGGTTCACTGTTAATCTGGAGTAATGAGGGCCAGTTAGAGACCCTCGCTCAAAGAAGCGTCGAATCACAGACACTCAGTCGAGACGACTCACAAGTCAGCAGCCAATGAACAGGTGGCATTTGCCCGAGTGTGTAGAGTGAAGTAGAGTCTATCCTGGAGGTCATTGAATCCGTTAATTTTGCAGGTCTCTAGTGTCACACGCGCAGTGTCATTGGACGAGACAGCTATATATCAGGGACTGCTCCAGGAAGTCTTCTCAGGAGGGGCTATCGTATAAAGAGAGGCTCAATTACCAAACATGACATTTAGGCCCACATTTAGCTCCCGTTGGCTTGGATTATTTACAAATGTATGGTCTCAAATACGTTATTTAATAGTTTCAAACAACTTTTGAAGGAAAATAGTTTAACACATGAGTTAAAGTTATTCAGTTAACATAAATGTACTCTATAAAAATAAATTATAAATAAAATTTGGACTCGGAAGGGCTATCGTCCCCTGAGCACCCCCCCCCTCCCCTAACTGTTGGAACCGCGCTTGCATTATATATTCAGCAATGAGCATCAGGACTTGTTATTACAATATCAAAATAAAAAAGAATTCAGCAAATAAATTCTAAAAAAAATGGAAAAATGACAATATTCATTTACATATAAAATTAAATGTGATGATGCAGAAGCAGAGTAACTTATGGCGAAATATTTTTGGATTACTTGTTAATTTAAATACTTATCAAAGATGTTGATAACTTAAATCAAGATTAGTTTTCAAGATATGATGATAATTCAGCTCAATATTGGGAAATCACTACTGAGCTATTTATTCTATTGTATAATTTATTTATGTCCTTTTAATATAAGATTTATAAACCTGTAAAAAGTATTCATGTAGATGGGGAAAAAAACGTATTTACCCGTTAATAGTGATTTTTTTTTCTGATAGTAGTTCATCCGTTCTTCGGTTTTATTTGGCATGGGGTAATTCCGGACCTTGTGGTCTCCTACCCAAAAGTCGATCCTTTATCAGCTCCTGCGTGGCAGAGGAAGCAAGCTTTGATTCGCGTGAAACGCTCTCTGAGGAGGTCTTCCATGCAACATCTAAAACCTTGCTATCGTGACTGATGATCCCCCACACGCACCACTTTAATGGAGAACACATGGACGAGTTGAGGAATGCTGCTGCGGGAACGAAACATCAGTAGAAGTGCTTGCTCATTATCGTGCTAGCTTTATTGTAAAAAAAAAAAAAAAGAAGCTGCTTGTGGTTTTATACTGACATTGAGTGTGGTTGAAGGAATGCGATACACTACAGTATTTCTTCTTTTTTTCCTTCTCTCTTGAATACTAATCCAAAGTTATTTTATACCATTTAATCTCGTGATCACTTTAGCATTCAAGTTACCAAAGAAAATTTTAAATTTTCTATGCATCTAGACTTCGCTTCTACTATCTGGTACAAACCGAGAGGTTGCAAAAATGTACTATACAGATGGATTCTGGATTCTACCGCAAAACTTAGGCTGCAGTCTCGTAAAGAACGAACAAGTAGTTCAAAACATGTACGACGTATGGTCGTAAGTTCCTACCAAAGCTGGATTGGTTATTGTTTTGGTTTTAAATATAGTTTTATTGACTGAATTTGTTTACATGATTGCAATATAATACACAATTGTACATTGATTACTGTATATGTGTGTGTGTGTGTACAAGGGCGTCGCCAGCCGATGGCCTAGGGGGGGGGGGGGGGGCAAGTTGTGGGAAAAGTGTGTATTTTTTTGCATTTGGCTATATTTTTTTGAATCTCCAGGGCTCTAGCGGGGGGAAGCTGCCCCCCCCCCCCCACCACCCCTTGGCGACGCCCTTGTGTGTGTACAGAATGCGTCTGAATTCAACCAAAAACTTTGACTGCGGGTTCAACACGACAAAATACGTCGAAAACGTCCATACGATTTATGGTCTAAAAGGCTTTCCAAGGCTGATCCGTTTTTGAATTCGGAGCTGAACAAAACATTATTTTAGTAAATAATATAGAAAATATTTAAGACGAAACACTTCTTCCCCCCCCCCTCCCTTTTCCACACGTAAATTCTTTCGCTATCGCAAAATTATTTCATTAAAATAAAGTATGTGGGGAAATAAATGATTTACCTAAAATTGTTTCAAATAAATGTTTTGCAACAGTGACACATTTCACGGTGGTTGTAGAACTTCATTGAATTAAACATAATCCAGATGCTCAATGTTCCATCTTAAATAATTTATCTATTATTTTACAATAAAAAATGTTGTTAAGTTTCTCCTTCAAAGACATATACCTACCAGCCTTGGGAAGCACGCAAGACCATAAGTCAAATTATATGATTTGAATTTATTTTGTAGTGATGGACCCGCAGCCGACGTCTGTTCATCTAATTCAGACTCACCGTGTGTGATTATTAGAGACCTGCGAAATTTCGCGGATTCATTCGGTGATAGGCTAGAATTCAAACACATGTAATTACCTCTTAGATAATTTTGCTATTGGCTAACTGTTCATCTGGACGAATCTCACCCGTGTTATAAACCCTTAACCAAAGAAGCATAGAATCACAGACAAACCAGCTGAGACGACTTACAAGTCGGCAGCCAATGAACTTGCGTTATTTACCCGAGTGTACAGGGGTATGTGCAGTCTATCCCGAAGGCCATCTAAACCGCGAATTTTGCAGGTCTCTAGTTATTATATATATATATAATTTTATACACTCACACATATATGTATATTGGCATAGATCCTGGGAGGAGGGGGAACGAGCCCCATTTGCAATCAAGACGCCCAATCACTGAGGGTGCCCGCCTGCGCTTGCATAAATATGTCTGTGAAACGGAGCTGATAAACGTAAACGTCAACACTATGTTTTTATGGAAAACTTTCTGTTTTATTATGAAGTTGTCTGCTTTTGCATGCACATAGGCCTACGTAGGTATGGGCAGTGTACAACAAAAATTCATCCTTTCCAGAGGTGAACTTGAGTCGATTATAAAACCCACGCGTAAACTCTCGGCTACGCCCTCCCACCCCCCTTACCAGGGAAAATTCCCCGGGCCAACTGGCAAATCCTATATATTTGCGCTACTGTATTAATATATATATATACATATATATACATAGTTCAAGATTTTTATTCGGTATATTCCAATGTGAATAAAGTTTTGATATGTTAGTACCGATTCCATTACCTTATTAAATTAAAAATAATAATACATAAAAGTGAAATAAGAGACTAAAGAACGCCCTTATAAAGTAAGTGTAATTATTTATAAATTGAATGAGTTTTAAGTTGATGTTAGTACGTATCCCTAGGCTGGTATACTCATTTGAGGTTTTGGTAATAGGCTAATGGAGAACGTATTTAAAATGGAACGCCTAGCTCCTGGATAATGTTTATCTAAACAAAGTTCTACAACCACCTCAGTGCTTGTCACTGTTTTTAAAATTATTTCATTGAAATGCAGGGAAATTAAAAGTGTTACCTACAAATTATTTCGATGAAATAATTTGATGACAGCGACAAGTATTGCTGTGGTTGTAGAAAAGGTATTTAGTTGAAAATTACACAGATGATTAGTGTTCCATATGAACTTCTTTCTCTGTTATCTACAAAAAAATTCAGCCCAACTTCAAAGGTGTATGCCAACCTTCGGGTAGTACATCAGACCGTAAGTAGGTTTCTCGCGAAAATCTTCCGATACTAGCTGAGAGTTACAAAACTGTATCATCGCCTGTGTTTCGTAATTGGGCTGACTTTCTCTGAGGCACATGTTTTTTTGTTAGGACATCAATCGCAGAAATCAGTGCGGATGCAAACGAGTCCTGAGTGACTCTTTCAAATAAGGCAATGGTTTCTCTCACAGAAGTCCACTGATTGCAAGAAAGAAACCGCTGGCGCCGGCAGCCTTATAGGGTTCAGATTTTTGTTCTCGCGAAAATGCCTGCCTCTTACCATAAGAATAATTATTATTTAATTAATTTACAATTGTGACATGCACACCAGTACCCTTAAAGAGGTTTCTAGGGTGTGCAAAAAGGATACAAAGAATTATAACAACACTGAAAAACAGTAGCAACACCAAATTAGAATCAATCAAAGACACAAAGGACAAAAACAAACAATAGACACGGACACAAACAAACAACCTAGCAATTATACTCTACAGGAAAAGTTGATTTATGAAAGACATACTTTTATACATTTCATAGTATATAAGTGGGTTCATTATATCTGTAAAATATATACTAAGATAGTAAAATATGGTTATTTTGGTATTTCTAAATGTAATATTTGAAACGGTGATAAAACTTCCTAGGTTATTGAAATCCACAGGAGAGGAGAAAAAAATCTGTGCAAATGGATATGTGTAGAGACCTGCTAAATTCGCGGATTCATTCGGTGATAGGCTAGAATTAAAACACATATACCTCTTAGATTATTTTGCTATTGGCTAACTGTTCATCTGGACGAATCTCAACCAGTTATAAATAGCGACTGGAAAAATTCGCGAATTCATTTAGAGATAGGCTAAAATACAAATAGTTATACCTCAGTGCTGCCTCTGCTATTGGCTCACAACTCACCTGGATGACTATGGGCCAATGATAAATACCCATACCAAAGCTTTATCGAATCACAGGCTGCTACGTTGAGACGTCTCACAAGACAGCAGCCAATGAGTGGATGACATTTGACCGAGTGTACGTAGAACTATGGAGATCATCCTACAGGTCATTGAACCCGTGAATTTTTCCGGTCCCTAGTTATAAACCCTCAACCAAAGAAGGATCGAATCACAGACAAACCAGCTGAGACGACTTACAAGTCGGCAATGTGTAAACAGCGAGGAATCTCTGCAAGATCTTTGCAGTTGAATCGGCCAGGTAATCAGTGTCTATTCTTACCACGGTGCCAAGACGGCGCATGTGGGTCAGATAAGGCGCCCGTCACTTTCCAAGCGCGCTGTGACGCAACAGCGGCGCCTAGTACGCCACAACCAACTCCCCGCCCCCTTACCCACCCAAACAGCAGGAAGTCTGCCATCCATGCACGCCAGGGATTCAGTTCCCGTCCGCGACAGCGCTCCAGTCGCGGACCCAAGTTGTCACCAAGCGCGGCTCCAGAAGGGGGGCGGTAGGGGCGACAGCCCCTCCCGAGACCAATATTATTGATCAGTGAATATTTATGTTTACTTAAATATTTAATTTCATATGTTAAACTTTTATCTCATCAAAAGTTGCATGGAGCTACTAAGATTCTGTATTTGAAACCTGTAATTTGTAAATAATATTCCAAGGCCAATATCTGACCACTTTCATTTTTTGCAACTACGACCTTTCTTTGTGCGATAGCCCGTCCCGAAAAGTCATCCTGAAGCCGCCATTGGTCGTCACGCGCGGGTCCAACACCACGGAGGCACGAAGTCCATGGAGCGTTGTAGAGTTGTGATTCAAGGTCACAATTAAAGAGTAACTCTAAACAGTTTTAGATAAGCGCATGCGCAAGTACTGCTTTGTTTTTTTTTTCTCTCGCTTGCAGCGTCACCTATACGCAAAATGGCGACTCCTGAGCGTAAAGCGTTTTGTGTTCTGCAATTTGCTAAGAGTGGATCTGTAATTTCAGCCCCTCAACATTGGAATCTTTTTGTGCGAGAGTGATTGAACGTCCAAGTCCCTGACCGTTAGATTGGTCGTAATGGTCGTTACGACAGAGCTCTTTTTCGTTGGCCTGACGTAAAGTCATGCAATTTTTTTTTCTTTGGGGCTTTATAAAAGATCGTGTCTACGTTCCACCGCTTCCTACTGATTTGCCAGAGTTGAGACACAGAACTGAAGAGGCTATTGATTCCTTTACTTTGGGCGTGTTACTCAAAAAGTGGGAAGAATTGGACTTCAGGTTGGATGTGTGCCGTATAACTAAACGTGCACATATTGGAAATTTTTGTTGGAAAAACTGGTTTTGTTTACCTTCAAGTTGATGTGTCATTATTTGTTAATAGTCTAAATTAAACTGTTAAAATATATCATTGAAACAGAGACATTCTTTTAGGGACATCCTGTCGATTTTTTTACAGTTTACAGGGATGAACGCCACACCTGAACAGTTCCGAAGTTCTCAGAAGGATGCCGATCTCTCGTGCAGACACACCATATTGTAATAATTTAACCCAATAGAGTATTTTAAAAAACGTTAACCTAACCAACCTTTTACTTTAGTAACGATAATCCAACATAACCTATCCTAACCTACCCTTCCAGAAAAAAAATACAAAGAAATTTAAAAAAATGCTTGTTGACTCTATGGGATAATGAAGTTTTTTTTAATTTGCCCCGGAGGATTCCAAAATCGATGCCATAGATAAGTTATTTTATTAAATTATTTTTTTTTTTTGTTACATTATTTATTATTTTTCATCCAATATGGTGGCCATAACTTTTACCTATACAATAATTAAAATGGCGGCATTTTTGAGAATAAAATATAGCGGCTAGGTCTAAGCTCAAAGTTATCTTATGGCAATATAAAAGGTAACTGTTATCCAATTGGTGATCATGATGTCACTGATAAAAAATGGTGGATGCCACTCGAAACCTAACCCAGATCCCATTTCCAGGACTGGTCAAAATATACTACTGTAGGCCTACCATTGGAGGCTAGCCTTGAATGAAAAGGAATAAGTTAAATAATGTTGACACTAGTAGTCATACCGATACCAGTGAGGAACATTTTGTAATAAGAATAAATCTATTGTGGCTTAAAGTGAAGAGATATGAACTGAAATATGCCACCATTGTGTCGACAGTTTTTATAACTTCTAATACTGAATTATTGCCTACGATAAAGTAACGATCAAACATTATGATATTTTCAAATACAATAACGTAGGTTCTATTGACAATATTATTTCAGCTATAGCCATTCTAAGTCACTATTAACTTCAGGCTTTCAGTTAAATTATAAACTATATTTTAAAGATGTAATATTTCGATAATTGAACGATTTGAAGATATTTTATGGCCTCAAAACTTCTGGCACCAAAGATGGAGTCATTCGTATATATCTCGTCCTTGACGTCTTACTGACATCAGAAACCGTGGAATAGTGACGAAAAAAATAATGGGAGGACAGGAGTACTCCGAGAAAACCCACCAGCTCAAGGAAACGTCCACCACGTTTACCAACTGTGAAAAAAAAAACAGAAATATGTAACATCTAACACCGGTAACGAGCAAATTCTTGCTTTCTCATGTTGCAAATACACATGAAACGAAACCTGGATACGATATTTAACGTAAATTTCTTTAAAAAATGCCGAGTGTGATAAATATACTAAACTTTTTTTTTTCTTCAAAACCATTTCTTGACGCGAATCACTCGTATTTTCCGCGCCCGCCGCTAGAATTCGCTGCCGGAGCAGCTACGTCGATCATCGAATCATTTGATTTGCAGAGCAAAATTTTAAACTGTATAATGAAACGGCTCCGATAAAAAAAAAAAAAACTTTAAAAAAATTCAAATCCCCGGATTGGACCTGATTTCCGAAAAATGAATTTTTATTAAAATACTGTCCCTCTTGTTAAAATTCATTAAAAAGTTAATTGTATAAATTTTCCCTTTGTCTCTAAGAACCTTGGTTCGCGCTATCCGCCACAGATGGCAGCACCGTGGTTACACGTTTCTTTTACACGCGACTTCCGTTTCATTCATGAAATTGCTCCTTGTACCGAGAGCTAATATGTTACACGTAAAAAATCCAGGTTCGATCCCCGTAGACAATCGAACCTTCATCGCCTCGGCGGGCGAGAGGATGGTTCGACCAGTCAGCCACAGGCCTACTTCCATCTCCGCTGCTCGCGACGGGGGACGCACCACAACGCCGAAATACCACAACGCCGAAATACCACAACGCCGAAACACCATAACGCCGAAATTCCAAATTGACCACAACGCCGACAGCTAGAAAACTGCTGTGTACCACGAAGCCGAATTACCACAACGCCGAAATACACTAACGCCGAAAAATGTCATTGTAGGACTGTCACAAAGGTTAGGTTAGGTTAGACTAGGTTAGGTTAGACTAGGTTAGGTTAGACAAGGTTAGGCTAGGCTAGGATAGGCTAGGTTAAGTTAGGTTAGATTATATTACGCTAGGTTAGGTTAGGTTAGGAAAGGTTAGGTTTGATTGTGGTATTTCGGCGTTAAGGTACATTTAAGAAACACACACAAATTTATTCAGTTGTTATTTCGGCGTTGTAGTACACAACAGTTTTCTAGCTGTCGGCGTTGTGGTCAATTTTGACATTCGGCGTTATGGTATTTCGGCGTTGTGGTAACGACCCCTCGTGACGGGACGGAAATGCAGCTCCCAGCTGTAGCGTGTGCCGTTACGCAAGAAGCCGTAAGCAGGTTAGGTCGCGTTGCATAAAAGCGCCTCCTCCGCGCGTCAACAGCGGGATGGGTTCGGTTGCGTTGGCGGACCGAGCATACGCTTGTTCCGGGGCCCAAAGAAGGGAATGGTCAAGGGGGGGGGGGGGGAGACCCAACTTCCTACACCTAGCGGGCCTGCGATAACTAAACGCGGCGCGGACCATACGCGCAAAAGATTCACCGAACCTCGAACACATGAGAAGTTCTCCGCTCGCTCGTGCTACTTCGCGGTCCGTCAGTTAAAGTTACTAATTAATAGTCTTAAAGGGAAAAAAATTTATACAAATTACAAAAAAAAAAAAAAAAGGTACATGTACTTACGTACGCGCGTTAGAAGTTATACTTACGTGGCGTGATAAAAAAAAGAATTTGCGAATAGGGAAAAAAAAATTTCTGGAGTGATATTTATAAATACGGTTGGTGAAGTACAAATTACATCAAATTAAAAAAATTAAATAAATACCCATTATTTGACATTAATTTGAACACATGGATAAAATTTATTATTTAATTTAGTAAAATAATCGGGATGATTTTTAATTAATAATTTAAATAAATAACTACGTTGAATGTTAATTATAATTTTTATAATTTATTTATAAAGTAATAATTTAGTTTATAATAGGGAATATAACTTATAATAGGGAACTTAACTTAAATCGAAAACACGCTTTAAAAAGTTTATAAACATAATTTATGTTACTAATTTTCACAATAAATAAATAATTTTAATTATATGGACCAGTATTTAATATAAATCACTAAAAGAGTGATTTTATAGCAAATAAATTTTATTTGTTTGTAGCTTATTTTGTCCTGTTGCGCCCTCGACGTAAAAAATTATTCTCATAATTTTTTTTAATGACGCGCCTAAAGAAGTAGGTATGACTTAAAAAATACAAAAACCAAATACAAAAATAAAAGGTTTTAGTACACTGTATTCAGCCTATTTTCAAGCAATATGCGCCTACGCCTCGGCTGTGAGCTGTGCACATCATAGAAACTATTTAATCAAGTGTATAGTAAGTTTGTCTACTTTCTTCTCTAGTTCTAGATGCTGATTGGCAGCGGAGTGAGTGGCCAGTGTAGCCACTCACCACCAGGGGTGCGAGCTCCCTTGGTCATGAATCCAGCGGACCACGCGTCCAAGTTCCCAACCCCCCGCATGGTAGAGACTCTTTTCTACTCTTCATCCACACCATCGCCTGTTTCCAGTATACGCTACTAATGCATGCCCCCTGGCATCCCGCACGCCTGTGCCCAGGGTTTTCCCTTTGCGAATGCAGGTTTTACCTGGGTTCAACTTAGCATAGTTTTAAGATAAGTTATTTAGTCATGGCTTCAATCGCTGCCATGGCTGGCCAATCCCCGAACAAGCACACGATGCATGCGTAGAGACAGGAAAAATTCGCGGATTCGTTTCCCGATATGATAGAATCCAAACAACTGTATCTTTATTTTGCTTTTCTGATTGGCTCACAGTTAATCTGAAGGACTTTGAGCCAATGGAAAACCTTCAACCAAAAAAGTATCGAATCGCAAGCATCCCAGTTGACAGGTGTCACGAGTCAGTAGACAATGAGCAGGTGGCATTTGCCTGAGTGTGTAGGGGATTGTGGAGTCCATCCTAGAGGTCATTCAAAGCGCGAATTTTTCTAGTCTCTATGCATGCGACACTTCCTTGCATGACTAATCCCAGCATGACTAGGATTATAGGCTTCGGCCAGAGACGCACCTAGGTCTCCCTTACACGGCTATCTCCCAAATACATTTCGTTATAGTTATTTTATGGGGGGGGGGGGGGGCAGACATGTTGTGCGAGAATTCATACATTTTCAAGATTTAGAAGTATTGAATGATCGCAAACCTAAAACAACAAACCTTTCATTTTAATTAAGTTACTATCAGTCAAACGTGAGAAAAACTTCCATTCCGTAAAACCAAATAAATAACCAAAATTTTGCAAGCATTTTATTAAAAATAATTCTTTGGACCTACACCATTGCTGTTTGTCATAGAAAAACCCTCCAAATTTGGGCAAAAAATTGAATACATAAAAACGCGAAGATCATGGCAAATTCAGCTGATATCAAATGTTAAACGCCTAGAAAACACAGAGGATTCCGTGGAAGTAATTCAGTCAGAAATATAACACCACAGACGAACACAGCGTGCAACAGTAAATACAGAAAAATCATCCATTTTAGATAACACAACTACGCACAGATGGATCAAACGATGAAAAGAAACAGATAAAGTTAACAGCACTGTCATCGTTGTGTTGTTTATTTACCTTATGATACGCATTCTTTAGGTATTTCTGAAACTAAACAACCAGTGTAAACCAGGAAATGATGATGAAATGTATGAAATCAATATTCCTCACTACAAGACTCCCTAAAAAAATAATTCCTTAATAAAACCTATACGTATTATTTATGAAATTTAATCAGAATAATAATACTTTTATTTAAGGCGGATTCTTACACGCTATGTTTTTATTTTATTTTTTCGTTACTTTTATTTAAGGGATATTGATAAATTTTAAGTATGTATCTTCCTTGCATTTGTTTTTCTGGCTCAAATATTTCACGTGTTAAAAAAGGGGCGCAAGTTTTTCGCAATTATCATCAATTGCGCGGCTTTCTACACTTTCGTGAATATCCGTTGGAAATATTCGTGGCAGAAAAAACAAATGCAAGGAAGGTATAGGGTTGCAATTTTAGAAATAGGTCTTTAAAAAAATTGAACGACAAGCCTTAAGTAACTATAAACTAGACGTGCAAAAACATATCTTCCCGGAAACAAATATTTTAATTTTTTATTTCATTTTTCGGAAATTATATTTATGTAACAGACCTAAACTAACATAATTTGACTTTTAAAACGGCAAATAAATGAATAAATCGGAAGATGCAGGATCGCGTTCTTGACTCGGGGTAAGTGACTCTCAAGGTGGGTCGCGCGCGCACCTACAGGAGCGGAACACGAGAGCGCGCGCGCCAGCCGAAGGCAAAAACTTTCTCCACGCGCACTGCGCGCGCTCACGTGGGCCATGTCACAACACCCGCCGGTGGCCATTCGGTCGGAGGGGGGGGGGGGAATCCCCTTCCCCCTCCCCCCCCTTTCCAACCACAGTGTTGCGCCAACAATGCAAACACGGCGCAGCTCCAGACGTTTCAAGATGAAGAAGGGAAGGAAGCGCGACAGAAGGGATAGCCGCAACCCAAGTCCAAATGTTACTAACGTGCAAAATCTCACCTCTCGGGACACGGCATTTGGTAGGAGTGACTTCGTGAACGGAACGGAAGTGGCAGGGAACGGAAATGTGTAACTCTGGTGCTGCCATCTGTGGCGAAAGGCGGGAGCGAACCAAAAGTTCTCAAAACCCAAAAAAGAGACTTTATAGCATTAAATGTTTATTGAATAATTTCAACAAGACGGGCGGTATTTCAATGAAATTCCCTGTCGAAAATCAGAGACCAAAGACGGGGTTTAGTATTTTCTTAAGTCGTTCTTTTTTTCGTGGTGAACTTTGGTTCGCGCCATTCGTCACAGATGGCACCACCGTTGTTTACACATTTCCGTTCATTGACTTCCGTGGAACTCACGAAATTACTCCCGCCAAATCCCGTGCACCAAGAGCAAATATGTTACAAATCAATTATAAGTCTTTGGTCGCTGTGATCGTCAAATGTATATAGCCCGGAAGGGCCATGGGTTCGAACCCAATACACCGACACGACTCAAATTCACGTATTTGGATCGATTGGGGCCGATGCAACCACACAGCGTGTCCAGAAAAGAATGTTCCAGTTATACAATTTTAATAGTAGTATCAACTAACTGTAAGCGCTGTAGTCTGTTGATTCAAGGTCTCAATTAAAGAGTAACTCAAGACAGTTTCAGATGAGACAATGCGCGAGTTCTCCTTTGTTGTTTTTTCGCTTGCAGCACGAAAGAATGTCTGTTTCCCCAATTAGAACAGGGTGAACCTGTAAACATTATTTAGAATCTCTATTCACAAGAGTGGTTGAAAGTCGAAGTCCCTGTCCGTTGGATTGGTCGTAATGGTCGAGACGACAGAGCTCTTTTTCGCTGGTATCCACGTTCTCCTGACGTAACACCATGCGATTTTGTTTTCCTTTGGAGCTTTATAAAAGATCGTGTCTACGTTCCGCCTCTTCCTAATGATTTTCTAGAGTTGAGACACAGAATTGAAAAGGCTTCCATTACTCTAGACGTGTTAATCAAAGTGGGAAGAATTGGACTGTAGGTTAGATGTGTGCCTAAAGGTGCAAATATTTTACATTTGTAAGAAAAAAATGTTTTTACTTTTTATTTGATGTTTGATTTGTTGTAAATAGTCTAAATTAAACTGTTATAATATACCATTTAAACTGAGATATTCTTGTACGGACAACATTTATAATCTTGGAGGTACATTGCATGATTCTTGAAATGGGTAAAAAAATTTCAAAACATTATTTTGGACCTACGCCATTGCTGTATTACACTTTGTCACAGAGAAACCTCAGGAATGGACATAAACTGTTTTTGCCTAATTATGGTAACAGATCTCAGTTCCCGAAATATCGCAACTGTTTTGTCCTAGAAGCTTCTACTGTGTTCGTATGTGCTGTCATCGTTTCTTGCCAATATATCTGTTTTTTTTGTGTTTTTTTTCTGGGTTCACCCATGAGTCGCTGTATTGTCATTGTGTTGTCCCAATTATCTGTTTAGTATCATCACTGGGTCCAAGTTTGTTGTTGGTCTGTATTTACTGTTCTTGTTGCAACTGTCCCGTCGGTTTGAGCGCATACTGTGTTCGTTTGTGCTGTGTTATTTTCCCGACTGATAACTTCTTAGGAAATCGCTGAGCTGTCTTTTCATTTAACATTTGAAATCGGCTGATTATGACTGCTTTTCTGTGTGCTTGTGTACTCGTGTTTCTTTTAACTTTCTTTAGGTTTTCTCTATGACATAAAGTGTGATCCAGCAACGGGATATTTCCAAAATAATGTATAAATTTTAATATTAAAAATCCCCCGCCCCTGATTTCTGCTACCGCTTTACGTAAAACAACTAAATATACTTCTACAGTTTGAAAACTAGCTGTAGCGCCATGGAAATAGTCTGTCTTTACTCTTATCTTTGAATATATATACTGTATAGAAGTCGCGAGTGGATAGGATTTACTCTACGTTTTTCAGAAACGTATGATGAGCAGCTTGGGAACTTCACCGCTGCAGTACGCTGCCGTAAAGCCCTGTATCGTCTTAGTTGTTATTTACACGTTAGAGCGCAGCTCTGTCGCCCGCTGTCATTCCCCGCTATCATTCACTGCAGCTCAAGTTCGTTCAACGGGAGGGGGAAGGGGTGTTTGAAGAGTTCGACACTTGTCCGCTAGGGACCACCACAAGTCGATGCCCTAGAGATGGTGGCGATTGCGGCGGTGAATTAACCAACTACCTCAAAACCGTATTAGAAATTTTAACCTGGGCTGGCGACTTCTATACAGTATATATATTCAAAGCTCTTATGTAACTTGTTTGAAATTGGACACTTCTCAAAAGTTGTGGCAATGGTCTACGTATCATTTTCACCATTTTTTTTTTTTTTTTGACAAATGTGTTCGTAAACAAAAACGATGTATTACTTTGCAAGCAATGTTTGGGAAACGAGTGTCCGTGGTCTTACGTTTCTAGATCCATCGAGTTTGCCACGCCACAAACTGCAGTTAAATGGGAAAAGCCTTGATTGTGAAATGTTAGCAACGGCGTTTGCACACGCTGTAAACGCCCGTCGGCGGAGCTTGGTAAAGGTCAGCGGGACCGGCAGTTCGGAGACTCGTCGTGTAACACGGGGCGCTGTGAAGATCACAGTCGTGACGATGTGTGCTCCCCCGGGAGTTGTTCGGGTTTCTGCGTATTCGCGGCTCGGAGTGCTCTGTGATCGCGCCGTGCGTTCGACACGCGCGAAATCTGCACGAGATGTTCTTGAGAGCGAGTGCTAGTTGGGCGCTCCCAAGCGATTTGAAGGGGTTGCGCGGATTCTCTTCAAGTAGTTCCACAAAATTCCCACAGCGCGCAGTGACGCTGCTGTCTATTTATGTCAGTGAGGCGGGATTATAAGTGCGACGCTCGCTGGTGCTTCTAGCGCGGTGTCTCCTCTGGACTGGCGCGCAGTCTTCTCGTCGTGCATAATGAAAACAATGAGATCTGAGCGGTTGGCATAATATCACATGTCAAATTAATGAAAAATAATGCGTAATGCAAGCCCCTTGAGTGTTTTCAAGAATCTGTTCCTTTATGCCTGTATTTTAAATTAAAAAGAAAAACCGCTGTTTACCCATTTTCATTATAAAAAAAATTGGTTGTCTGTAAAGTCGGTTTACGGACGATAGTTTAACGCGACAACGTCATAACAAAACATTGATGAAATGATTGCACACTTCATAAATAAAATTTAATAATTTTTATTTTAATAATAAAATAATAAATACTTGAAATTATACTAGTGATCAGATTTTTAAAATACAAGAATAATTAACTTTTATTGCCGAAAATGTTGTTGTAATAAGCAATGAAAACCACATTAACTTTTCACTTCACTTTATAAACAGTCAAGTGGAAGAGAGATGCGGCGCAAGCGTACAATGAGCGTAACGGGACAAAGCGTAACGGAACAATGTGCCTAACGGGACACAGCGTAATGGAACAATGTGCGTAACAGGACAGCCGGCGTTTATCGATTTTTTAGACGTCACGTCAATACAGTTTAAAAACGAAATCCGGAAACAGAAATACTCATCCCCCCTCAACGTATTCTTAAATGATCGTAAACAGATTCCTTTGAGCAGTTTTCAAACCGCCTGGTTTCTTCCGAAGCTCTGAATACCGTATGCGTGGCCTTGTCGGAGGATTCGGATGCTTCTCTCAAACGTATTTTGTTTTTACAGTAGGAAATAATACACAATAACGTTAAACGAGCTATATTTCATTACTTTAGATTCTATAAGAAATAATATGTCACCAGTTGGTGCAACTGGCCACAATTTTATTCTCGTTCTAAAGAAACAAACGAAAAATCATGTAAACGTCATTTACTGTACACTAATATAAACAAACTACTCGAGAATAAAATCTTTCTGGTGTATTAAATTTATTTGCATTTATTTACAGAGTCTACAAGCATTATTATCAGTACCCTAAAGTACCATTTTATTTAAGAATTTTTTTTCATACTAAAAGTATCTGTCGTAAAGAATAGCCCATCTAAAGGTCTACAAACAATTTGTCTTAATAAAGGAAGGCTTTATATACCAATGTCTAGAAACTGGAAAAATTCGCCATTTAGATGACCTCTAGGGTGCACTCCACAATCCCCTACACACTCAGGCATATACCATCTGCTCATTGGCTATTGACTCGTGACACCTGTCAACTGGGACGCTTGCGTTTCGATCCTTTTTTTTTTTTGTTAAAGGTTTTTCATTGGCTCAAAGTTCTTTAGATAAACTGTGAGCCAATCACATAATCAATGTGAAGGTGCATTAGTTTGGATTCTAGCATATCGTGAAATAAATCCACGATATTTACCGGTCTCTAGAAATTACTTCAAAAGGCCTCAAGTCACGTTCGTGCAAGCCTCTTCGAGTGTTCTAGTAGCAGATCTCAATCAGCTGACAAAAACACGGAACAAGAGATGAAAACCAGTCTACGTGATTTTTTTACCATTTTTAATATTAGGTAGGTACCTAACGGAAAAAAAGAGCTAGTATTTATCAATGATAACCTCGGTAACAAACAAATTCATGAGTTTTCATGTTGCAAATACACTTATAATACGAAAATAGGACACGAAATTTAATGTATATATACATATTTTAAACAATGCCGTGAGTGAAACATATGCGCAAATTGTGTTTTCAACTACATTTCTCGGCGCGAATCACACGTAGTTTCCGCACCGCCTCTAGATTTAGATGCCGGAGCAGCTACGTCGACTATCGAATAATTCCATTTGCAGACCGAAGTTTAAAAATGTATAATGAAACGGCTCCGATAAAAGATAAAAAGACTTGAAAACATATTAAAACCCGGCTTTGGACCTGATATTCGAGAAGTAACGTTACTAACATACTGCCCATAGTGTTAAAATTCACTAAACAATTAATACTACATAGTTTACCTTTAGGTTTATGAACACTGTTTCGCGCCATCCACCACAGATGGCAGCATAGCGGTTACACGTTTCCGTTCCGTGCAACTTCCTTTCCATTCACGAAATTACTCCTACCAAATGCCGTATACCGAGAGCAAGATAAAGTGACAAGAAATAAACCAGAGTATCCAATAGTGCTCCTTCAATGACGAAACAGCACTATAAAATTAAGTTTCACTAAATTAGGCAGTTATTCTCTTAAAATCTTTGACCATATGTGTGTGTCAGCAACACGATAGGAGATCTGTACGACTGCTTCGGTCGTTTCTTCAGGAACATTTCACACAATTTCTATGACGCATGAGAATCGCTCTGTTACAACACCTTTCTTCCCCTTCTAAGCTGGAAAGTTAATGGGGGATTAGGCCACTTGTCATCTTGCAATATTTCAAATATTTCGATACCGCTTGCAATAAAGCTTAGGTGCTACATTTTTGGCTGTGGCATGTCACAGGACTTAGCTCTGACAACTTGTTGAAGCCAACACTTGTGAACTTGTATTTTAATGCCCACGTCAAACGATAAGTAATTTTCTCGCAGCACTTACAGACTGGAGCCTGTTGGTAAATGTGTGGTTGCAACAAGGTGTGGAAGGTCTGGGAGATATGATGTTTTATGCCTTGAAATGCCTAAAATTGGGATAAATGGTTCAAAATTAGAATCATATCAAAAAAAATATGCAGTTAAGTATTTCCTTCAATGAATGAGCAACGGTTGTTCCAATGAAATCTATTTATTCAAGTGAAAACGTCTAATAAATCGATAAACGCCGGCTGCACGCACGAAAAATAGTCCCGTTATGCACATTGTCCCGTTACGCTGTGTCCCGTTACGCTCATTGTACGCTTGCGCTGCATCTATCTCTCTTCCACTCGATTGGAACAACCATCGATTTGACTTTTTCGAGGCACATTAAACTTGAAACACTCCCATTCGTTTCCTACTTTTCCTATCATCGTCCTATCCTTAACAGAATAACACAGATTGGAAGAAGTTAAATAGCAAACATGTATAAAAGTTATAGTTAAAATAATCTCTTCGTTAAAGTAATAAACATATTTGAATTAATGAGTACAAATAAAAGTAAATTCATGAATTAAATTGTATATTTCATTTCACTCCTCCTTTTTGTACATACAAAATAGTGATAATTCAATAAAAATGATTCAATTTTATTCATAAAAGTATGCAATCATTTCATCAATGTTTTGTTATGGTGTTGTCACGTTAAACTATCGTCCGTAAACCGACTTTACAGACAACCAATTTTTTTTTTAAGAGGAAAATGCGATACTGATCTTGAGAATAAAAAAATAAAACGCGCAAATGAAAATATGGAGGTGGGAGGAGTTTTACCGCCCCGCCGAGAAATAAACTGGAGCCAGCCTCCATACAGGGAAAGGTGGGCGGCGCTACAGGGTCAGTGACTGTTGTAACCCCTAGCAGCAAGGTCCGTTATGAGCCAGGCCTGTATTCGGTCTCCATTCCGTACAGAGATAACCCCCACCCACCCTACCCCTGCCCACGACACTTGGACTGTGCACGCTGCAAGGCTGCTGGATAATCTGAACACTCTTGAAATCATGATTTGAAAAATCCCCCCTTTTTTCTTTTAGTTACTAGTGATTTAACTTCAACATCATTTGGTGTACGCAAAAAAGATTCCTTGGAAACCATTTGCCAAGAAATAGTTTCCAACACAACAAGAAAGATATTGAATCTTTGTACAACACATGGCTACGGTTGTATTTGCTTTTATGAAATACATTTGTCGAAATAATACGAAGCATTTCTTACAAAAATTGGAAAAATGATGTTATATTTTAATCTATGTTTTTTTTCATGAAAAATATAATCAAATAATTACTAATATAGACTTTATTTTGTTCTATTATTTTTATTAATGTGCGCAGTTAAAACTGGAAAGCTATTCAGGGAACGGTTTACAAATCTTTAAGTTACTGGGACAACACAAAGCATAAATTCCCGGGTATGAACCCGAAGCCAGTGTTACTGCAAAAACTTTTTTGTACTGATTTAATTGTTATCGTGTAAATGTACAAATTCACAAATATCTGCACTTTTACGCAAAATATTTCCGTCCCATTTACAAAAATTAAAATTGCATTGTACTGCCATTCAGAATGGCAACAAGTGAGAAAACATAGTTGAATGTCGTGACGTTTGTTCTAAGAATTTAAAAAATGTTAATATTGAATGTAACCAACCATTCCACACAGCAGCTTGTTGTGCCTCCTGGCCTTCTCCTCCCCCTCCCCCTTAATTATTTAAGTGGTGGTCATGGACTAGAGCAGGGGTCGGCAGACTTCCGAGTGAGATGAGCCAAATATGAAGTGAACAGATTATACTATTTTTTTAAAGAGCCGCAAACGCGTATTTTCTCTGTATCTACACGGAATTTTAAGACAATAAAAATAGAGATGAAATCAAAATATTTTATTCACAAATTCATCATAAATTCTTAAAAATAAAGGCTACTTAGGAAAACCAACACGTAAATTTAAAAACAAATTGTAGTAAATAGTAGAGCTCTACTGATAAAACAAGTAACTCTAAATTATTTTAATTAATTAATTATAATATCTTATTAAAAAAAACACGTGGGTGAATGTGGTGGCGGATGATGCAATGCCTTGTGATCTTGTGATTGTGCCGCTTCATTTTGTTCGTCAGTTTTTTTTTTGGGTGCTGTGACAGCGTAGTGAGTAGAGCCGTAACATCCTAAGAGAAGAGCCGCACGCGGGTCGCAGGCCGCTGTTTGCTGACCCCTGGGCTAGAGTAAGTGAGTGGCGCTGCATCGCACGCTCAAAGCATTGTTGATAGGTAGGGGCAGGCATTTTTCGCGAAAAAATCTGAACGCCTATTAAACTGCAACAAGATATACCCGCACCAACAGTTTCTTCCTTGTGATTGGCGGCAGTCTGCGATAGGTCGATGCTTTTACTTTACCGACCCACCCAGGAGGCATTTGCTTCCGCACTGACCTATTGTGATTGGTGTTTTAACAGTGGACATATACTTGAAAGAAACTCACCCAATCACGGAATACAGACGATGCTACAGTGTTTTAACTTTCAGCTAGCCTTGGTTTCTTTTCGCGAAATATGCATGGCCCTATTGATAGGCCACCAGCTAGACAGGAAAAAAAAGCTTTTCTTTAGGGAGAGAAAAAAAATTCCTGGTGAAAACAAACAGCCATGTGATCGGAAGGGTGATCGGATATTTGAGACTCTATTCTCGAAGGTGAGAGAATGTTCTCTCTCGTGTCAATGTCGAGCAGAAGCAAGAGCAGCTCACCGACCAGAGAAGAAGGCCTCTTTCGCCCGGGGAGCCCTTCGGCCTAGGGTGCTAGCCACTGCGTAGTCGCAAAGTAAGCGTCACGGTGGATCGCACACGTGCTGTGTCCGTGTGTCTTCTTGACCGCCGACGCCGTCTTCGACAACAACAAAAAACGTACAATTTGTACAAACTCCCTGTTTGAGGTCTTCGGACACTATAAGCCACTTCGTTCCTTCCCTGTATGCCTCAGTACTTTACCCGCACGGGTCGGTTGCACATTGAATTAATTAACAACTCGGACATCAAAATTCATCTTGACTTAACGGTGGTAAGCGAGAGACTGTGTGGGATAACGACTATAATTGCAGAACTCCCTTTGAACTCCTTGAAACTGGGGGGAAAGTACCATGATGGAAAACTAGGTACCACAAGTTAAAAGGACGAGGGGGGAATTTGTTCATATTTTCTTACACACTCCATGGAGTGAGTACAACGACATCGTTCTCAGAGTATAGTATAGAATACATCGGTAGGTAGTGCTGTCAACAGCAGCAAATTATTTGGTTAACTTAAAAGACTAAAAAACAGCACTTCTGACGGCGACTTTCTGCAGTTTCAGTTGTATGTATACTAACTCAACAGATCGCTCACGAGAAGAAACAAATATTTCCATAAAAAAAATTTTAAGGGAGCAGCACTGTGTTCTTATAACCAAGATATGTAAAAAAACAAAAACTTGGGTAAACTTCACCATCGTCCTTTTAACATATGGTAGGTTTCCAGTATGGTAATTTTCCCTCTGTCTCGGGTAGGTCAGGTGAATTAGGAGAATTCTGTCATTATGGTAGTTTTCCAGTATGGAACTTTTTCCCCCGTCCCTAGGGAGGAGAGCTATTGTCTCCCTTCTCGTGCGAATGCCTCCCTTTGCATTTCAAGGAAGAGACGTGACTCCCTTCCGACTACGAGCCACACCGGTCTTCACTCGCACGCCCTAGACCCGTGCTCCCCGTGTGGGAGCTCCATTGTACTCTTTGCATTAGTCTGCCACACCTTCCTCCCTCTCGCGGAGACGAACCTTGCGGCTCTCCGCGTGGAAGAGACCAAAGACTACTCACTGCCTCCAAGAAGCACTACTTCGTTGCGTGCCCCACGTCGTTACTCTGCCCGGGACGCCACTTAACGAAGATTGGACGTGGCATGTCATCGTCACTAACTAATAGTTCGGAGATGGATTTAATTTCGTGAAACCCAGGAATATTTTTTCGGACGCTGGGTGATAGAAACATGTTTACAAAGTGCCTTTGATGTTATTTTCTTTGAAATATTTGTGCAATGGGAGTGCATGAATTGATGTAAGCTTTTGGACATACGCCATTGCTAAGTTGCATTGCTACTTAGCAATGGCGTGTGTCCAAAAGCTTGCATCAAGTCGTGTTTGATGTTGGACTGTGTTTCTTAAAGAGATCTCCGACGTGTGTGACACATGAGCATACCCAAGCAGCAGGGTCGGTGACGAGTATATGTTGAGCATAACCTGGAGAGTGCTTGATATCTGTTACTAGAGTCTGGTACTGCCTTGGTTTGGTTTTTGTGTGTATTGTATTTAGCGAGGATATGTAAGAGACGTAGGAGTGTTACTTATGGTTACGTAAGGAAAGCTACTATGCTTCTTTGAGTTCCTAAAGGTCAGAGGAATAACATTCTGAAATTTTGAGGACTTTTAGGTGAAGTTTACGTTAAAGGACTTAGTACAAATTGGCGTGGATACGAGTCATATTGAACAATGTCTTCTGCTTGTCGCTCCAACACTCCTTTTGAATCCGAGACTTTTTACATTATCATCGGATATCACATGTTAGCGAAGGTCCTTCGTTTACTATCCGTTACAAGTTGTCCCGGAGCTGAAGTGGTCGGTTACATCGAGCAGTTATACCAGAGGCCCTTGCAGTCGGGAAACCGACTACGACTTTTTCAGAAACTTGCAAGATCCCGCCATCAGTGAGATGCAGGCGACCTGGAGAGCGAGTGTAATGGACAGTCGGGTGCCAACATCGAGGGCAACGAGTTGGGCTCGTTGTCAGTTCTACTTTATTTATCAGAAGAGTTATTGTGTCGAAGGTCGGGTGCCTTTTTAGTATTTACATTAAATGTATAGCTACATCCAATGGGACTTACAAACACAAAAAAAAGTGGAACATGTATAAAACTAAGAGGTTTGAGTGAGGAATTTTAATTTGTTTTCTACAACACATAGCAATAAATGATTATTATTAAAAAAATATTAAATATATTCCATTTTTGTGTATATAATTATTTTGACACAACCATTTTAAAACTGAAATTTTTTCCTGGTTTTGAGAAGATACATTGCCAGGTTTTTTAATGTCACTCTACCATGGTTCAGTTTATATTTCACTCTTTTTTCCTTCAATTTTTTATGGAATCAATTTTTCTTGGACTTCTTGAGGCGTGGGAAAATGTTTCCCAAGTATGTTTAAATTCGATTCGAAAATTATTCGATTATCGCGAATGATCTGATGTTCGATTCGAAAAATATTCGATTTTCACTAACGAATTGATTTTCGATTCACAAAATCATTCGATTATCACGAATTATTTGATGTTCGATTCGAAAAAAATATTCGATTTTCACGAATGAATTGATTTTCGATTCACAAAATCGTTCGATTGTCACGAATGATTTGATATCCGATACGAATTTAAAAAAAAAAAGGGGGGGGGGGGAGGATTCGCGGAAGCCTACGTAGTTGCGGGAACCGAGACGTGGTCCCGCGACCCGCGAGGTGTCCCGGGAAGCGCGCGGCCGAGACGAACAGGCGGTCTGGAGGGGCGGCGGCAGGGAAGGTTGCCCCCGAGGAGCGGTGGTGGGGAGCGAGGACCTGGCGGCGCCGGACGGGAGAAACTCCCCGTCAAACACACGCGAGCGAGCGTGCGCGGTTGGTGTGGCCGAGCTCTTCAACGCCTGGTCCGACGGCCGAAGAGACTTGCCCAGCCGTGGTGTTCTGCCGCCGTGGTCGGTGGTTAGGTTCTCCGCTGCGCTCCAGACCTTACCTCCCCCCTTCCCGGGCATGAGGTGACCTTCCCTGGCGTCGCGAACACCTCTTTGACCTCTGCCTTCTCTGTCTTCGCCGTCGAGAGGAGCCCGCCTCCGAGGGAATCTTCCTCCGCCCGTCTTCGGCGCGTCGTTCCCGACAGGTGAGTTCAACGCACTCCGGCCAGTGAGAAAGGTCACATGGTCGTGCATGCTCGGAGCAGGTCTGAAACCCGCCGAGATCTGGGCGGGTCCTCGAAATACTAGAGTTCACGATCGTGGCGACCTAGTCGGTTCTTAACCTCAAGTGAACCTGGATGTGCAGTAATTACAATTTGGTCTTTATACACTGTACTTCAGTGGAACTTTTTTTTTCCCACTTCATAATTTTAAATACTAACAGAAATGTCAAAGAGCTCTACTAACAAGTTGAATTGTCATGGTGAGCAACCTGTCAACCACCTAATACCTACAAAAAGAATTCACGTGCTACATTTTATTGGTTTATTGTCTTAACCCAACAAAGTTTGAAAACCACGAAGTATTTAGCAAATGTACTAAAATATTGTTTCTAATTGTGTACACACGACCATCTCCTGATGATTTATTCATTTATTTCAGCTTGACTTCCTGCCTACGTAAAGGTACGGTTGCGTTACTTTCGTAAGAAAAAATACAGTATCTCAACAGCGAATTAAAAATACATGTAAAAATTTTCTGCTTTGTGAAAATCAATTTAATATTTCGTTAAGTTATTTTCTTGTTCGTTACAGAAATAGTTTTAATTTACGGTGGGCATACATTAAGTAAAGTTGTTAATGGGCCATTGCGTTCGTCAGAACTCTTGACTTGCATTACTTGATCAAAAGGAATCACCTCAATGCTGTATTCAAAATTTAATTCATAAACCGGGAAATTAGTAATGTTCTAACTGGAACATGTCTAAACTCCTCTTTTCACAACACTTAACAGATACAAACCATTTAGATTTTTTTCTTTTGATAACCACGATTTTTTTCCTCATTTATGCTGGTTGTTAAAATTCCAATCACATGTAAAAATTGCATTTTTAAGGGCTTGGATTGCATCACCACGACTAGCCGACAGTCAAGCTGATCTGCAGAATGGTTGGTAACATAAATATTAGTACTGTGGTAATTTCGACACTTTTCTCTTTGAGACGGGAAATAACGACTGCTGAAAAAGTACTGCGTACTTCCGTTGGATAATGAAGCATGATCATCTGTGTTTTATTATTGGGCCTTAATGGTCGAGTGGTTAATTACGTACCTGGCGTGCCGTGTTGGACCCGATTACTATTTTTTTTTGGAAGTGGTAAACGTGGAGGAAGTTGCACGAGTAGACAGGTGTACTCCGGATGCTTCCGTTTCCTCTCGCCAAACGCATTACGTCACTGATCCATCTCATTATTCCACCCGTCGTTCATCACTCATTTACATTATAGCTTTGTCAGTTTGGTTTGTCTGCTGTAGTCGGAGATACGGAAATGTCGCGCATTCATCAAGTCGCAAGATAGAATGCAAACCTTCACATACTCACACTGTGTTCGTGATTGGACCGCAGTTATTTGGACACGCCCCTCTACGACCGTGAGCCAACGATGCTCAGGTAGGAGAGAATTAAGAGAAATAAATAAAGTGGCGATTAACAAGGATAAAAATGTTCTCGCTAAGAAATCAACCAATGGGAAAGCAAACATGGGTTCAGCACACCTATGCCTTTGAATTCTACCCTGATGCTAGACGAATAAGCGAAATTTACGGGTCTCTGAGCCATAGCCATATGCTATGAAATTTCTCTCTTAGTTCTATTCAATCAGGGACAGAATGTAATCCTACTCGTAATGTTCGGATATTGCATATATTATGTCATCAATTTTGCTGCAGCTTTTTTCACTATCCATTTTGTTTTAATTTTGTTTTACGAATTATGTGTTGCATTCTACGCTAGGTATTTGTGCTATTTCAGGTGTAAGTTATGGACAATGAATTGAAGTGGATTTTCTCTGTTGCCACAACAGAGAAAATGAATTCGGTTCAATTAATTATCTCAGTTTATAATTGCCGTATAGTTGTAAAAAAAATAATTCTGGACTGGCCTTCACTCGAGGGACGGATTTCAAACACCCAATTTTAGCCGGCCCAATTCCTGTTTATTCCCGCCATGCATGCATTTCTACATGGAAACTGCGCTGCTATTTTTTTTCCAGCTGAAGGCCCGTCTACAATTACAATGTCCTAAACTGTGTCCGATGGATACTGATCGCCGATTGGTCCATGTGACTCTCTGACGTCATGCGTGGTGTGGGCCAATGGTCCGAATACATTGGTCAACATGAACCTTTTTGTCCCAAGATGTGTCCTTTGGTAGCTTAGAACAACAACAGAACTCTCGCACGTTATTTGTGTTTCCGGTTCGCGTTTGAAAAACATGCATTCAAACAATCGAAAAACACGTTTACTGCGCTCTAGTGACTACTTTAGAATTCAGGACATTTGGACATCGGACATCACAATTGTAGACTGGGCAGTTTCCCGTGCGACAATGTGACGTCCTTCAGATTAGGATAAGGACACGGACCGCCCACAAATATTGACTGTTGTGGACGGGCCGTAATTGTCTTGCGCCACGGTCGAGGGACACACACAATACATTGGGGTGAAGTGCGGCGTTCGCATCGTGGAAACAGTTTGAAACAATCGTGTTTTTTTTTATGGAAGTGACTGTTTTCAACGTCGGGAACTCTAATCCATACCTAGTTACCGTCAAGACGTGGTCAAGAACCATCCCTGTTTCGTTTCAAGGTGAAGTGATGGCCCCAGAATTTTTGGGGCCCTGGACCATTTAAGTTTGTGGGGATCTATCTGATATTTTGGAGAAAGAGATGCCCTAACTACCCCCCCCCCCCCCCTCATCACCAGAGAAAAGACGGAAAAATATTGAAAATAAACTCATTTTAGTAACGTTTTTAAGTCAACCAGGACCTCGAATTTCAATGATGGTTTTTGCTAAATGATTTGTAAGTTTTAAAAACATTTTTTTTCCTCTGGCCAGGTTTCAAACACATCAAAAATTATCCTTTGAGCTTATGAACCACGCGTTCAACCACTGCGTATATTCCAGGGTAGTTTCAATACCACAAAGTTTTAATGGGTACACCAATAAGTTTGGTGTGAACTCTAATGTTCACGGAAGTGACTATGTACCGGTTAATGTTGCTAAACGTGGGTCCGCCATCTCTGTGTCGTGTTTCCGTTCATCGACCACCGTTCTGTTTTCTCGAAAAAAAAAAAAAACCTCCCACCAAATTCAGTACACCGAGAGCTAAGGTGTTTAGTACATTAAAAAAAAAAAAAGTCAGTTTGGCGTTACAACATTATTAAGTTTACGTTGTATAGCGAATGGTATATACAGTTTTGAGGAAAGATATTTTGTGTTACTAGTGCGTTGGTAACATAAGGGCTGGCGTGGGGTCTACCTGTCGCGAGACCCTGGGAGGTTGCCCGTTTGCCCGGTTGCCCGGTTGCCCGGTCGAGGTGTCGCAACAAAGCGATAGTGGGGGGTAGAAAGTGACTCAAGTACGTCGCAGCATGACGTCTCCGGACAGTTCGCAACTCCGTGCCCCAAACATCCCCGCGTTGTGTTCATTTTTCGAACGTTTGTCTCTAAATCATTTAGATGATACGACAGCTTCTTGTAGGAGAAAGGCTGGGTTACCACTTAAAAAAACAAACAAAAAATTGGTTGTCTGTAAATTCGGTTTACGGACTATAGTTTAACTTGACAACGTCATAACAAGACATTGATGAAATGATTGCATTCTTTAATGCATAAAATTGATTCATTTTTATTGAATTGTCACTATTTTGTATGCATACAAAGAAGGAGTGAAATGAAATCTACAATTTAATTGATACATTTACTTTTAATTGCACTCATTAATTCAAATAAGTTTATTACTTTAACGAAGAGATTGTTTTAACTATAACTTTTATACATGTTTGCTATTTAACTTCTTCCAATCTGCGTTATTCTTATAAGGATAGGACGATGATAGGAAAAGTAGGAAACTAATGTGAGTGTTTCAAGTTTAATGTGCCTCGAAAAAGTCAAATCGATGGTTGTTCCAATCGAGTGGAAGAGAGATAGATGCGGCGCAAGCGTACAATGAGTGTAACGGGACACAGCGTAATGGGACAATGTGCGTTACTGGACACTTTTTCGTGCGTGCAGCCGGCGTTCATCGATTTATTAGACGTTGTCACGTCAAAAACACAAGCGAGTGCACAGCAGGCCATGAGCCACGACTGTGCACACGACCTGTAGCGAAGTCGGTTCACAATTGGAAATCTTACTGATAGTTTCAGCCAATGAAATTTCGCAAATTATCTGACATCTTTTGGCAGTGTTAGTAAGTAACTGTATTAACTACCAAATGATTATCCCGTGTCATCTGACCAACAATTTGTGAGCACAGTTTTTCGTCATATAAATAAATAAGGGTATTATAAGTTATTTAGTCAACCATTATAACAACGACATATTTGTACAATTTTTGCTAGTGACTTACAAGTAATATCATTCATTAATTTTTTAAAGCAGGAATTACGCCTGAGCATTGTAACATTTTGGCAATTTCTTACCACAATATGATTGTTAAATACAAACAGTTCTCTAGTCTGGCAAAAATGGCTTCCTACTCTACTCTCTCATTGGTTGTTGCGCCATGCGTACGTAACATAAATAAAATATATTCATTTCCCTCCTTTTTTTTTCAAATATGCACCCAATTTAAAGGTGGGTTTATTAACTTCGGAATAAACGCAAGAAAACTAAGGTGGTATAAAAACTTTCAAGTCGCTAGACGTAAAGTTACGTACACCCTTCAACTTGAAACAGCAAAACTGCATTAAAAAAATCTCTATCTGGCTTCATTTTATCTACTTAATAAAACTCTTGGACACTTCACTGACAACGCACACCTTAAACCGGTGGGCCTATAAACATGAAATTTTGCATAGGGGTTCATAATATCACGTAGGTGAGAACTACGAAAGGATTTTTGAAAATTCTTCCTCTAAGGAGGAGATCGTTTGTATGGAATTTTGTCATTTTTGAAGTTAGAAGTATGGATATTGATGTTTAGGCTTCTGTTTATAAATATAATTCAGTTGTATCAGAGTTTTTAATATTTAGTAATATATCCCATCGGGTATATAGCTAGTAAATTCATAATGTTTTTTTTTCTTCATGAAAACGTGTGAAATTCTGAGCAGTTTGGTTTTAAAGAGACATTTCTTAACTGTGTCATATTTTAATGTATAAAAGCGTGATGCGTGAGATAAAAAAGAAAATCGTAACCTTTTATTCACTTTAAAGTCTACATTTTTTTTTTAAATTTTCAAAACCCTTCATTTCAGATATAAAGGGCGGGAACGATAAAAGCCGAAACGCAAGAAGTTGAAAGTTGGCCGATGCTTGCGTCGCCATTTTACGCCAAGACGTTATTTATAAACTGGTATTTTTGAAAATGCCGTTTTTTAAGGGAGAGGGGAGGAGGTAGGAACCAAAAGACTCAATAGTGGTTTGAATAGTTTTCATTCTAACCGATTTTACAAAGTTGACATTTTTGAGGCAGATAATATCTCACATTAAGAGATGTTCAAAATCCGTAACAAAGTGTTTATTGGCAGTATTAATACGACTGTAGTCAATACTAAAAATGAATACAATACTTAACGCGAATGACTTCACATTTGCAGCAGCCAGTCACAATTGAATCCAGGCATTCAAATAAATTAAATCCTATGCTTTCGCCGTAGCCAAATTTTTGTAAATCAAACGATAGAAAATAGTTATGGCCTAAACTTTGTTGAAACCCAGATTGCGTAATTTAGTACCTAACTGCCCCTTTTCTGCTGTTATGCATCTTGCGTTTCTGCGTTTCTGATGTAGTTTACGAACATGGCCCAACCATTAGCGTAGCCAAAAATTTTGAAAAAAAAAAAATAAAAAAGAGGGAGGGGAGCAAAGTGATTTATAAATGGAGACAGGAAAAATTCGCGGTTTCAATTACGTTCAGTCCTCTATGTACTAGGCAAAATGACACCTGTTGAGTGATTTTCATTGTCTCAGGGCCCTTAAGATAAACTTTGGCCCAATCACCAGTCTACCGCGAAATGAAAACACGAAATTTCCAGTGTCTTAAAATTATATAAGAATATATTTATATGGACATATTTCTGGTAGTCTGGGAGTTATGGAATGCCTTTCACGGATATTTTTTTGTAAACAAATGATGCTTAACTCACTATTAGGCTATCAGATCACCCTTCAGTGCTTTTTCAAAACCTTAAATATTTGACAAAAATTATCGTTTATGAAAGGTAGATTCTTACATTATGTACCAATACTTTTAATTTTATGTCCTTGTGCGTGTTTAAAGACACTACTATTGTCATCGTGCATAAGTCGTGTAGGGCCATGCATATTTCGCGAAAAGATTCCGAGGCCAGTTGTAAGTTAAAACACTGTAGCATCGTCTGTGTTACTTTGATTGGGTTTCTTTCAGGTACAACACCAAACACAGCGATTCATTGCGGGAGCAAACAGGTCCTGAGTGGCTCGGTCAGATAAGGAAACGACTTCTCTCGCAGACGGCCGCCAATCACAAGGAAGGAACCGCTGGTGCGGGTATACCTTGTTGCAGTCTAATAGACGTTCAGGATTTTTTTTTCTCGCGAAAAATGTCTACCCCTATTCAATGACCAAAAAAAAATTAGGACATAACTTAGGGGACAGGCGTTTTTTTTTCTTTTTCCCCGAGAACTAGGTACACCCGAACCAGCAGGTCTGCGAGAGAAGTTGCCTCGATTTGTCAGAGCCACCCGGGATTTCTGTGATTGGTGTTGTTAACAGTCGACACGTACCTGGAAGAATCTCTCAACCCCAATCACGACGATACAGACGATGATGCTACAGTGTTTCAACTTCCAGCTGATCTCGGAATGTTTTCGTGAAATGCGCGCGGTCGTGGATAGACATGCCGGTCGACGAGTTGCGCCATGAAAAAAATTGGTTGTCTGTAAAGTCGGTTTACGGACGATAGTTTAACGTGACAACGTCATAACAAAACATTGATGAAATTATTGCATACTTTTATGAATAAAATTGAATCATTTTTATTGAATTTTCACTATTTTGTATGGATACAAAGAAGGAGTGAAATGAAATCTACCATTTAATTGATAAATTTACTTTTATTTGCACTCATTATTTCAAATATGTTTATTACTTTAACGAACAGACTATTTTAACTATAACTTTTATACATGTTAGCTTTTAAACTTCTTCCAATCTGTTATTCTGTTAAGGATAGGACGATGATAGGAAAATTAGGAAACGAATGGGAGAGTTTCAAGTTTAATGTGCCTCGAAAAAGTCAAATCGATGGTTGTTCCAATCGAGTGGAAGAGAGACAGATGCGGCGCAAGCGTACAATGAGCGTAACTGGACACCGCGTAACGGGACAATGTGCGTAACGGGACACTTTTTAGTGCGTGCAGCCGGCGTTCATCGATTTATTAGACGTTGTCACGTCAAAATAAATTCTGGGTTGAGAAAAGGAAGGGGGGTGGGGGATCATGCCACAACCTGTGTCCCCCTCTGTGACTACGCCCCATGGACGCAACTGCGCTCTGGTGTCTTCTCCCAGTGTTCGCTGGAGGCCGGCGCAGCAGTGCGACGGTGTTGTTTTCTCCTGTTCCGAGCCAGTTACCACAGCTCGGAGCTGTTCGCTAGCTACGCCGCCAGACGCTCCACTTCGCGAGCGAGCATTTCACTCGCGCGGCGCCGTTTTCACTGGCGTCGCGCCCACGCCGTCAACATTCCCGCGAAAATAAAAAAAAACATCTTATTGACGTTAAAACGTCTAATAAATCTATGAACGCCGGCAGCACGCGCGAAAAAGTGTCCCGTTACGCACATTGTTTTTCCGTTACACTGTGTCCCATTACGCTAATAAATTGACTAAAAAATTATGGTGAGTCATATAATTGATGATAGATATTTGATTACAGTTTATTTATATGAAAACTTGTTCATAATTATATTTAAACTTTATAGCTAAACGCCAGTTTTTTAAAATTAATTACAAGACATCTACACGTGAACTGTTTCGTCGACTGTTTATAAAGAGAAGTGAAAAGTTAATGTGGTTTTCATTGCTTATTGCAACAACAATTTCGGCAATAAAGGTTAATTATTCTTGTATTTTAAAAATCTGATTACTAGTATAATTTCAAGTATTTATTCTTTTATTATTAAAATAAAAATGATTCAATTTTATTCATAAAAGTATGCAATCATTTCATCAATGTTTTGTTATGACGTTGTCACGTTGAACTATCGTCCGTAAACCGACTTTACAGACAACAAATGTTTTTGAAATAAGCTCTCATACCATTTTATGCTAACGTTGATAATGTTTTTTCACCATCACAAACGACATCACTTTGTTTCTTGATGTGTGAACCTTGTCTTGTAATAGAGCAAGTTGACGTGTAAAAAAGGGGGTTGTCTGTAAAGTCGGTTTACGGACTATAATTTGACGTGATAACGTCATAAGAAAACATTGATGAAATATTGCAAACTTTTTAATTTTCAAATATTATTTACAGTTGTTGCAAATTTTATTTGTATAATTTATTTAAATATAATCACGATCAATTAGTTAAAAAGCCCGCCTTAACCTGTTTGATATTATAGAAGATTTTCTCGCACGGTGGTTGGCTGGTTCTTGAACGCTCGGCTCAGGCGGAACGTGACAATATGAGACATGCTTTTTCGTGCGTGCAGCCTGCTTTCATGGATTTATAAGACGTTATCACGTCAAAAAGGAATCAAGTCTTTCAGTACTTTGCCAGTAGAGACTGGGAAAAAAAATTCGCGCTTTCGATGACCTCTAGGACATAACTCCACACAATCCCCCAACACACTCGGGAAAATGCCACCTGCTCATTGGCTATCGAATCGAAGACACATTTCAAATGGGATGCTTGCGATTCGATAATTTTTTTTTTGGTTGAAGGTTTTTCCATTGGCTTAAAAGTCTTTACAGATAAACTGTGAGCCATTCACAAGAACCAATATGAAAGGTACGGTTGTTTGGATTCCGGCATATCGTAAAATTTAATCAGCGGAAATTTTTTTTCCGGTCTCAGCTGGCCAATGATGTGTAAACATCTAACTTAGTGTCGAGCAAAAAAACTCACGTGTTCTCTCGTGTAGTTCATGTTTACAAATAAACTTACAATACGAAACTCACACAACACAGCATTTAACGTACATTCTTTTTTTTTTTGATAGTGCCAAGCGTAATGATACACTGATAAATAAAATATAAGCTTTTCGAATGCAGTACCAAAATTTCTGGATGCGATTCACACACTTATTTTCTTCTGCACCCGCCGCTGTAAATCGCTGCCTGAATAGTAAAAGTTGATTGCCACCATCAAACGCAGACAGCAATAAGCAGCAAGAAAAAAAAAATTGGTTGCCTGTATAGTCGTTTTACGGACGATAGTTTAACGTGACAACGTCATAACAAAACATTGATGAAATTATTGCATACATTTATGAATAAAATTGAATCATTTTTATTGAATTATCACTATTTTGTACAGATGCAAAGAATGAGTGAAATGAAATCTACAATTTAATTGATAAATTTACTTTTATTTGCACTCATTAATTAAAATATGTTTATTACTTTAACGAACAGATTATTTTAACTATAACTTTTATACATGTTTGCTATTTAACTTCTTCCGATCTGTGTTATTCTGTTAAGGATAGTACGATGATAGGAAAAGTAGGAAACGAATGGGAGTGTTTCAAGTTTAATGTGCCTCGAAAAAGTCAAATCAATGGTTGTTCCAATCGAGTGGAAGACAGATAGAAGCGGCGCAAGCGTATAATGAGCGTAACGGGACACAGCGTAACGAAACAATGTGTGCAACGGGAACCTTTTTCGTGCGTGCAGCCAGCGTTCATCGATTTATTAGACGTTTTCACGTCAAAACGGAAATTTTTAACTATTATAAAGAGCCCCGATAATACTACGGCTTTGATCCTGATTTTCGACAAGAATTTATAATTAAAATTTTGCCCATTTTGTAAAAATTCACTAAAACGTTAATGCTATAATCTTGGCACATCAGCCAGACACGCTAGCCACTGTACCAAGTGAGCTTACTTCTGAAATAAATCTTCATAAAAATCTTCGATGAGAAAAAAATATAGTAACCCTAACTGTGGATGTGGCAAAGCCTTAGTGTATTGCGCCTGTTGTTTAAAGTTTTAAACAATTTTTTTTCAGATGTAAATAGGTTTTTTTTTTTTTTGGTGCGGTTCTGAAAACTGAATCAGAGTCCTTAATCTAATTCTCCCTCACAACGAGTGTTTATTTTATCATCACTTTACAGCCTATCACCCTTTGAACCGAACTGCTAAAGTAAGGGGCTTGGGAGGAAGAGGGGACGATAACCTATTAAATGCAATCAAAAATTTTATTGGAACGGTAGCCAAATAAAAGTGATTATTAGATTACTTGAGGCAGGGGCATTTTACTTATATTTTGTTCTTATAATGATTAACAGGTTGGCGAAGAGAGAATTTTGGAGGGGATGTTCGGCGAAAAGGAGAATTTTTTACGTAGGCCTACTAGGTATTTCCCCTCAGTTTAACTTTAAGATTGCTCAGTGATTTAGGGAAGTTATGCACAGATAGGTTAGTTAAGTGATGTGAATACACGAGAGGCTGAGAGCGTGACGTCAGGAGAGTTGTATCCGTACGTTATCCAATGCTCGGGCACAGCTCGCGATGTGACGTCACGGTCCCCCCCCCCCCCTTCAACACCAACCATGTGCTCCCACCACGGATGAAAAAGAGACCACGTGGGAATGGAAAATTTTCTGCCTGGAAACTCCTTGAACAGTCCCGGAGAACAACGCAACACTTTTGTCCTAGAAATCAAGCCGGTCAAGGAGAATAAAAAACAGCTTTCTTCATTTTCTCCTTATGTTTACGTGTTTACGAGATTTTTCTTTTTGAATTATTTATTTTCAAGGTCTTCAAGATTTTTCTTAATGGGGTGATATTAAAAAAATATATTTGCTTCTATATATTTAATGTTTTTCACGTGTTTTAAATTTAAAAATTAAATTATTACCATATTATAATGTTTATAAAAAAAATTTACAAACAAGTTTTTATTTAATTTTTTTATGAACTTAAAGGAAATTTTGATGTCTGTCCCAGCATGTTATCAAAATATGAAATCGTGTTATGTACAGTTTTGGATTAACCCGTTCATATGTAGCCTAACTCTTAAAACTCTTTATTTTAGCATAGTATTTATTAAATGAATAAAAATTACGTTTTCCGAAAAAAGCTGAAAAACAATTGTTTTTGCTTTGGGGATACCTAATTTGATCAATTTGTGTTGGTGTAAGGCTTCTATGAAGCTATGCGGTCTCGATAATAATGATAGCTAGCGTGGTCAGCAGACAGAAGGTTTGGTACCATGAACAGATATAATTTTGTTTTTGAACGCGACGCAGCGAAATGTGTCAAACGCGTCACTGACTCCACGGAGTCAGGAATTGTCAGGAAATGCGACGCAGTGACGTTTTTGGAGTATTTTTTTTTTACCTCAACATCGCCAAACTGCAACATCCAAAAACTTTGCGGAAATTTTGTTTTACAACGCTTGATGGTGGTTATAATTAGAGACCGGAAAAATTCACGAATTCATTTCGCGATAGGCTAAAATACAAATAGTTATACCTCAGTGCTGCCTCTGCTATTGGCTCACAACTCACCTGGATGACTCTGGTCCAATGAGAAACACCCGACCAAAAATTTTATCGAATCACAGGCTGCTACGTTGGGACGTCTCGCAAGACAGCAGCCAATGAGTGGGTGACATTTGACCGAGTGTACGTAGAGCTATGGAGTTCATCCTACAGGTCATTGAACCCGCGAATTTTTCCGGTCCCTAGTTATAATGTACTAATCAGAATTCCCATCGTTTAACAAAATCGGTTCCCAACATACAGAACTACAAAACTGTTTTCAAAACGATATATATATATATGTATGTATGTTTCGCCAAATGTAACGGATGTGACGTAAACACGGCGCGGACCCAGGAAGGTAACTAAACTAGTTCCACCCGCGGCAAGAACTCATCTTGGCGTCTCTTTCTTCTTCAAACCATCCAAAACCGACAGAACTTCACATCGCCACCACACATTAATTTGCAGTATTCCGAATATCTTTGATACAACTTAGATTGTAAAAAAAAAATTGATTTATTTGCAGTAATTTTACTTTTAATACATTCCAAGTTGGATAGTACTCGATAAAAACAATTTTTTTTATATTTGACGATATAGATGTATGTATAGGGGCATGCATTTTTCGCGAAAAGATTCAGAGAATAGCTAAAAGTTAAAATACTATGTTATCATTTGTGTTTCGTTATTGGTTGAGTTTCTTTAAGGTGCCCGTCGATTGTTACAACACCAATCGCAGTACTTCCGTGTGGAAGCAAACTCGTCCTTAGTGGCCCGGTCAAATAAGGCAACGACTTCTCTCGCAGACGGCCGCCAATTACAAGGAAGAAACCGCTGATGCGAATATACCTTGTTACAGTCTAATAGGCGTTCAGATCTTTTCGCGAAAAATGCCTGCCCCTATGTATGTATCTCCCGAAATAAATAATTCTCTTCATCTGCCCGCAAACATTTCTTTTTTTTTCTTTTTGATCTACGACATTCTAGTTAATAACTATAATAAAATTTACTCTGCCATGTTAGCACCACCATCCTGTGTAAGGGGGGGGGGGAGTGGGGCCACAAGCCCTCTAGTTACGTCCCTGCACGGACAGTCAGCTGGACATAAAGCAGCATCATACAGTGTCCATCAGTACCGCGGAGGCATAAGACACTATGTCCACTTTTGGGCAAAATTCACTTTTAACTATAAACTTGACCACCGTTTGCGGCTTTTTTTTTTTTTTGTGGCATACAACACTAAGATCTACTAAATGTAAAAAATTCACCTTCTGACGTGACAACGTCTAATAAATCGATGAAAGCCGGCTACACGCAAGAAAAAGTGTCCCGTTACGCATATTGTCCCGTTACGCTGGGTCCCGTTACGCTCATTGTGCGCTTGCGCCGCATCTATCTCTCTTCCACTCGATTGGAACAACCATGGATTTGACTTTTTCGAGGCACATTAAACTTGAAACACTCCCATTCGTTTCCTACTTTTCCTATCATCGTCCTATCCTTAACAGAATAACACAGATTGGAAGCAGTTAAATAGCAAACATGTATAAAAGTTATAGTTAAAATAATCTCTTCGTTAAAGTAATAAACATATTTGAATTAATGAGTGCTAATAAAAGTAAATTTATCACAGAATAACAAAGATTGGAAGAAGTTAAATAGCAAACATGTATAAAAGTTATAGTTAAAATAATCTGTTCGTTAAAGTAATAAACATATTTGAATTAATGAGTGCAAATAAAAGTAAATTTATCAATTAAATTGTAGATTTTATTTCACTCCTTCTTTTTATCCATACAAAATAGTGATAATTCAATAAAAATTCTTCAATTTTATTCATAAAAGTATGGAATCATTTCATAAATGTATAGTTATGACTTCACGTAAAACTATCGTCCGTAAACCGACTTTACAGACAACCAATTTTTTGTAATAAAATAGTTTAGTTTATTAAGTGAGGTGCTTTTTGAAATTCTTCAAACTGCTCCCGTGAAAAAAATTGGTTTATGTGACATAGTATGTTACGCCATGCGGTAGGTAATGCATGCGAGGCGTCCCCCAGACAGACTGCTTTCTAATCCAGGGCGCCACATTAGGTGCTGTGATCAACGAGTACAACAAGTATGTGTTCGTGCTGATTGTGTGAGCGCAACCACGTGGTAAGTGGCGCTTACCTTTACCGGCACTCAATAGCGAGCGTTGGAATCACGCAGGGTAGCACCTGGGCATGCGTCGTGTAACGTCAGTACCTGTCATAGCAATTTTCTCAACAGGTGTGCTCACTTAATTTTCTAGAAATTTCTAAAGCCTGCATCACACGATAGAAGGTTTCATGCAGGCTCCGCTATAATGTTTCAACACAACTGCTAGCCAAGTCTCCATGGAAACAGATATGGATGATTCTTTCCGAGGAACTAGCACTTGTAGAATTGTGACCTGTGTATTCCTAGCTTGTGCGAATTTTTATAAACTTTTGGTTTTGTACAAACATGGATTTTTCTTATAATTGTCGCAGAATGCTGTAACTAATTCAACACACCACATGTTCACCGCGTTTCAAATCAATAATACCGAAAACTTCCATCTCTCATAAATAAATCACCTTGTTTAACACTAGGGGCACACTGATTGGATAAAATTTCCACCTTCTACGAAACCTTCCTCTCAAATTCGAACTCGACCGATTAAAAAAAAATCCAAGAAAATAACCAGCGCTCTGCTAATTCTTCGACAGAATCATCCAGACTAGCTTCCATGGAAGACAAGACCTTCCAAGCAAACTCCCATCGTGTGATACGGGGTTAACGCATGCAAAACGATGTGCAAACAACATGACACTGTGATACAGCTGTTCACCATGTAAGCGTGTGGTCTGTGTCACGAAACGTGTCTAAAAAGAACTGCATCCTTATGCCACTGTTGTTCCGCAAACAACTCATTGTGGTGGCCAGTGTTCGTAAACAAACATGTGTTGCTTTGCAGGTGAAAGTTAGTAAATGGGCGCCAATTGTAAATTGTACGAACTGTCACAATTGGGACGAGTCACGGGAATCATCAACACGAAAGGAGTAGATCAAACAGCTAGGCCTTCATTTTAGTCAAACTTTTCTAAGGAATAAAGACACCAACGAAAAATATGTTGCACTTTAAATACTTCGTTTATCGTTAAAATGAAAGGGTTCGCATACTTACAATCTAAATTACATTTATATTTTATTTCGTTTTTTGCGCTCGAGATTTTAGATTAAGTGATAATATAACCATATTTAGTTGTTTATGAAATTTTTATACTTTACAAGTAACTATCATATTGTTTTTAGAACTTAAAGCAAATTTTTATGTCAGACCTAGCATGTACTGGGAGCATACACTTTTGTATTAATTAACCTGTTCGTATGTAGCCCTGGTCTTAAAACACTTTATTTGTAGTACATTATTCATTAAATCATTGGGAATAAGGTTTTCCCAAAACAACATAAACCTGAGTTTTTCATGCTCTTAGTTGCCCCATGCAATACGAGAAGAGTCCTTCGGTTAGAAGAAGATGCCGCACTTAAGCAACAGCAAGCGTCGCATATATTCTGCTTCTCTGGCAAGTCATAAATACATATATCTAAAGCTGGGTCTCATTTGCCATGTTCGGTTATTTAATTTTCTTGTGAATACTTTTATTTCCTGTAAATTTATCCCGAAATCTCTCGTGTAATGTGTTTTGCTTCAAATTTTTGCAAACGAATATTTACTAAATATTATTCAATTGAGGTAAAAAGTCATGAAATTTATAATATTATAATCAATTGCGTGGTTATTTTACAGCTCGTAAATATCTGACAAACAAAAAATTCAAGAGGAAATTTAAAACACAGAAAACAATTTTCTGTACTATTACAAAAGATACATTTGGAAACTAGTTGCGAAGAAATAGTTTGCAACAGGTAATACTGCAAGAAAGGATTTTGTAACTTTGTACAACACATTACTATAGTTATGTTTGCATATATTAAATCTGTTTTTCGATATAATAGTATTTCTTACGAAAATTAGCGCATAATTTTATAGTTTAATTGATGTTGCATTCAAACATATTTTTTTCTAACCATGGAAAAGATAATCAAATATTCAATCATTTGAATTTATTTTGTTTTATTATTAGAAAACTATTAATGGAACCGTTTAAAAAATAAGTTTTAACTATTGGAGGTACTAGGACAACATAAAGCATAAATGCCCAGGTACGAATCCGAAACCCAATATTACTGCGAACACTATTTTGTAGTGATACAGTTGTTTTCGTGTAGATGTATAAATATATATATTTTTTTCAATTAAAAAATAACACGAATAAATAAAATTGCAGGAACATTTTCTTAATTAATCGCAATGCCGAGAAAATGAACCAACCAGCTCGGTTTGTGAGACCGAAGGCCCCCCCCCCCCCCCCCCCACATGGGCAGGCTCATTAATGAGGCTAATGAGGTTAACGTACCTTTTCTTCTGCGTTTCACCTTCGAAGAGGCTTTTGCCGCCAGCAGCTGCCCTTTTACACGCCCTCGAGTTTACGCTATTAACCGGACACACTCACTGTCTATTTGTCGATGCTTATTTTTTTGGCTTACTGTTCAAAATAATCTTTTTCACTGTATTGATTCACAGTGTATCTCATATTCCTTGTTAAAAGTTCAGATCATCATCGAATGGTAAGGGGCGAGGAAACACGCATGTTCGGTCCAGCGCACACGACACCAGAGAAAGAAACTCAACACGACCACACTCCGCGGCGGTGACAGCAGGACAAGGACAAAGGACAAGGCACCCGGAGACTTCGGCCGACGCGACGCCCGATTCGACGACGAAACGGGTCGGCAAACATCAGCGCCCGTCAGCAGCCAGACGTCCGCCTGAGCACGTTCCGTCTCGCCGGGGTCACAACATTGGGGACACGGAACTGCTGACAGCGGCAGTGCGCACGAGTTTAGATTTGACCGCCATGTTTTTCAAACTACTGATTCACAACACCCCATAGTACAGTCGCGTGCATAGGATGGAATATATATATATATATATATAGACCGGAAAAATTCGCGGATTCATTTCAAGATATGCTAGAATCCAAACAACTGTACCTTTATATTGCCTCTGTGATTGCCTCACAGTTTATCTGAAGCACATTGAGCCAATAAAAAACCATCAACCAAAAAAGTATCGAATATCAAGCATCCCAGTTGACAGGTGTCACGAGTCAGTAGCCAATGAGCAGGTGGCATTTGCCCGAGCGTGTAGGGGATTGTGGAGTTTGTCCTAGAGGTCATCGAAAGCGCGAATTTTTCCAGTCCCTATACATGTATAGACTATATCTGTTACAGACGCATGACACAACAGTCGATTAGAGAAGTGTAGGGTGCCTCTTAAGAACATTTTTTATTCATCTATAATACTAGCTAGTACCCGGCATACGTTGCAATGCCACATTCATTTATTTTTTTTTTGTTATTTGTTTGATGTAGATACACATATGCAAAGCATCTCTCTATCTTTCTCTGTACTTATCTCTCTCTATTCTTCTATGCATATCTATATTAATCTTTTTCTCTATATCCCAATCTATAATTTTATAAATATCTACCTCTCTTTATCTCTGTCCCTTTTTATCTATATCTATATATCTCTTCTATATACTTATAAATATAGCTATATCTCTTTATCTATTTCTCTTTACCTCTTATCTCTCTATACCCTTTTAGTAGTATAGCTTGGCCGGTCCGGAAACAGGCCTCAGGCGGTGGATTGAAGATTGTCGACCGCCATCTTGGATTGTGACGTCACGGCGGCCATCTTGGATGGTTGTGACCTTGACCTTTGACCTTGACCTTGAATTTGATCCTCAAAATCCGCCAAAATTGGGCAAAATTTGCCCAAAATTCCTCAAAAATCGCCAAAATTACCATTTCTGTGGAAAAAAGTTCCGCCAAAAAATCTCAAAAAATTCCACAAATTAAAAATTTCTCATTTCGAGGGAAAAATTTCCCGTTTCGAGGGAAAAATTCCCGTTTTTAGTCCTTAAAAATCCCAGCGGCTGAAAATTCCTAAAACTGGCTTAAGCATCCTTAACTCAAGCCTCAGTTAAGCCATTTCTAGGAATAAGGATACCATGACCGCCATCTTGGATTATGTCGTCACCGTTGCAATTTTCGTTACGGTCGCCATCTTTAACTTTTTTATTATCCGATTTTAATAAAAAAAATTAAAATTTATTAAAAAAATTCAAATAATAAAATTTTTAATAAAATATTTAAAAAACAAACATTTACGACACGGAGCTCGGAGTCCTCGGTTCAAACCCGACGAGTGCAAAAAAATAAAAATGGCGACCGATCCTTCCCTCGTGGTGGCTGCAGGCATACTGACTCCCTCCACTTTTTTTTCAAAGCATATATATATCGTCAGGTAGTATGACGGCATGTCCGCCATCTTGTCTTCGATGCTGGAAGCCATCATCATTGTATCGTCGGCTAGAGTGCGCTGACGTCATGTTAGTTTAATTCTTATCCGCTAGAGTGCAGTAATCATTTATTATTGCTGTGACACCCGACATCTTGTCATTTGGCCGCCATCTTGAAAATCCATATTTATTTAGCTAGAAATTCGGGAAAAATTCCAAAATTCATTAAATAAATTGACAATAAATGTACGGATCGATTAGATCGACTAAGATCCTTGGTACGATCTAGGACGATGCAAAAAAATTAAATATAACATCAATTTAACATAATAGTAACAGGTTCGAGGAATTAAACGCCACAAGTTCTTTTACAAACATAATATTTATTACATAATTTCTATTCTACTACAGGATTATTTGCGAAAGCCAGCAATCTTATAATCATTTAGTTCCGCAGCGGTGTGAAATGACTAATTCTTAGCTCCAATCGGTTTATACTAGACAGAGTCCAGCCAGAACCTTTACAGACATAGTCCACCTCTTCTTGACAGAGTTTCTGGATACCGTTTTTAACAGGTTGCTTCACATCGTTAGAACTTTAAATTACTGCAGCCGATGTCTTAAATGCACACTTCTTCACTTTGTCATCGAACGGATATGGCTTTCCATATATACAGTCCAGCCACAAGTTATATTTCAAAGGTCCGTTTGTTGCTACATCATCAGTAAGCTGATTGATTATGTCCTCTCTGATATCATCAAGAAAATTACAAATGTCTTTCGACTCACCTAACGTATTTAAATAATAGTAGTCCTTCAATGTTCCACGAAATGCAGACTGCGCCAAGTAGAAGCCATTATCGTTCACTTGTAATGCGCCGAACACAGTCTTAGGTTTATTTTCCTGTTCAGACGTCATACCAATCGGTTGCTGCACATCGGTTTTCTTGCTTGTACGCTCACGAGCCTTCAACCTAAACCGAGGAGTCGAAATTTCTGCAGGTAGTTCAGCAGTAGGGACACGGACTTCACCTTTACAGTTTTTCGCATGTCGTCGCAAATTATTAATTCTAGTAAACCATTCATGACACTCATCACATCGAAACTTCATGCGAGATGGATTCTTCGTGCATTTGCTCCGCTCATGTCTTCATGCATCATGAGCAAATGCGAACGACGTATCACAGTAGCTGCAAGGATACCGTGGTGATGAAGACGAACCTTTCAGACCCGATCCAGATACTGACATTGCCGCAGTTGCACCATCTCCAGGCATACTCTTATGAACATCAATGCATCGTTGTTGCGCCGAAACCTTTACTTTCTGCCGAACAGCAGGACCTTTGCATGCCTTCATGTGCGTTTTCATATTATCTTTTCTGGCAAAACTGCTTATGACATTTCTCACAAACAAACATTTTACGATATAGGTTCTTGGCACATTCTCTATTCTCATGTCGTCGAGCATTGCTGTTGTTTGAGAAAATCTTGTCGCAGTAACAGCACCGATGTTCGTTAGTTGTTGACGATTCGCCATCCATTGAAGTCTCCATTGATGGCGAACCAGCGTTCGCCGAGTTTCCCTGTGCAGCCAGCACTAGCGGCATTAAAGTCTCTTCTGCTGGCGGTACCACGTCTGTTGAAGTCTCCTCCAGTGTTGACATCGACGTTGCCAACGGGATCTGCTCCACCATCGTCGACGCTGACGTCAAGGTTCCCGCAGTCGATGGTACAACCTCCATCGAGTTCGTCGTTAAAGTCGGTAAAGATGCCATCGAGTTCGCAAGAACAGGTAATGACGCGACTTATGCACCAGAAGAAACAAACTAGGCGATCCTTACAACACCGACGTCAGTAACAAACCGAGCGTCCTGCTGTCTAGGACTCGCTTATATACATGCACCGTATGGAATAATACGATAGTCAAATCAAGATCAATTTACTAAAATACTAGAGTCAAAACAACATTAAAAAATAGAAGCACCATCAACAAAAAAAGGAAGCACATTTGGAAGCACCTTCAAAAAAGGAAAAACAAAAGGAAGCACCGACAACGAAAAGGAAGCACCATCAACGAAAAGGAAGCACATTTGCAAGCACCGACAAAGAAACGGCAGCACCGCCAACGAAAAGGAAGCACATTTGGAAGCACCGACAAAGAAAAGGCAGCACCGGCATCGAAAAGGAAGCACATTTGGAAGCACCGACAAAGAAAAGGCAGCACCACCAACGAAAAGGAAGCACATTTAGAAGCACAGACAACGAAAAGGCAGCACCGGCATCGAAAAGGAAGCACATTTGGAAGCACCGACAACGAAAGGCAGCACATTTGGAAGCACCGACAAAGAAAAGGCAGCACCGCCAACGAAAAGGAAGCACATTCGGAAGCACCGACAAAGAAAAGGCAGCACCACCAACGAAAAGGAAGCACATTTGGAAGCACCGACAACGAAAAGGCAGCACCGGCATCGAAAAGGAAGCACATTTGGAAGCACCGACAACGAAAGGCAGCACATTTGGAAGCACCGACAACGAAATGGCAGCACATTTGGAAGCACCGACAACGAAAAGGCAGCACCGGCATCGAAAAGGAAGCACATTTGGAAGCACCGACAACGAAAAGGCAGCACCGACAACGAAAAGGCAGCAACGACAACGAAAAGGAAGCACATTTGGAAGCACCGACAGCGAAAAGGCAGCACATTTGGAAGCACCGACAACGAAAAGGCAGCACATTTGGAAGCACCGACAACGTAAAGGCAGCACATTTGGAAGCATCGACAACGAAAAGGCAGCACCGACAACGAAAAGGCAGCACCGACAACGAAAAGGCAGCACATTTGGAAGCACCGACAACGAAAAGGCAGCACCGACAACGAAAAGGCAGCACATTTGGAAGCACCGACAACGAAAAGGCAGCACCGACAACGAAAAGGCAGCACATTTGGAAGCACCGACAACGAAAAGGCAGCACCGACAACGAAAAGGCAGCACATTTGGAAGCACCGACAAAGAAAAGGCAGCACCGACAACGAAAAGGCAGCACATTTGGAAGCACCGACAACGAAAAGGCCGCACCGCCAACGAAAAGGAAGCACATTTGGAAGCACCGACAACGAAAAGGTCGCACCGCCAACGAAAAGGAAGCACATTTGGAAGCACCGACAACGAAAAGGAAGCACCATCAACGAAAAGGCCGCACCGCCAACGAAAAGGAAGCACATTTTGAAGCACCGACAAAGAAAAGGCAGCACCGCCAACGAAAAGGAAGCACATTTGGAAGCACCGACAAAGAAAAGGCAGCACCGCCAACGAAAAGGAAGCACATTTGGAAGCACCGACAACGAAAAGGCAGCACCATCGACGAAAAGGAAGCACATTAATTTGTCATTGACTCCAATTTTCATTGGCTCTAATATTCATTGGCTCCAATATTCATTGGCTCCAATATTCATTGGCTCCAATATTCATTGACTCCAATATCCATGAGCTCCAATATCAATTGGCTCGAATTGCTTCAAAAGGTTCCATCATCCTTTTGGCTCCAACAGTCTTTTGGTTCCGATAGTCATTGGCTCCAATAGTCATTGGCTACAATATTCATTGGCTCCAATAATCATTGACTGCAATATTCATTGGTTCCAATATTCATTGGCTCCAATATTCATTGGCTCCAATATTCAATGGCTCCAATATTCATTGACTCCAATATTCATTGGCTCCATCAGTCATTGACAACTACAGTCTTTTGGTCCCAAATGTCTTTTGGCTCCAAATATATTAGGCTGGAATTCTTCGAGTCTAAGAGACTATGAGACCACATGGCTAAGAGTCTAAAATGATCTAGCTGGTTACGAGTTATACATGGCTTGCGAGGCTACAGAGCTACGAAGTTTCTAGTACACAGGTTTACATGACTGCGAGGATACAGGACTACAAGTCTGCAAGAGTACTTGACTACGAAGGTACTCGTCTACATGACTCCAGTTACCGCATCTGTCTTCGACGGAATTTTCTCTTTTGCTCCAACTGCTCCATCAGCATTATGTTATAAGATTACAAGGCCTCTTGCTTACGTAGCTTCAAGTCTACGAGCCTCCAATGCATCATGACTACGAGACTACGAGCCATGAGGTTACGAGTCTATGCGATTGCGAGTCTTCTAGGTCACGTAAACTCGTTTTCTAGAGGCTTCGTAGCTCTGTAGCCTCGCAGTCTCGTAAACATGAAGATTCGTAGTCACGTAATCTCGATACCTCATGGCTCGTAGTCTCGTAGTCATGATGCATTGGAGGCTCGTAGACTTGAAGCTACGTAAGCAAGAGGCCTTGTAATCTTATAACATAATGCTGATGGAGCAGTTGGAGCAAAAGAGAAAATTCCGTCGAAGACAGATGCGGTAACTGGAGTCATGTAGACGAGTACCTTCGTAGTCAAGTACTCTTGCAGACTTGTAGTCCTGTATCCTCGCAGTCATGTAAACCTGTGTACTTGAAACTTCGTAGCTCTGTAGCCTCGCAAGCCATGTATAACTCGTAACCAGCTAGATCATTTTAGACTCTTAGCCATGTGGTCTCATAGTCTCTTAGACTCGAAGAATTCCAGCCTAATATATTTGGAGCTAAAAGACTTTTGGGACCAAAAGACTGTAGTTGTCAATGACTGATGGAGCCAATGAATATTGGAGTCAATGAATATTGGAGCCATTGAATATTGGAGCCAATGAATATTGGAGCCAATGAATATTGGAACCAATGAATATTGCAGTCAATGATTATTGGAGCCAATGAATATTGTAGCCAATGACTATTGGAGCCAATGACTATCGGAACCAAAAGACTGTTGGAGCCAAAAGGATGATGGAACCTTTTGAAGCAATTCGAGCCAATTGATATTGGAGCTCATGGATATTGGAGTCAATGAATATTGGAGCCAATGAATATTGGAGCCAATGAATATTGGAGCCAATGAAAATTGGAGTCAATGACAAATTAATGTGCTTCCTTTTCGTCGATGGTGCTGCCTTTTCGTTGTCGGTGCTTCCCAATGTGCTTCCTTTTCGTTGGCGGTGCTGCCTTTTCTTTGTCGGTGCTTCCAAATGTGCTTCCTTTTCGTTGGCGGTGCTGCCTTTTCTTTGTCGGTGCTTCAAAATGTGCTTCCTTTTCGTTGGCGGTGCGGCCTTTTCGTTGATGGTGCTTCCTTTTCGTTGTCGGTGCTTCCAAATGTGCTTCCTTTTCGTTGGCGGTGCGACCTTTTCGTTGTCGGTGCTTCCAAATGTGCTTCCTTTTCGTAGGCGGTGCGGCCTTTTCGTTGTCGGTGCTTCCAAATGTGCTGCCTTTTCGTTGTCGGTGCTGCCTTTTCTTTGTCGGTGCTTCCAAATGTGCTGCCTTTTCGTTGTCGGTGCTGCCTTTTCGTTGTCGGTGCTGCCTTTTCGTTGTCGGTGCTGCCTTTTCGTTGTCGGTGCTTCCAAATGTGCTGCCTTTACGTTGTCGGTGCTTCCAAATGTGCTGCCTTTTCGTTGTCGGTGCTTCCAAATGTGCTGCCTTTTCGTTGTCGGTGCTTCCAAATGTGCTTCCTTTTCGTTTTCGGTGCTGCCTTTTCGTTGTCGGTGCTTCCAAATGTGCTTCCTTTTCGATGTCGGTGCTGCCTTTTCGTTGTCGGTGCTTCCAAATGTGCTGCCTTTTCGTTGTCGGTGCTTCCAAATGTGCTGCCTTTCGTTGTCGGTGCTTCCAAATGTGCTTCCTTTTCGATGCCGGTGCTGCCTTTTCGTTGTCGGTGCTTCCAAATGTGCTTCCTTTTCGTTGGTGGTGCTGCCTTTTCTTTGTCGGTGCTTCCGAATGTGCTTCCTTTTCGTTTGGCGGTGCTGCCTTTTCTTTGTCAGTGCTTCCAAATGTGCTGCCTTTCGTTGTCGGTGCTTCCAAATGTGCTTCCTTTTCGATGCCGGTGCTGCCTTTTCGTTGTCTGTGCTTTTAATTTGTGCTTCCTTTTCGTTGGTGGTGCTGCCTTTTCTTTGTCGGTGCTTCCAAATGTGCTTCCTTTTCGATGCCGGTGCTGCCTTTTCTTTGTCAGTGCTTCCAAATGTGCTTCCTTTTCGTTGGCGGTGCTGCCGTTTCTTTGTCGGTGCTTCCAAATGTGCTTCCTTTTCGTTGATGGTGCTTCCTTTTCGTTGTCGGTGCTTCCTTTTGTTTTTCCTTTTTTGAAGGTGCTTCCAAATGTGCTTCCTTTTTTTGTTGATGGTGCTTCTATTTTTTAATGTTGTTTTGACTCTAGTATTTTAGTAAATTGATCTTGATTTGACTATCGTATTATTCCATACGGTGCATGTATATAAGCGAGTCCTAGACAGCAGGACGCTCGGTTTGTTACTGACGTCGGTGTTGTAAGGATCGCCTAGTTTGTTTCTTCTGGTGCATAAGTCGCGTAATTACCTGTTCTTGCGAACTCGATGGCATCTTTACCGACTTTAACGACGAACTCGATGGAGGTTGTACCATCGACTGCGGGAACCTTGACGTCAGCGTCGACGATGGTGGAGCAGATCCCGTTGGCAACGTCGATGTCAACACTGGAGGAGACTTCAACAGACGTGGTACCGCCAGCAGAAGAGACTTTAATGCCGCTAGTGCTGGCTGCACAGGGAAACTCGGCGAACACTGGTTCGCCATCAATGGAGACTTCAATGGATGGCGAATCGTCAACAACTAACGAACATCGGTGCTGTTACTGCGACAAGATTTTCTCAAACAACAGCAATGCTCGACGACATGAGAATAGAGAATGTGCCAAGAACCTATATCGTAAAATGTTTGTTTGTGAGAAATGTCATAAGCAGTTTTGCCAGAAAAGATAATATGAAAACGCACATGAAGGCATGCAAAGGTCCTGCTGTTCGGCAGAAAGTAAAGGTTTCGGCGCAACAACGATGCATTGATGTTCATAAGAGTATGCCTGGAGATGGTGCAACTGCGGCAATGTCAGTATCTGGATCGGGTCTGAAAGGTTCGTCTTCATCACCACGGTATCCTTGCAGCTACTGTGATACGTCGTTCGCATTTGCTCATGATGCATGAAGACATGAGCGGAGCAAATGCACGAAGAATCCATCTCGCATGAAGTTTCGATGTGATGAGTGTCATGAATGGTTTACTAGAATTAATAATTTGCGACGACATGCGAAAAACTGTAAAGGTGAAGTCCGTGTCCCTACTGCTGAACTACCTGCAGAAATTTCGACTCCTCGGTTTAGGTTGAAGGCTCGTGAGCGTACAAGCAAGAAAACCGATGTGCAGCAACCGATTGGTATGACGTCTGAACAGGAAAATAAACCTAAGACTGTGTTCGGCGCATTACAAGTGAACGATAATGGCTTCTACTTGGCGCAGTCTGCATTTCGTGGAACATTGAAGGACTACTATTATTTAAATACGTTAGGTGAGTCGAAAGACATTTGTAATTTTCTTGATGATATCAGAGAGGACATAATCAATCAGCTTACTGATGATGTAGCAACAAACGGACCTTTGAAATATAACTTGTGGCTGGACTGTATATATGGAAAGCCATATCCGTTCGATGACAAAGTGAAGAAGTGTGCATTTAAGACATCGGCTGCAGTAATTTAAAGTTCTAACGATGTGAAGCAACCTGTTAAAAACGGTATCCAGAAACTCTGTCAAGAAGAGGTGGACTATGTCTGTAAAGGTTCTGGCTGGACTTTGTCTAGTATAAACCGATTGGAGCTAAGAATTAGTCATTTCACACCGCTGCGGAACTAAATGATTATAAGATTGCTGGCTTTCGCAAATAATCCTGTAGTAGAATAGAAATTATGTAATAAATATTATGTTTGTAAAAGAACTTGTGGCGTTTAATTCCTCGAACCTGTTACTATTATGTTAAATTGATGTTATATTTAATTTTTTTGCATCGTCCTAGATCGTACCAAAGATCTTAGTCAATCAAATCGATCCGTACATTTATTGTCAATTTATTTAATGAATTTTGGAATTTTTCCCGAATTTCTAGCTAAATAAATATGGATTTTCAAGATGGCGGCCAAATGACAAGATGTCGGGTGTCACAGCAATAATAAATGATTACTGCACTCTAGCGGATAAGAATTAAACTAACATGACGTCAGCGCACTCTAGCCGACGATACAATGATGATGGCTTCCAGCATCGAAGATAAGATGGCGGACATGCCGTCATACTACCTGACGATATATATATATATATGCTTTGAAAAAAAAGTGGAGGGAGTCAGTATGCCTGCAGCCACCACGAGGGAAGGATCGGTCGCCATTTTTATTTTTTTTGCACTCGTCGGGTTTGAACCGAGGACTCCGAGCTCCGTGTCGTAAATGTTTGTTTTTTAAATATTTTATTAAAAATTTTATTATTTGAATTTTTTTAATAAATTTTAATTTTTTTTATTAAAATCGGATAATAAAAAAGTTAAAGATGGCGACCGTAACGAAAATTGCAACGGTGACGACATAATCCAAGATGGCGGTCATGGTATCCTTATTCCTAGAAATGGCTTAACTGAGGCTTGAGTTAAGGATGCTTAAGCCAGTTTTAGGAATTTTCAGCCGCTGGGATTTTTAAGGACTAAAAACGGGAATTTTTCCCTCGAAACGGGAAATTTTTCCCTCGAAATGAGAAATTTTTAATTTGTGGAATTTTTTGAGATTTTTTGGCGGAACTTTTTTCCACAGAAATGGTAATTTTGGCGATTTTTGAGGAATTTTGGGCAAATTTTGCCCAATTTTGGCGGATTTTGAGGATCAAATTCAAGGTCAAGGTCAAAGGTCAAGGTCACAACCATCCAAGATGGCCGCCGTGACGTCACAATCCAAGATGACGGTCGACAATCTTCAATCCACCGCCTGAGGCCTGTTTCCGGACCGGCCAAGCTATACTACTCCCTTTATCTCTCACTATCTCTCCATCTTTATATCTCTATATCTATATCTTGCTATGTCTCTACATATGTATCTCTCTATCTATATATATGTTTATATTTCTGTCTCTTTTATAATTTAATTCTATAATTCTGTCATCCGTGCGCACTCATACAATAAAAACACACGAACTGCTGCTAAACTATATGAAATGCACACATTTGCTGAAACGATTTTCGCACCACCTATTGCAAAATGGGGCATGCGCATGACTCACTAAAATTTCGTCTCAACCGGTTAAACGGATGAATGGTGTAGAAACGAATACGGGACTAACAAAAAATATTTATTTTTATATGTATGGATTAGCCTTTGTACAGCTACGATTTGTTTTGCTATCCAATTGCTAGCCAGTCGGCTTCAACTTCAAAGCAGACACCCAATCCTTGGACTAACTAACACCTTAATGAATACAACTCGCGCGCCATCATTATTATTCTGACCATAGAAAAGATGAGCTGACGTAAAATGTTTAGTATTGTAATTATCCGATACGACTCGCGCAACATCTTTTTTACGTTATCTCACCTAGACAATAACTTTCCTCGTGTTTCAAAGGTCAAGTGTGCAAAATTTCATTTCAATCGGATGAATGGTTTAGGAACGCATGAAGGACAAACTGCCAAGAAAACAAACAAACAAAAAAATTCATAAATTTATTTTTTTATTTATATAGTGGCAATAAATTGTCGAGAAAATACAATACAAGGTTAGATTTCTGCTTTGAAAAAAATTAATGAAAGTAGGCACTTAGGAATTATTGATAGCGATAAGTATAAATGAAAAACTTAAAAAAAATTGTTTCTGTGGTTTTGACATACCCTAAATTAATTTAAGCGTTTAAAAACTTTTGGTCAGATGTCACTGTATACTCATTTGGAAGTTAATATACCTAATCATTAGAGACTGGAAAAATTCGCGCTTTCGATGACCTCTAGGATAGAATCCACAACCCCCAACATACTCAGGCAAATGCCACCTGCCTATTGGCTACTGACTCGTGACACCTGTCAACTGGGATGCTTGCGATTCGATACTTTTTTGGTTGAATGTTTTCCATTGGCTCAAAGTCCTTCAGATAAACTGTAAGCCAATCACAGAAGCAATATAAAGGTACAGTTGTTTGGATTCTAGCATATCGTGAAATGAATCCGCGATTTATTCCTGTCTCTAGCTATAACAGTAGAGACCGGCTAAATTCGCGGATTCATATCGCGATAGGTAGGGGCATGCAAATTTCGCGAAAAGATTCCGAGACTAGCTGAAAGTTAAAACACTGTAGCATCATCTGTGTTTTTTAATTGGGTGAGTTTCTTTCAGGTCAATTGTAGATTTTTACAACATCAATCACCGTGAGTCAGTGCGGAAGCAAACAAGTCCTGATTGGCCTGGTCAAATAAGGCATTGACTTATCTCGCAGACGGCCAACAATCACAAGGAAGAAACCACTGGTACGGGTATACTTTGTTGCAGTCTAATAGGCGCTCAGATTTATTCGCGAAAAATGCCTGCCCCTAGCGATAGGCTAAAATTTAAATAGTTGTACCTCGGTGCTGCCTCTGCTATTGGCTGGCAACTCAACGTGGATGACTCTGGGCCAATGAGAAGCACTCAACCAAAGCTGTATCGAATCACAGGCTGCTACGTTTGGGACGTCCCCAAGAGACAGCAGCCAATGAGTGGGCGACATTTGACCGGGTATACGTAGAACTATGGATTTCATCCTGGTGGTCACTGAGCCCGTATAATTTTCCCGGTCCCTATTCATTAACAAACTCAAAGCCTACGACTACAGTCAAAACGAAGTTTGTTATTCTCTTGAGCACTATATACATTCAATTAAATCTATCAGTTCTTTGGTATAAATAAAACAAGTTTCAAATATTTTATATAAAAAACCGCAGTTCAAACTCAGAGAAAACGATATGTACTGTGTTAATTTTAAGATGGTATTTTCTGAATCTGAGGGACATAAGATAGGAAGATCATCTCCCATTGGTAACACATAAATGTGGGTTGGTAACCTCTTTTAGCTTGTAAATCAAAAAGGAGAAAACCTGTGCAGTAATCTATTTCTTAATAAAGTGTTATCGTGCATATGTAAAATTAACATTGAAGTCGTCACCATGTTCTAGAAAGTATGTTTAGGATTTTTTTTTGAGTGCATCCTTTCTGCAAACAATAGTACATTAAACGTTGAGCTTTATGAAGCAACACAGAAAATATGACGTCATACCTGAAATAATGCTTAGCAAGTTTTAGAAAAACTATACGGTATTCTTTCATTTTAAAACATTTTAACATTTAAACTTTCCGTTCCGTTTTTTTTTTGTATGTGAACGTAAGTTGGCGGCGCATTTGCAGTAGAAGTAACCTAAAATTTTGATTTTCATGTTTTTTTGGATGATGCTGAGTTGTCAACACATCTGTCGCTAAACTCATTTCAACGGAATAACAACCCTGCGCGCAACCATTCGTTTGCATATATATCTCCCTCTCTCTGCTGCACGCATCTTTTATTTATTTATTTTTCCATCCAGGACACGGGGTAATTTCCGTCCTTGTATCCGAATGAGGTTCCCTCCCATTACGCCATTACGCCATTACGCCGCCGATTACAGCTGTCCTCGGGCGTAACCTCGGGGCAACTCAGGGCGTGGCGAACACGGCTGGCTCTGGCGTCCGACCGCAGCCGAACCGGCCCCAGGGGCAAGCAACGACAACAGCCATGGCTTCACGTCTTCATTGCGTAAGGATAAGACGATCTGACTTCTTCACGTAGCGCCTCGCTGCGGCAGTCTGCAGGAGGGAACGTTTTTAACGTCTTCACGTAGCGCCGCGCCGGCCGGAGTACCCGCGCTTAGCTGCGGCAATCTTCAGGCGGAAAGCTCTCACATTTCTCGATGTACATTTTGATCGGCTAAAAACTGATTGGGTGCCAACTGTTGTAGCTGTTTGCGTTTAATGACTAGAGACTGGAGAAATTCGCGCTTTCGATGATCTCTAGGATAGATTCCACAACCCCCTACATACTCAGGCAAATGCCACCTGCCCATTGGCTAATGACTCGTGAGACCTGTCAACTGGGACGCTTGCGATTCGATACTTTTTTGTTGAAGGTTTTCCATTGGCTCAAAGTCCTTCAGATAAACTGTAAGCCAATCACAGAAGCAATATAAAGGTACAGTTGTTTGGATTCTAGCGTATCGTGAAATGAATCCGCGAATTTTTCCGGTCTCTATTAATGACCAACTGTTCAAGTCTGGAGGAGTACCATTCATCCTCACTGCTATTGACTCCCTCCTTCACCAGCCAATTATGTATCAGCAGGAAAAACCTCCGATGTAGAGACGATGACTAGAGCCATGGAATTTTCGCGCATTCATTTAGTCGCAAGCTAGAATGCAAACCTCCACACTGTCGCACTGTGTTCATGATTGGACCGCAGTTATCTGGACACGCCCCTCTACGACCGTGAGCCAACGATGCCCAGCTAGGAGAGATGTAGGCGAATCAGGTAGTGCCAAATAATAATGATAAAAATGTTCTCGCTAAGAAAACAACCAATGGGAAAGTAAACATGGGTCGAGTACACCTATAACTTTGAATTCTATCCTGAGGCCAGAGGAATCCGCGAAATTTCCGGGACTCTAATGATGACCCATTATTCAAGGGTCCAAAAGCGTCGAGTACCGAACTTTCCAAATAATTGTACGTTCGAGTATCCCACTGTTCGTATGTAGAACATTTCGATTATCTATAACAAACCGAACGTGTAACTGTTAAAGAAGTGTTGGTAAGTCTGACAGTTCAAGTACTCAAATTAACGATTATTTATGTGTTCGTATTTCAAATCTCCAACTGTTTGAAGCTATAACTGTTCGAATGTTTGAATGCCCAACTGTTCGGAGAACTAACTATTCGACTATTTAATTGTTAGAGTGGTGAAATTTACTATTATTAATCTGTTCCAAAGTCCAACTGTTCGATTGTCCAACTGTTCAAATGGCCAGCGGTTGGGGAGATGATCGGCTTGACCGCGGCCGCAGTCCGACCTGCGCAGCGCCACCGTTTTCTCCTCCGTTGAACAGCTCTCTCCCGTCTCTCCCTGCGTTCTCTTCAGTCTCTCTCTCTCTATTTCTCTCTCTCGCAGCCAAAACTGTGCCATGCACCACACCTTCCGACATTCGCATCAAAGGTTCCGCGCAGCTTTGCTTTTTTTTTTTTTTTTTCGCTGTGAAGGTAGAGTTTTGAGTGTCACGATCAAGTCCCAGTAGTCTCATTTGACTGAATGATAAGTGGACGTGATGTGTAGCCACCAGTTGAATGAAGCGTGTAGATTGCATGTGCGTAACCTTAAACCTATTTCTCAGAAATAGTAGCCAATTATGCTATTGACGGTCTGTGAGCTAAGTTTCTGAATAGCGAGCCAACCTCGGGTTTGATTCTAGCTAGGCACAGTAGAGGATTTTTCGATTTTTTTTTTTAAATTATTTTTTTCGGACCAGGACTTGGTTTTTGTGTTGAGCAGTGTTGATCCTTTACCTCCGTAATCTGCAGAGTCGTAATACCGCTTTTTGCAGTACACCCCAAATTTTGAACAAAGGCGAGTGTTTGCATTGTGGATACAGTTTTACAGACCTGTATTTTATGGCAGGGACTTATTTTAGTGACAGAAATCTAATTCGTTCTTACCAAACTACCACCATGAGTGTGTTTCGATACGACAATGTTGACGTTGAAAGTTTTTTTTTTCAACTACGTCAAACATGCCACCTCCTTGGCCATTCCTAAACACCATGAGAGTATCAATTGGAGTTGGGCGGACAGCAACTCCAGGGCGTAACTCATCGTCCGATATGTGGTGCCTGCATTTGACACACTGCCAAACACCAAGAACTAGCACAGTCCAGTTCCCCTCTTCACACAGCGCTTTGTAGACACGTTTGCTACCTTTCACTGCCGCCGTACGTGTCAGTGGCAAAGAGAGACGGAGATAGAGAGACAAAGAGAGACAGAGAGATAGAGAAAAAGAGACAAGGAGATACAAAAAAATTGTTTGTCTGTAAAGTCGGTTTACGGACGATAGTTTAACGTGATAACGTCATAACAAAACATTGATGAAATGATTGCATACTTTTATGAATAAAATGGAATAATTTTTATTGAATTATCACTATTTTGTATGGATACAAAGAAGGAGTGAAATGAAATCTACAATTTAATTAATAAAATTTTATTTTATTTGCACTCTTTAATTCAAATATATTTATTACTTTAACGAAGAAATTATTTTAACTGTAACTTTTATACATGTTTGCTATTTAACTTCTTCCAATCTGTGTTATTCTGTTAAGGATAGGACGATGATAGGAAAAGTAGGAAACGAATGGGAGTGTTTCAAGTTTAATGTGCCTCGAAAAAGGCAAATCGATGTTTGTTCCAATCTAATGGAAGAGAGATAGATGTGGCGCAAGCGTACAATGAGCGTAACGGGACACAGCGTAACGGGACAAAATACGTAACTGGACACTTTTTCGTGCGTGCAGCCGGATTTCATCGATTTATTAGACGTTGTCACGTCAAAAGAGAGGTAGAGAAATACACAGAGGTACAGAAAGGGAGACAGAAATACACAGACAGTAGGATACAAAGAGAGACAGTAGAATACAGAGAAAGACAGAAAGTTACAGAGCGAGAGACAGTGAGACAGCGAGAGACAGAGAAGTTTTTTTTTATCTCCATGCATATTGCAGTTTCCTTTCCCTATCGAGTAAACTCTGCTTTGGACATACAATTATCAGTTAATTTTCTGTTAAAAATAAAAGTATAGTTACCATGGAGTTGATGTATGCAATAGTAGCCGAGTTATTAATTGATGTCAAAGTGGTTCGTGAAGGGACTTATCATTTTACATCTTCATATCAAAACATTTTTTTAGAAATATTTCTAAGAAATATTACCTATTGTAGCCGTTACCATGGTGTGATATCCGGATAATTTTTATATAGTATTTAGTTTCATGATTAATAGACCTCAAAACCACCATCAACCTAAAAGTTTATAAATATTTATATATAACAACAGAAAAATAGCTGAAAGTCCCATAATATGATGAATATCACATCCGTTTGAACGTATTATGACTCGTAGGATGTCTGAAAACATTTCTGATACGACCAACCATAAATGCAAGGGGTGGAAAAAAACAAGGATTGGAGAACCAAAAAAAAAACTATAACTCTATTCGTAGGCACACCATTTAATTCGTTCAAAGTAATAGTAAAGCTTATAATTTTTATCCAAAAATTTTGTCTGAAACCACTTTTTGCAAGGGGCTGAAAAAACCTGGGGTTGGAATTAAAACACAAATGAAACTTTCCTACAGTGTACACTATCGAATCCATTCTAATTTTTGTTTAACTTTGTAAATATTGTTTAAAAATATTGTTAAAATAAATTTTTATTTAACCTACTATTACTGCAAGGGTAAGAAATAACAAGGTTTGAAAGTAAAAAAATAGTTATTTTTTAATAGTTATATTATCACATTCTTTATAATTTGTTGTATAAATCCTTAACTTCAGCTAAAACTTTGACTGAAACAGTTTTTTATGAAACGATCTATTACTGTAAAAAACAAGGTTTGAAATTTAAAAAAAAATTTTAGTATCGAATAGGTTTCAATTTATTTTAGACCATTCTAATATATATGTTAAAACTTGGTGCAAAGTAAATTTTTATATGACCACGTTATTCGTGCAAGGAATGAAAAAATAATTTTTGAAGGTAAAAAAACTAAATATACCTTAATTGGCATATAATTCGATATTCGTTCCAAGATCTTTAATGCTCAATGTATTGAGTTAAAAATATTCATAATATTTTCGCTGCATTTAAAATGAGTAAATATTTAATCGATAATTCTGAAATTTTGGAGAACATAAATATGTTATGTACATTAATTTGTTATAATGTTCCAGAGGTTTATAGAAGTTTCCAAAATATTTTGAGAGTAAATATTTACTTGGTAATTTACCTGCACCTGTAAGCTGCGCAAAAAGGGATCTTTTTTTTGTTATAATCAAGCTACACGCTAATTCCTAGCGTATGTGTTGGTAACCACTTTGTTTAACAATACTCACTTCTATATAAAAATTTCAGCTATTCTTCCTAATAATTTGGTACGTCAGTTTGTTGGGTGAATTAATTAAAGCTGTTTTTTAGAATGTGCAATAAACCTACGGAAACCGGATCAATGACGAAAAAAATTTGAACGAGAAATTTTTTTTCCACTTCGTTTAGCTCTAAAAGGTTTTAAGAGGTAGCTACTTCAATTTATCGCTGTAACACTAATCTTTTCGTTTAAAAAGTTGGCACAAGCAACCTGCATTCGACAGCAGAACATAAGGAAGAGAGAAAAAAAGTTGATATGTGAAAGTTCACGTGCATTTTAATATTAGCTTTCTCCATTAGTAAATATTACCTTCACTAAGCAAGCTGATTATATGTTCTGCGGCTATAAATTGAGTTCATGTTCAAATCGCTAACTACCGCAAAACACCTTTCTATATTTTCAAACATATTTTATTTTCTGACGGTGCATAAGCTGGTTGAAAGAATCGGAAACTACTCGTTTATCGTATATTTTTCGCTATAGTAACTTGGGGGGGGGGGGGGGGGGAAGGTTATTATGTATGTAGGTGAGGTTTCACAGATATCTTACCCCAACATTCTTGCATTGGTACGTCAGGTGTTGCCGTCTCAAATGACCTTGCGTTTATCAATAAATAAAGCCCAACTTAATGATCAGTCTCACACGTCATGTCTATTATTTCCTTGTTATCTCATTACTCATCCACAAATAATCAACATTACTTCTCATAAATCAATAACCAGACATTTAAAGACATATACTACGTAAATAAACAAATAACAGAAAAAACATAACCTCAACTTAACTACTTTCTAAAAAATAGCCAATACTCGCAATATGTACCACACAATAACGTTAAAATTTCCTTGGAAAATAAAAATAAAACGAAAAACTTATAATTTTAAAATTAGAATAAATGAAGTTTTATCATTGAAAAAAAAAACTATGAACTTAAATCCACTAATAATAAACATTCACTCCGTAAGCAATAAAAAAAGGAAATCACTCAACGCGGTCAATTTAACTTCACTTACTGCTACTACAGCATGTCGGTGATGCGAACTCACAAGATTTTACCCATGTACACAGGCCGCTGCGCGTCGCCAGTCTGGCGCAACACGTCACTAGCATGTCGGTGACGCGAACCCATAAGTTTTGCCCCTACCAAAAATCGCTCAACGCGGATAAAGAAGTTTTCACTTCAAAATTTGCACGGAAGCTATTTTGCAAGCAGTATCAAAATAATTTTAATTGCAAGATGGCGAGGGTTATTCTCTTTTAAAGCATTTTCCTGTTAATTTATTTATTTAGCTCTCTTGCTCTTTTTCTTTAGCAATATTTTTTTTTTCCACATATTTACTAAACGTTATTTTCAAACTGTAGAAGGTCATGCAAGAGACCTTTAACAGTTACATGTTAGTAGGGCCAATTGATTTTCGCGAAAAAATTTCCTGACCAGCTGTGTGTCAATACTTAGTAGTAATCGTGCGTGTTTCGTGGTTGGCCGCGTTTATTTCAGGCGCATGTCTACTGTCAGCCCACCAATCACTGCCATCCAGTGCGGAAGCAAACGCGTCGTGACTGGCCCAACCAAACAGGGCAATGGCTTCTCTTGCAGACGGCCGCCGATTATGAATCTATTGCGAACTAATGAGCGAAAAAAATTTTTTTGCGAAAGATTTTCCTTTAGCTATTAGATAATCTGTATTAAAATACGAATCGCAAAAGCAGCATCGTCGTAAATTTACGTAAAAAGCCCTCAAATAGTTGTAACGAAAATAAAATAAAAATTATTTCAACATTGCGTGTGAGACCGTGCCATAGATTTTTTTTTAATTTTTTTTAAAAGAGCCAGTATTTCAGTACTCGACAGAAATGTGTAACTTCTAAATTCGGTAATGAGGAGATTCGTGTGTTCTTATGTCACAAATACACTTTTTAATACGAAACTAGGTCACGGAATTTAACGTAGACTTCTTAAAAAATAATGCCGAGCGTGGCGAATACACGCAAATGGTGTTTTTCGAATAAATTTTTGGACGCGAATTACAAGTAGGTACTTTCCGCTCCCGCCGCTAGAATTAGTTGCCGGAGCAGCTACGTCGACTGTCGAATAATTCTATTTACAGAGTGAAATGTTAAATTATGCAACGAAACAGCTCCGATTAAAGCGAAAAGGACTGGAAGAAATATAACGTTCCTCTGGTACGCTCCAACCGCCACATATGGTTATACATTTCAGTTTAAAGCTAATTTTAACGTATTTAAACATTTATTATGCAATTGTGAAAGAAAATCATGTGTTTCAAAACTACAGTGATTCTTACTTGCACCTAGCAATGTTAAATTTCTATGCTAACAAAAAAATATCAATCATCTGTAAACTAATCTGGTGGATTGTATTGTACTAACACAAAGTGTCCGTACAGACATTTAATTATTATTTAAATGTATTTACAGTATTATTTATATACTTTCCTATTGTTTGAATTAACCTCCTCTCTTGTCAATGTATTTTTACGAGCACGCTATTGTTGTATTACCTCAACTTGAAAAACACTATAGGTCTAAACTGAAAACAAGAACTTATAATATTTTGAACCTTATTATTATGAACTTATTTTTCTATGTATTGTTGGAAGTCCTACTTATTTTTCATGTATGTTTCATCCTGTTCACATTTTTTTTATTTGAAATCTTATTGTTTTTCGAGCTATTACTTACCTGTGATTTAACACTATTGTTGTGACCGAAGGCCATGAGATGCTGCTCTGGATCTCCCAGACAGGGTCTTCACGGGATTCGGAAGCACCGGAACAGGAAGTAGATTAAAAATTAAGAAAGAAGTTTTTCTCGCGTTACCACGTATAGGCTGAGGCCTAACGCCTTGGTGATTAAAATCTATAAAATATGGTTTTCTTGCATTGTTGCTTATATGGTGTAGTGTAAAATTGTGCATCTCGACCCAGACATCGACAGTGAGTAAAGTTGTTCTGGTACTAAGAAAATTATTTTAGATGCAAATTGACTTGAGTTTCACTACTATTAAAGGTACGCCATAAGCAAATAGCGTCGCCATTGTATTAAGCAAGGGGCTTATAGTAAAAGTGATTTTACGCCCGCATTAATTCTTGAACTGTACCGTCACGTAAACTTTGTAACCTTAAACATTATTTGGAACGAAGATCAAATATTTTTGGCTGTTTTTAAAGAGAAGTACGTTTTCCGAACACTCAGTGGTCCTTCAGATCGATTTAAAATTGCTTCTACTGAGTAATGCCGTGTGCCTTAAGTAACTATTATTTTCTGTTTTCGTTAAAACTATCTCTTTGAAGTTAAACTGGATTAAAGCATCTACAAACATTTGTAATTTATCTGTGCCTCCGTATCTCCCAATGAGTTTAGCTACAATTAGACTCCAGAAGGGATTGATCACATGTAAAATTTAAATATTCAAAATAATTATAATATTTTTTTTTGCTCAGAGCCTGTAACATTTAATAAATTTTCTACTAACCCTCAACTACGTCATACACCAAAGAGAATTGTAAACTTATTGTAAGATTTTCATGTTTATTAATCTTAATACTGTTTAAATAAGATTTTCAAGGTTTTCAGTAAGCAGTGTTTGGTTTTACGTGTCAGTGTTTTGTCGTTAGTGAAAGTGTTTGCTGTGTTTTGCCTCCTGTTTATAGTCATTTTATATACCATTTCCACCTTCACAACTATATTTTCATTCAGACTGCTCTTAATTTTAAATAATAAATCTTCCACCATTAAATATTTTTGTTTCTCTCATCATAATTCTCTTGTTGTTATTTCTTTTTCTAACTGCATTCCTACAAGTATACCATAGTCTAGGGTTCCATAGCATACTGAACACATCCCTTACAGTTTATCTGCAACAGGAGTTATTTGTCGTTGGCTCATTTATTTTAATGTATCTAGTGTTCAAGGGTTTTTGTATAAATTAGTTTTAAATGTTTCAACGAGTCATCAACACCACAGATTAAACATTTTCTTCACCTCTGTGGTATCACCCACCATACTTAAGTATTAATTCTGTAAGCTGGAGTATAAGGTTAAGTTCCGAGCCCAGAAAAAAAATATATACATAGGAGGAAGGGAGCTGGCCAGTATCCGAGATACTGTAGGTAAGGATAGTGCTGCATAAGTGATTAGTATTGGCTAGCTCAGGTTACACATTTCCGTTCCATGCGACGTCCGTTTCCGATCTACAAATTAGTACTAACAGATGCCGTATACCGCGAGAGGTATCATGTTTCTCAGAGAAAAAACTTATCATAGCAAAATGGCGGGAGGAAGCGGAAGCAAAAAAGCTTGTTGAGGCGGCCCGTACCACGTCACCGTTAAAATAAAATAATGCCTGGCGGTCGACTGGACCACTTTCTTCCAGGCGACAGTCGAAGCATCTTTACGAGCTGAATCCGACAGTCGGAGGTGAAACGAGGCAGTCCCCCGTGCCTGGACAAAGTGGTCCTGGATTTCTGAATCCAACCGCTGGAAAGACGTCGTACGGGGAAGTTTACTTCTCACGAGTGTTCCAGTCCACGGACGGCAACTGAATTAGTGGCTTCAGCTTCCGACTGTTAATCTATTTATTTTTGGATAAAAATTATGGATACTGGACCAGGAAACACGGCGACTGTACACAAGTTAATGATTTCCCATACCACGGTTTGTTTCGTCGCCTCAGCAAATTCAGCTCAAGAAAGACAGGAAGTGGCTTGGATTTTTTTTTTTTTTAATAATCTACTTCTGCGAAAATGCGTATTTTAAATAGCATTTTTCTGAGATGTTGGGGTATAACACTGGAAAATATTAGTTTCTGTACTTTTACAAAATATTATTTTGGAAACCAGTTGCAGTACGAGAAAGATATTGTAACTTTGTACAAAACATGGCCATGTTTTTTTTTGCGTTTATGAAATTCGTTTTTATTTTACAGTTATGTATTTTTTTTTGTAATCAGCCAATAGTTTCCATATAATCAACACAAGCACTGCGACATTTCCACACAAAACGCATCGCATTATTGAGATATTTCAAAACCATTAGGTTTTTCCTCACCAAGAAAATAAATAAATTCCGACCTTTTCGTTGTTTTTTTTGACCATGTATAGCTATAGGCTTTCACAAACACGTCCTTAAACTGCGTGTCGCTATCCACACATCGTTACAATACCTAGAAACACTAAAAATTAATTTTTTATAAAGACTCTCGCTGCCCAAGTCCTCGACATAAAAATAAACTTCAAATAAATTCAAATTAAATTTTGATTTTGTCCAAGAAAACGCTTTCAAACGTAGCCTATTCCACTATCAGTGGCCGTCTGTTTACCAGTGCGTGTCGCGCAGTTGACAGTGGCGCTTCGGCCGGCCGTCGCTCGGAACTTCTTGGCTCCGCCTCGTTTCGAGTCGTCCATCCGAGGAACATTCCGAGAGCCGTTACTCAACGATCAGGAACTCCGGCCGGAGATGGCTGTGAATGCGGGGAAGCCTTCTTTTCACAGACGAGAGAGCCAAACGCCCGATCGTGCATCTTCGGGTTTTTTGTTCATTGTAAATAAATATGGCGGTGTTGATAAAAGGAAAGACCATAAACAAGGCAACGGTATTTATTTGTAATTGTTTTTAGAGGAGTGTCCGTGAATGTAAATTTTGGACAACTCATGATAACTAATAATGGCCAATTAGGTTAGGTTAGCTACACTATAAAGGCTAGCCTAGAAATGATTTAGCACAGAAAATAGCACACGCACAGCACAGAACTTCACCCTACAATTAAATAACACACGCACAGATGGGAAGTTTATACAAAATATTTACGAAAATTAAAGGAAGTGAAGCGAAGGAAATATTGTGTACATGTATTGGTAGCCTTGTCAGAGGAAAACAGCTGATATATGTGTTTATTTCTGTTGCGTTCGCTATGTGAGGATGGATGAAAAGGAAAATAATTTGATACTCGATTCAGTACTACATTGTTTACATTTCTTGGCAATAATTTCGTGTTATATTGATCAAAATGTTCGCAATGAACGACGGCGTCGGTGGTGGGTGCGTCCTCTAAACAAATGTCGTCGGGAAAAAGGTTGTTTTCAACAGTTGTTTACATACCTTCCTAATGAAGATCACGAACAGTTTTTTTTTTTAATTTACGCGAATGAAGAGTTGCCAGTTTGAAAAGCTGCTAAAATTAGTAACCCCTTCCTTGACAAAAAAGAACACCAGGCGCACGCCCTTATCTCCTCCCCTGAAGCTGGCACTGACACTAAAATATCTGGCCCATGGGGGCACTTGCCAGTCTATTGCATGGGAATTTCGTGTTGGTAGTTCTAAAATGTTATAAAAATCGTACAACACTAAATGAAAATGTCGTATTGGCGCCATTAAGGTTAACTGGCATAAAAATAATGTGAAACACTGAATTAAAATATATGACGCCTTGCAAGGTAATTCTATTCATTTACAGAATTCTTACAGTTGATATGAAATCCTTGTTCACACAAGGCATCAACGATCGCCTGCCACGCATTTTTCTTGGCTTCTTCATTTTTGAACCCTGCCAGGGTTTTATCAAATACAATTGGTTTGCTTTCAACCAGACAAACTAAACTTATGTCGAAATTAGTCTCTTCATTCATGTTGAAATTGACGGAGACTATTTTACTTCCCGCGCCTAATATCAAAACAATAATGTAGGTACAAATCTAGTCAAATTACGTACGCATTGAACATTTACAATTGTGCATGACCTCGGTGGTAAGCCAGTTTTCATTGGTCAGCGAGCAGCGCACAGCGCACACGCACAGAGAATATTAAAAGTTGGTCAACTTTCTGTGCGTCGATCCTGTGCTATTTTCCCGTGCGTATGCTGTGCTCGAGTGTAGGTGGCGCAATTCAAAAACTTCGTTTCTATTTTCTGTGCGTGCGCTAATTTCTGTGCTAAACCATTTGTAGGCTAGCCTTAAACACTTTAAAACATTGTGGACGGTTGATTTGGTTAGGATAGCTACATTAACGATACTGTGAAATCATGTAAACGGTTTCCTAGCGCTGGATAGCTACATATTCAAAAGTTATTTGCTGAGCAACCATACAATGGTTTTACAGTTTTTTTTAATGTAGCTATACTTACCTAATATAACCGACCATCCACAATGTTTTAAAGTATTTATAATGAAGCTAACCTATCCTGATCGACCGCAAAATTTAATGACACACCGGTTTATACAATGAGATAGAACGGCGTATGACGTATGAGTAGAGACCGGAAAAATTCGCGGATTCCTTTCGCGATAGGCTAGAATCCAAAAACGTTTGCCTTTTTACCGTATCAGTGATTGGGCGACAGTTTATCTGAATGACACTCGGCCAATGAAAAACCTTTAACAAAAGAAGTATCGAATCACTAGCGTCCCAGTTAACAGGTATCACGAGTCAGTAGCCAATAAGCAGATGTCATTTTCCCGCATGCATAGAGGATCATGGAGTCTATCCTACAGGTAATTGAAATCGCGAATTTTTCCGGTCTCTACGTATGAGTAGAGACCTGTAAAATTCGCGGATTCATTTCGCGATAGGATAGAGTCCAAATACTTTTGACATTATTTTGCTTCAGTGATTGGACCACAGTTTATCTGAAGGACTCTGGGCCAAAGAAAAATCTTTAACAGAAGAATTAGTGAATCACGATCATTCCAGTCAACAGGTGTTACGAGTCGGTAACCAATCAGCAGATGTAATTTGCACGAGTGCGTAGATGATCATGGAGTCTATCCTTTAGGGATTTGAAATCGCGAATTTTACAGGTCTCTACGTATGAGTAAGTTACATACAAACATACATACATACATACAGCTGTGGTACGGGAAAAAAAGCGAGCATGAAGTTCGGGGAACTTCGGGTGTGGCTCTCTCGTCTGTGAAATGAAGGCTTCCCGCCTGGCGCCGGCCCGCGACTGTGGCGCGTCCTGCGGAGCTGTTGCGCAACAAGAAAGAAGGCGGCGGTGCTCGCTGGCGGAGGAATGTGGAAAGCGGTGGGGGTCAGCGACGCGTGCGAAATAAAAAAAACCCTCCCCCTCCCGGCGAGTGAGCAGAGACGCATAACGCACGCTACCACATCGTCAGTCCCCGAGGAAACGGAAAAAAGAAAAAAATATTACACGAAAGCCCAACACCACTTACTGACCGATCATAAAATCTCCAGATCCAAAATGCTTTAGGAGACCTGCAGCTGAAAAAAAATAAACGAAAGCCCAACACCACTCACTGACCGATCATAAAATCTCCAGATCCAAAATACTTTAGGAGACCTGCAGCTGAAAAAAATAAAAAAATAAAAAAATACACGAAAGCCCAACACCACTCACTGACCGATTATACAATCTGCAGATTTAAAATACTTTTGGATACCTGAAGCTGAAATGCCATTTTGAAAAAATTATCATCGTATTTTATTTTTCTCATCTATCTAAATATATATTTTTTTAACTTTCTAAAAGTTTCCTACAAACTGACCTATTTGAAAATAATATCAATATTGAATAGCAATTTTCACCCAAATAAAAAAATGACACAGGGCTGAAATATTATTGTGAAATATCAGATTTGACAACTTATAATACGAGTAGTTTCTTAAAACTGACAGTAAAAACAATTGGAATACTATCACAGGTATGTGGGTTAGTCGTAACTCTAGAAGTGCATGTAGAAAGTATTTTTTTAAGATTTAGCTTTCGAGTTCTTTAGATGGGTTAATTTAATGCTCCAGAGTCGAGCTAAGAGCGAATGTCCTAATGTATATATCAGAACTGCCGTTTGAGAACATGTTAACAATAAGAACGTACTCTAGACGAAAATATGCCTTCGTCAGTTTTCGGTAAGCTATCTCAGAAATCCAAAATCCACTCCCTCACTGATCACTGTATTTCTAATTACAAAAGTCTTAGTAAGCCAACATAGATACACGAGTAGGTTTTTCGTAGGTCATAGAGCTGCACTGGGATATTATATTTTGCGCTTTCCATGTATAATCAGCCGTCCGAGAGTGTTCCCACTATAGACTTCCGTAACGAAGGAACCGGCCTATCAGCTTCCGGGAGATTTATCACTTGCTCTTTTAGGCTAATTCTGAACTCGCCCGATGATTGAACGCGTGCCTTATTTTCATTATTTATTTGCAATGTCTCATAAAAAATGCGTTTAAATCGCGATGCACATGATGGTTTTAACTTATTCATTTTTATATAATTTGATATATTTATATTATATTGTTCATTTAAAATCCTTTAGTGATGAGCCATACCATTTAGCGTTTATAAATACTGAAGTTCATTTATGTCAGATGTAAAGGTTTAAGGAATTAATTTTCATTAAAATGTAAGAATAGTTTTTATAATCATATTGATATTATGGATACAATAGCCAACTTTTGTTTTGGCCTTCTCTTACACTGCACCATGAAATGTTAACAACTTACAGTGAGTTATATCTTGGAATCAAACCTAAAATCACAAACTAACATATAACAAATTACAGCAGTTACTGATGAATCACATAGAAATTTAACTTTCATGTTAAGTACTTACATAAACCACTTAAAAAGAATTTATTAAATATGAAAATATGATGTATTACTAACCTAAAAAATATTAAATATGGTTTTAAATAGAAAAAAAAACATTAAAATATAATTACAATTCTCATTATTATGTCATTCTATCACACACTCACACACACCTATGTTTGAGGTCCTCAGAGTCTCGCTGAAATATTTACGTTTGCGTCCTCGGATACTGCACTAGACACACACACATCCATTCTGTATTCCCTTGGTTACGTGTCTGTGAATTTAGAGAGCCAAGTATTTTTAATAAGAGTTTTTTTTAATATCTTGGTATCGTTAGTTTGACTGCAGGGCAGTGTCGACGATGGCCCAGGGCTGACCTCCGCAGTGCAGTGCGATGGGTTCCGAGTTCGAGTCCCGGGAAAGGCATAAGTGTGAATTGATGTTTCGTCTTAAACCAATAAGTTACAAATGTTGTCACAGTAACTAAAATTATCAAAATGTAACGTCAAAACACATTAGTCATTAACAAAGAGCGGATAAGTGGCGTGTACAGGGAATTTTTTTTGGGAGGATGGAGTAGAATTAAAAAAAACTAATGAGGAGAAATTAAAAACAATTAGAATTTGTTGGATTGGTTTTTCGTCAACAACAAAGGGGTTTCGGACTGTTACATAATATCAAAATGAGTCACTTCCTGTACAGCTTGTTGCTACAGATTATTCTGTATCACCAAAATATTATAGGACTGTCTTCTTGAAAATATCACGAATTTTTTAATAAAACCCGAGGGGTGGGGTTGGTTTGGGGGTGGGGGTTAAACCAATTTACCCTCCCCCTAGCATTCGCCTCTGAGGGGATAGTTGGCTCGTTGGTAATGAAAAAAAAAAATTGGTTGGCTGTAAAGTCGGTTTACGGACGATAGTTTAACGTGACAACGTCATAACAAAACATTGATGAAATGATTGCATACTTTTATGAATAAAATGGAATCATTTTTATTGATATATCACTATTTTGTATGGATACAAAGAAGGAGTGAAATGAAATCTACAATTTAATTGATAAATGTACTTTAATTTGCACTCATTAATTCAAATATGTTTATTACTTTAACGAAGAGATTATTTTAACTATAACTTTTATACGTGTTAGCTATTTAACTTATTCCAATCTGTGTTATTCTGTTAAGGATAGGACAATGATAGGAAAAGTAGGAAACGAATGGGAGTGTTTCAAGTTTAATGTGCATCGAAAAAGTCAAATCGATGGTTGTTACAATCGAGTGGAAGAGAGATAGATGCGGCGCAAGGGTACAATGAGCGTAACGGTACAATGAGCATAACGGGACAATGAGTCATCCTTTTTCGTGCGTGCAGCCGGCGTTCATCGATTTATTAGACGTCACGTCAAAATACAAATTCAAAACTTAATCCAAAATAGAAAGTACTTTTTCTGACCTCAGCGAATTCTTACATGAGTAGTATAGGAAAGTATTTCCTAGGACACGGGTTCTGGGTGTGGTGCCGGTGCCGGTGTCCGCCATCTTGGATTTGTGACGTCACGGCGGCAAAAATTCCTCAAAATTCCTCAAAAATGACTCAAAATGACTCAAAAATTCCCGTTTTAAGAAAAAATTTCCCGTTTTCGAGGGAAAAATTCACGTTTCGAGGGAAAATTTCCCGTTTTATTCCTCAAAAATCCCAACGGCTAGAAATGTCCTGATAGAGGCTTAAGCATCCTTAACTCAAGCCTCAGTTAAGCCTCTATCAGGATGTGACCTTGACCTTTGACCTTGACCTTGACCTCGGCGGCCATTTTGGATCCGACATTTTGGATGACGTCATTGTGTTCTAGAAAATTCCGGTGATGTGTTTTCCGCCATATTTGATGATGACGTCATCGTTGCATTTTCCGTTACGGCCGCCATCTTTAACTTTTTTATTTATTATCCGATTTTAAAGAAATTTTTTTTAAAAAATATAAAAAAATTCAAATAATAAAATTTTAATAAAATACTTATAAAAAATATACTTTTACGACACGTAGTTCGGAGTCCTCGGTTCGAACCCGACGAGTGCAAAAAAAAATTAAAAATGGCGACCAATCCTTCCCCCGTGGTGGCTGCAGACAGACTGACTCCCACCACTTTTTTCATAGCATATATATCATCCGGCAGTATGACGTCATGTACGCCATCTTGAAATTTGGACGTCATCTTGAAAATCTTTATTTATTATCCGATTTTAATGAAAAAAATTTCAAAATTCATCAAAAAATTAACGTATTTGAATTCTGTTTGATTATATCGATGTACGTCCTTGGTTCGATTCCCGGCGAGAGTAAACGGTCGATCCTTCCTCCATGAAAGCTACCTAGACTGATCTACCACCACCAGTACCAAGGTAGATATCATCAACTGGTATGACATCATGTCCGCCATCTTGTCTTCATCCGCTGGAGACCACCATCTTGTTTTCGTCTGCTAGAGTGTGCCGATACCATGTAGTATAATTATCTGGTCACCATACTTTTGTCCTCAACTGTTGACATTGAACATTGACCTTGAACTTTGACCTTGAAATTTGACCTTGACCTTGAAATTTGACCTTGACCTTGAAATTTGACCTTGACCTTGAAATTTGACCTTGACCTTGAAATTTGACCTTGACCTTGAAATTTGACTTTGTCCTTGTCGACCATCATGGATCCGACATTTTATGTTCAGTACATGCTGCCAGAGGATACCACCTGCTGGAGTATGCCATCTTGTGTGTGTACATGTATTATAGAGTACATTTCCATCTGGATAATTTTATTCTAACCCGCTACAGTGCAGTAATCATTTATTACCGAGGTGCCCCCCGCCATCATGAAATTCGACCGCCATCTTGAAATCATGTAATAATGTAGCTAGAAAAGCGGGAAAAAATCCAAAATTCATTAAATAAATCACTCATTAACTTACATATCGATTCGATCCGCTCCAGTCCTTGGTTCGATCCTCGATCGATGCAAAACATTTAATTTTATGAAGAAAAAAAAATAATAATTCCAATAAACCATGTTCAACATTCTTAAAGAGACTTTAAATCATCTACTACCATCATCCTATCAGACATCAAGACCACCATATTGGAAATTCGTAATTGTAATGCTAGAGATTCGGGAAAAAGTTCAAAACTCATTAAATAAATTTGTAATCTATATACTGATTGATTAGATCGACTAAGGTCCTTGACACGATCCTGGACGAAGCTAAAATAAATTTAATTAAAATACCAGAAAAGTGTAAGGTTCGAGGAATAAAACACCTAAAAGTCTTTTACAAACATAATATTTATTACACAATTTCTATCCTACTACAGAATCACTTGCGAAAGACAGCAATCTTATAAAAATTTAGCCCTGCATAGACGTACAACGACTACTTCTTAGCTCCAAATGGCTCCAAATGCTCCAAACGGCCTCCAAATGCTTGACAGCTCCAAATGCTCCAACAGCTCCAAAAAAAAGGCTCCAAATGCTCCAACAGCCACCAAATGCTTAACACAGCTCCAAACGGCTCCAAATGCTTGACAGCTCCAAATGCTCCAAATGCTCCAAACGGCCTCCAAATGGCTCCAACAGCTCCAACAGCCTCCAAATGCTTGACAGCTCCAAATGTTTCCAGCAGCTCCAAATGCTCCAAATGGCTCCAACAGCCTCCAAATGCTTAACACAGCTCTAAATGGCTCCAAATGCTCCAAACGGCCTCCAAATGCTTGACAGCTCCAAATTTCTCCAGCAGCTCCAAATGCTCCAACAGCTCCAAAATAAGGCTCCAAATGCTCCAACAGCCTCCAAATGCTTAACACAGCTCCAAATGGCTCCAAATGCTTGACAGCTCCAAATGCATAACACAGCTCCAAATGACTCCAAATGCTCCAAACGACCTCCAAATGCTTGACAGCTCCAAATGTCTCCAGCAGCTCCAAATGCTCCAACAGCTCCAAAAAAAGGCTCCAAATGCTCCAACAGCCTCCAAATGCTTAACACAGCTCCAAATGGCTCCAAATGCTTGACAGCTCCAAATGCATAACACAGCTCCAAATGGCTCCAAATGCTCCAAATGCTTGACAGCTCCAAATGTCTCCAGCAGCTCCAAATGCTCCAACAGCTCCAAAAAAAAAGGCTCCAAATGCTCCAACAGCCTCCAAATGCTTAACACAGCTCCAAATGGTTCCAAATGCTTGGCAGCTCCAAATGCTTCAAAAGGCTCCAAATGCTCCAAATGGCTCCAACAGCTCCAAAAGACTCCAAATGCTTCAAAAGGCTCCAATTGCTCCAAGAGCTCCATCTTCAATTGGTTCCAACTGATTCCTATTACTTTTATCGAACTTGGCATGATTACCAACATGTCTTTATCAGTATACATTTTGACTGGCAGTGGTAACGTTTTTTACACCTTTAAGTTATAAGTTTTATTTAGAAATCAGATTTCGATAAATGATAGCTTCCATCTGGAAAAGAAAATATATTAATTTATCTTCAAGTTTATACACATACATTTAATTTAATCCATTATTGTATGTAGCCAGCTTCCCTCAGTTCTTTGAGTATGAAGGATATTTCTTTAATGTTCGAATAGTTTCCTGCACAAAGCGATCCATGTAGTAGTCGTAGCCTGTTAACCAATATGTTAGGATCTTCCCATGAGGTATAATCAATCTCTTCTGCTGCCTTCATCATCCTTGCATGTTTATAATAAATATTATCTCTGGTGTCTATCGTTTTAACACCAACCACAAGGTCACTTTCGTCATCTTGCCAGTGATTATAACAAGCTTGATCAGGATAATTTATTTTATTACGTCGTTTCCATCGTTTTGGTCTCAAACCACCATCACAGTCTTCGCTCTTGCATGCTTTTGGTGCTTCAGTACAGTACTCAATCATGTCAGCCTCAGATGTGTCACCACAATCTTCAATCATGTCAGCTTCTGATGTGTCACCACAGTCTTCAATCATGTCAGCACCACAAACTCGATCAGGATAATTTATTTTATTACGTCGTTTCCATCGTTTTGGTCTCAGACTACCATCACAGTCTTCGATCTTGCCTGTTTTAGGTGTTTCAGTACAGTACTCAATCATGTCAGCCTCAGATGTGTCACCACAATCTTCAATCATGCCAGCCTCAGATGATTCATCAAAGTCTTCGACCTTGTAAGCTTCAGGTGGTTCTCCATCTTTCACATTTTCATGGAGACGACTAGATATTGGAGTAAATATATTTTCATTTCTAATGCGGTTACAACTTCCTTCGTTTGTTTTAAATTTTAAATTATTATCTTGATCTAGATCAGTAATTTTAGCATTAGCTTTTTCGCCTTCGTTCCTCTTCCGCGATGTTGTAGCCCAGTCTTCGTTATCTTTATTCATCTTAATTGTACAGGTCTTGTAATGTCTATCCAAGTAATATCTTCTACCAAAGGATTTCTGACACTGACTGCAATGAAATGGTTTTTGACAAGGACCCAAATTACACTCGCTTCTCTCATGTCGTTTAGCATTCTTTCTCAAGGTAAACACCTTGCTACAGTATCTACAGTGATGACGTTTTGATACAGCAACAAATCCCGTTTCAGGATTCATATTAGTTATTGAGACTAATGCCAGATGCAAACTAAGAGTTTTAAATTAGATATATTACTTAAATAGAACTTTTTAATTATTTCATCAGCGAGAATTAATTTATCTCATTCAAAGGTACTTGTTGCAAGTAGTTCTGCTTTTCAACAACAGATGTCACCACATGTTACTTGCAGGTAAATAATATTTAGTTCTTTTATGCGGGATGCGGGATGCTCACTAACGATCGCAAAAGAAGGATGGCTTCGCTAGACTCCAAGGAGAAGGAAGTTCGTCCATCCTGTTAGTGCTTCTTAGATTTCTCAGAGATTATTTGACTGAGTAATGATATTTTTTTTAAATTTCCACCTGATAAAAATATTACAAGTGCTGATTTATTGGCAGAATTTCAATAATTAAATGCAACCTTGAATAAAAAATGACATGACTCATTAAGTAAAAAATTCTTCATGCAGAGATCAATTCCTCATCAGTAACCAGAAGCACTCGGAGAAAACCATCAGATGCCTAGTCAGGAATAATCAGAAGCACCCAGAGAAAACCATCAAAATATTGTCAAGAATAATCAGGAGAACACGGAGAAAAATACCATAATATTGTCAAGAATAAACGGGAACACACGGAGAAATCCACCATAATATTGACAAGAATAATCAGGAGCACACGGAGAAAACCACCGCAAGTTTTCTTTGATATCATAAAATTTCAGGAAAAAATTAATAAAAAATAAAAATAAATTAATAAAAATTTAAAAAAAATAAAATAAAAAATACATAAATATATTCTGCTAGCTTGTGAATTTCTCATTGTTGAACAAAGATAGAGTTCTAGTACAAGCCAGAATTTTATGTATTTTTTATTTTATTTTTTTTAATTTTTTATTAATTTATTTTTATTTTTTATTATTTTTTTCCTGAAATTTTATGATATCAAAGAAAACTTGCGGTGGTTTTCTCCGTGTGCTCCTGATTATTCTTGTCAATATTATGGTGGATTTCTCCGTGTGTTCCCGTTTATTCTTGACAATATTATGGTATTTTTCTCCGTGTGCTCCTGATTATTCTTGACAATATTTTGATGGTTTTCTCTGGGTGCTTCTGATTATTCCTGACTAGGCATCTGATGGTTTTCTCCGAGTGCTTCTGGTTACTGATGAGGAATTGATCTCTGCATGAAGAATTTTTTACTTAATGAGTCATGTCATTTTTTATTCAAGGTTGCATTTAATTATTGAAATTCTGCCAATAAATCAGCACTTGTAATATTTTTATCAGGTGGAAATTTAAAAAAAATATCATTACTCAGTCAAATAATCTCTGAGAAATCTAAGAAGCACTAACAGGATGGACGAACTTCCTTCTCCTTGGAGTCTAGCGAAGCCATCCTTCTTTTGCGATCGTTAGTGAGCATCCCGCATCCCGCATAAAAGAACTAAATATTATTTACCTGCAAGTAACATGTGGTGACATCTGTTGTTGAAAAGCAGAACTACTTGCAACAAGTACCTTTGAATGAGATAAATTAATTCTCGCTGATGAAATAATTAAAAAGTTCTATTTAAGTAATATATCTAATTTAAAACTCTTAGTTTGCATCTGGCATTAGTCTCAATAACTAATATGAATCCTGAAACGGGATTTGTTGCTGTATCAAAACGTCATCACTGTAGATACTGTAGCAAGGTGTTTACCTTGAGAAAGAATGCTAAACGACATGAGAGAAGCGAGTGTAATTTGGGTCCTTGTCAAAAACCATTTCATTGCAGTCAGTGTCAGAAATCCTTTGGTAGAAGATATTACTTGGATAGACATTACAAGACCTGTACAATTAAGATGAATAAAGATAACGAAGACTGGGCTACAACATCGCGGAAGAGGAACGAAGGCGAAAAAGCTAATGCTAAAATTACTGATCTAGATCAAGATAATAATTTAAAATTTAAAACAAACGAAGGAAGTTGTAACCGCATTAGAAATGAAAATATATTTACTCCAATATCTAGTCGTCTCCATGAAAATGTGAAAGATGGAGAACCACCTGAAGCTTACAAGGTCGAAGACTTTGATGAATCATCTGAGGCTGGCATGATTGAAGATTGTGGTGACACATCTGAGGCTGACATGATTGAGTACTGTACTGAAACACCTAAAGCAGGCAAGATCGAAGACTGTGATGGTAGTCTGAGACCAAAACGATGGAAACGACGTAATAAAATAAATTATCCTGATCGAGTTTGTGGTGCTGACATGATTGAAGACTGTGGTGACACATCAGAAGCTGACATGATTGAAGATTGTGGTGACACATCTGAGGCTGACATGATTGAGTACTGTACTGAAGCACCAAAAGCATGCAAGAGCGAAGACTGTGATGGTGGTTTGAGACCAAAACGATGGAAACGACGTAATAAAATAAATTATCCTGATCAAGCTTGTGATAATCACTGGCAAGATGACGAAAGTGACCTTGTGGTTGGTGTTAAAACGATAGACACCAGAGATAATATTTATTATAAACATGTAAGGATGATGAAGGCAGCAGAAGAGATTGATTATACCTCATGGGAAGATCCTAACATATTGGTTAACAGGCTACGACTACTACATGGATCGCTTTGTGCAGGAAACTATTCGAACATTAAAGAAATATCCTTCATACTCAAAGAACTGAGGGAAGCTGGCTACATACAATAATGGATTAAATTAAATGTATGTGTATAAACTTGAAGATAAATTAATATATTTTCTTTTCCAGATGGAAGCTATCATTTATCGAAATCTGATTTCTAAATAAAACTTATAACTTAAAGGTGTAAAAAACGTTACCACTGCCAGTCAAAATGTATACTGATAAAGACATGTTGGTAATCATGCCAAGTTCGATAAAAGTAATAGGAATCAGTTGGAACCAATTGAAGATGGAGCTCTTGGAGCAATTGGAGCCTTTTGAAGCATTTGGAGTCTTTTGGAGCTGTTGGAGCCATTTGGAGCATTTGGAGCCTTTTGAAGCATTTGGAGCTGCCAAGCATTTGGAACCATTTGGAGCTGTGTTAAGCATTTGGAGGCTGTTGGAGCATTTGGAGCCTTTTTTTTTGGAGCTGTTGGAGCATTTGGAGCTGCTGGAGACATTTGGAGCTGTCAAGCATTTGGAGCATTTGGAGCCATTTGGAGCTGTGTTATGCATTTGGAGCTGTCAAGCATTTGGAGCCATTTGGAGCTGTGTTAAGCATTTGGAGGCTGTTGGAGCATTTGGAGCCTTTTTTTGGAGCTGTTGGAGCATTTGGAGCTGCTGGAGACATTTGGAGCTGTCAAGCATTTGGAGGTCGTTTGGAGCATTTGGAGTCATTTGGAGCTGTGTTATGCATTTGGAGCTGTCAAGCATTTGGAGCCATTTGGAGCTGTGTTAAGCATTTGGAGGCTGTTGGAGCATTTGGAGCCTTATTTTGGAGCTGTTGGAGCATTTGGAGCTGCTGGAGAAATTTGGAGCTGTCAAGCATTTGGAGGCCGTTTGGAGCATTTGGAGCCATTTAGAGCTGTGTTAAGCATTTGGAGGCTGTTGGAGCCATTTGGAGCATTTGGAGCTGCTGGAAACATTTGGAGCTGTCAAGCATTTGGAGGCTGTTGGAGCTGTTGGAGCCATTTGGAGGCCGTTTGGAGCATTTGGAGCATTTGGAGCTGTCAAGCATTTGGAGCCGTTTGGAGCTGTGTTAAGCATTTGGAGGCTGTTGGAGCATTTGGAGCCTTTTTTTTGGAGCTGTTGGAGCATTTGGAGCTGTCAAGCATTTGGAGGCCGTTTGGAGCATTTGGAGCCATTTGGAGCTAAGAAGTAGTCGTTGTACGTCTATGCAGGGCTAAATTTTTATAAGATTGCTGTCTTTCGCAAGTGATTCTGTAGTAGGATAGAAATTGTGTAATAAATATTATGTTTGTAAAAGACTTTTAGGTGTTTTATTCCTCGAACCTTACACTTTTCTGGTATTTTAATTAAATTTATTTTAGCTTCGTCCAGGATCGTGTCAAGGACCTTAGTCGATCTAATCAATCAGTATATAGATTACAAATTTATTTAATGAGTTTTGAACTTTTTCCCGAATCTCTAGCATTACAACTACGAATTTCCAATATGGTGGTCTTGATGTCTGATAGGATGATGGTAGTAGATGATTTAAAGTCTCTTTAAGAATGTTGAACATGGTTTATTGGAATTATTATTTTTTTTTTCTTCATAAAATTAAATGTTTTGCATCGATCGAGGATCGAACCAAGGACTGGAGCGGATCGAATCGATATGTAAGTTAATGAGTGATTTATTTAATGAATTTTGGATTTTTTCCCGCTTTTCTAGCTACATTATTACATGATTTCAAGATGGCGGTCGAATTTCATGATGGCGGGGGGCACCTCGGTAATAAATGATTACTGCACTGTAGCGGGTTAGAATAAAATTATCCAGATGGAAATGTACTCTATAATACATGTACACACACAAGATGGCATACTCCAGCAGGTGGTATCCTCTGGCAGCATGTACTGAACATAAAATGTCGGATCCATGATGGTCGACAAGGACAAAGTCAAATTTCAAGGTCAAGGTCAAATTTCAAGGTCAAGGTCAAATTTCAAGGTCAAGGTCAAATTTCAAGGTCAAGGTCAAATTTCAAGGTCAAGGTCAAATTTCAAGGTCAAAGTTCAAGGTCAATGTTCAATGTCAACAGTTGAGGACAAAAGTATGGTGACCAGATAATTATACTACATGGTATCGGCACACTCTAGCAGACGAAAACAAGATGGTGGTCTCCAGCGGATGAAGACAAGATGGCGGACATGATGTCATACCAGTTGATGATATCTACCTTGGTACTGGTGGTGGTAGATCAGTCTAGGTAGCTTTCATGGAGGAAGGATCGACCGTTTACTCTCGCCGGGAATCGAACCAAGGACGTACATCGATATAATCAAACAGAATTCAAATACGTTAATTTTTTGATGAATTTTGAAATTTTTTTCATTAAAATCGGATAATAAATAAAGATTTTCAAGATGACGTCCAAATTTCAAGATGGCGTACATGACGTCATACTGCCGGATGATATATATGCTATGAAAAAAGTGGTGGGAGTCAGTCTGTCTGCAGCCACCACGGGGGAAGGATTGGTCGCCATTTTTAATTTTTTTTTGCACTCGTCGGGTTCGAACCGAGGACTCCGAACTACGTGTCGTAAAAGTATATTTTTTATAAGTATTTTATTAAAATTTTATTATTTGAATTTTTTTATATTTTTTAAAAAAAATTTCTTTAAAATCGGATAATAAATAAAAAAGTTAAAGATGGCGGCCGTAACGGAAAATGCAACGATGACGTCATCATCAAATATGGCGGAAAACACATCACCGGAATTTTCTAGAACACAATGACGTCATCCAAAATGTCGGATCCAAAATGGCCGCCGAGGTCAAGGTCAAGGTCAAAGGTCAAGGTCACATCCTGATAGAGGCTTAACTGAGGCTTGAGTTAAGGATGCTTAAGCCTCTATCAGGACATTTCTAGCCGTTGGGATTTTTGAGGAATAAAACGGGAAATTTTCCCTCGAAACGTGAATTTTTCCCTCGAAAACGGGAAATTTTTTCTTAAAACGGGAATTTTTGAGTCATTTTGAGTCATTTTTGAGGAATTTTGAGGAATTTTTGCCGCCGTGACGTCACAAATCCAAGATGGCGGACACCGGCACCGGCACCACACCCAGAACCCGTGTCCTAGGAAATACTTTCCTATACTACTTACATGCTTTTCGTGAGCAGACCCCACTCGGATATCTTGAGTAGTTTTGTAATCGCTTGGTTTCTTATGAGGCTCTGCACACCGTGTGCGTGCGGGGGTAGGCGGGGGCCTTAAGCCTAACCCATATTCATTTCGTTTCACCCTCTCCCCCCCCCCCCCCCCTACCCTGACCAGGACGACCTCGAGCCAGTAATGAAGGTGAAGCAGCGTGGCCCAATGATTGCAGCCCGTCGTAAAGAATGGAACTGCCCCTGACACAATAGTATCAACCAATTACCGTGATAAAACCTCCAGAGTAAACAAGTATATATATATATGATGGTTGAGTCTTTTGCCTCGAGTGAAAATGGAAACGTGCGGGATTATCGTTGCTTTAATAAAAACGTCATGATTAATGGGTGGCCCGAACAAATCCTTAGTATTCGAAGGATTCGATATTCGAGAGGAAAAGATCCAAAGAAAAACATTAGATAAAATTAAGTAGATATAAAAAAATCCATCTCTGATAACCTCCGAAATAAACAAGGTCAGTATTTTTCTTCGTGCCTATCGTGTTACCATTCCCCAAGATACTTTAATTTTAACGTGTAATTATATAAATAAAATTACAAACTTTGTTCGTGAAAAAAATATATATATTTAAAGGGTTAAATGTTTTTTCGCCATACTCAATAATTTTCACTTCTTGCATAATTTAATTTGGACCATTGAGACCTATATTCATATCCGAGGGGTATATTCAAAGTAAGTACTCTTTGGGATTCGAATCCAAGATTCGGATTCGAGAAAAGGTATTCGACCCACAACTAGTAATAATTTAATTGGCTTTCTGGCGAGGGTGAAGATCGAGATACATATATTTTTTTGAGCGAGAGAATATAGAGAAAATATTCAATTTAAATTTATTTTACATTTCTGATTAAACGCAGCTCTTTATGGTGGGTTCTTAAAGACTTATCGTTATTATTTGACTAAATGCTAGAAATTGGAATTATTTGTTCCTTTGACTCTATGTTTAAGTCATTTATAATTTGTCAAGGCCCGAATTTTAAGAAGCCAATTAAAAAAACACTAGAGGAAACAGACCCTATTCATGGGCAACCAGGACAGAAAGTCAAATGAACGAGTCACGAATACTTTGCATAGTGTAACACGATACCAAGGCATAATGCAAATTTAAGGGTCACTACAGTGATTCTTTTTTGTTAATACAACAGAAATATTCATTTTTTATTTTACAGATATTTGTGAATTTGTACATTACCACTACAAAAAGGGTTTGCTGTAATATTGGGGTCGGATTTTTACCCCGGTATTTATACTTTATCCCAGTACCTCCAATACAGTTATCTGTAAGCCGTTCCCTGAGTAGCTTTCCAATATTAACAGCTCATATAATATGCATGATACAACAAAATAAAGTCCAACTATTAAATATTAGATTATTTTTCCATGGTTTCAAAAATTATCCTTCAATGAATCTCAATGAAAATATAAAAGTATGCGCCAACTTTCGTAAAAAATACCTGATATTATCTCTAAAAACGTATTTAATATATGCAGAAATAACCACATCCATGTGTTGTAAAAAGTTACAATATCTTTCTTTTTGCATTACAAACTATTTCTTTGATACTGGTTTCTAGAGGAATCTTTTGTAAATGTAGAGAAAAAAAATTCTGTGTCGCAGTATTATATCAGACCTAATAGGATTATAGATACTATAACTGCAGATGTTGAAATCAAGCGCTGAAAGAGTATATAAAATTCAAACCTGAATGATTGCGACGTTGCCACTGATCCTACCGATCCTACCGACCCACAAAGAAGACAAAGTGTTGGCGAAAGAGAGAAAAAGAGAGATAGAAGAGAGAAAATGTGTCGCAAGGTCAAATTTTGTGTCGGCAACGACCTAGAGATATGTAGGCCACTGCTGTGACGCCATATTTGATACGTTTTGAACCGTTCCCACGGCCATGTATTGGGCACAATTCGACATAGGCCTACATTAGGGCACAACCAAAATTGAACTTAATGTTTGCAGGTAATACTTATCTATTAAAACTATCCGTTTTTAAAATATTCATTTTATACTTGTTATGCTGTATGGCCTACCAAAAGCTGCATAAATAATAATGCTTACTGTCGTGGGTCTGTAGTCATGAAACTTCAGGCATTGTTACTTGAAAGATAATTATACATCAAGAAAAAAATGTGAGCCAATATTTCAGTACTCCCTAGATATACATATATAACATCTAACCTCGGTAACGAACAAATTCACGTGTTCCCATGTTGCAAACACACAATACGAAACTCGGACTCGAAATTCAACCAAAAATTCTTTAAAAAAAAAATGCCATTCGTGAAAAATATACGAAATATTGTGCTTTCAAAAAAAAAATTCTGGACGCGGAACACACGTAGTTTCCGCACCCGTCGCTAGAATTCGCTGCCGGAGCAGCTACTTCAACTATTGAATTATTAATGTAACGGTCCAGACAAAAGCGAAAAAGACTTGGAAAAATACTAAACCTCGGCTTTGGACATGATTTTCCACAAGGTTTTTTTTTAATACTGCCCATATTGTTGAAATTCACCAAACCGTTAATATTACATGGCTTTGTGAACTTTGGATTCGAGCCTTTCACCACAGATGGCAGCACCGTGGTGATACATTTCCGCTTAGCAAATTACTCCTTCCAAATGCCGTATGCCGAGAGCTAACATGTAACAAGTAAAAAAAATTGGTTGTCTGTAAAGTCGGTTTACGGACGATAGTTTAACGTGCCAATGTCATAACTAAACATTGATTAAATTATTGAACACTTTTATAAATAAAATTGAATCATTTTTATTGAATTATTACTATTTTGTATGGATACAAAGAAGGAGTGGAATGAAATCTCCAATTTAATTGATAAATTTACTTTTATTTGCACTCATTAATTCAAATATGTTTATTACTTTAACGAAGAGATTATTTTAACTATAACTTTTATACGTGTTTGCTATTTAACTTCTTCCAGTCTGTGTTATTCTGTTAAGGATAGGACGATGATAGGAAAAGTAGGAAACGAATGGAAGTGTTTCAAGTTTAAAGTGCCTCGAAAAAGTCAAATCGATGGTTGTTCCAATCGAGTGGAAGAGAGATAGATGCGGCGCAAGCGTACAATGAGCGTAACGGGACACTTTTTCGTGCGTGCAGCCGGCGTTCATCGATTTATTAGACGTTGTCACGTCAATAATAAAAAAAATAATAAAAATGCCGAAGTTACATAAAGACAAGTATTCCGGCAAGGATTTGTGCTTCGTAGGCTTCCCGGGAATAGGCAGTCTGCGTGTGTCTGCGTGGGTGGTTGTGTGTCGCCGCCTTATTTGATCTCCTGCGCAGGCGCCGTGCAGACCGGACGCCCACGGCCGTCACGTGACTAGTGGCAGCGAGCCAGTACCGCGGAACTGACCACCACCATCGCGCCGACTTCTTATCTCGACCACCAGGTTTTTTTTTTCAACCCCTTGCGATAATGGTGTGTGTAACAAAAATTGTTTTAGTCAAACGTTGTAGACATTGCCCCTACATCCGATTACGGGCCCTGAACCCAGGATCGGAGACGGGTCTCCCCCCCCCCCCCCCCCAAAAAAAAAAACTTGTAACATTATAATTGCATGGTTATTTCTTACATACACTCTTTTTAGAATGTCTTTTAACCTGAAAATACAGGGTATAATTATTGTTACTATTTTATAAGTCCAAACTAAGCTTTATTTATAAATTATTCCAATTTTTTTTCTAGTTTCTAAAAAAAAATTGTAATAGTTAAACATTCAAAAATAAAATTAGGCTGGGCCCAGGCCCCCTCCAGGTCTGTGCCCTGGACCCAGGGGTCCAACCAGCCCCACCCTTGTGGGGGTCATGATTGTAGATATAAATACAACATTTACAAACAATGTGAACTGATTTGATTTCAAGCCTACTAAAGGAATTGTTAATTTTTCTTTCGTATTTCAACCCATCGTTATCTATCAGTTTGGAAGTGATTTGTGAAAAGAAAAAAAATTCTACAGTTATTGTGTCCCCAGATTTGTGATATATATAAACTTTTGAGATGACAATGGTTTTCGATTCTATGGACCATGGAACGAAAAAGTAAATATAAATTTCCCGGTAGCTACAATGGTAACGCCTACAATAAGTAGTATTTATTTGAAATCTACCTAAAAATGTGTCGTTAGAATGGCTTTAAAAAAAAAAAAATAATAATACTCACAAATTGCCGGTCAGATTTCACGGGATAATTAGTTAGTTAACATAGTTACTTACTAACACTGTCAAAAGATGTCAGATACATCCCGTAATTTCATTGGCTGAAACTAACGGTAAGATTTCCAACTGTGAACCGACTTCGCTACAAGTCGTGTGCACAGTCGTGGCTCATGGCCTGCTGTGCACTCGCTTGTGTTTTTTAAAATTGTGAACCCAGCCTTAGCCGATCTCCGGTGGGGGGGGGGGGGGTTTCTTTCCTCCTCCTCCTCCTCCCTCACCCCTTCTCGCCATAGGTACACCAATACGTAATCAAAATTAGCATTACGAAACAAAATGCAGCTGAAGGTACAGTTCAGGCCCGTGTGCCCAACTATCCCACATAACTCGCTCCCACTCGTTGTTCCAAGCGAGACTACAGAAGTGTTGGGCGCATCTTGCAATGAATTGCACAGAGCGAGTTATAGAAACTTAGGTTTGCGGTCTCGCACACACTACAGGCTATCCATAAAAGAATGTCACTGTTCCGACGGCATATTTTAACAGTTTAATATAGACTATTCACAACAAATCATACATCAAATTGAAAGCACGGTAACCAAGTTTTTTTATTATTTTTTTTCGTAAAAATGTTCAATATGTGCACCTTTAGCTCTACGGCACACATACAACCCAAAGTCAAATTCTTCCGAAACTTGGGTAACACGTCCGGAGTAACGGAAGCGATAGCCTCTTCAATTCTGTGTCTCAACTCGGAACGTAGACACGATCTTTTGTAAAGCCCCAAAGGAAAAATATCGCAGCTTTAAAGAGTTCTGTAGACTCGACCATCACGACCATTCCAACGGTCAGGTAGGCTACTTGGACGTTCAGACACTCACGTAGAAAGAGAGCTGCCAAATAATGTTTACAGGTTCACCCTCTACTATTTGGGGATACAGCCATTCTTTCACACTGCAAGCGAGAAAACAACAAAGCAGTACTTGCGCATGCTCTCATCTGAAACTTTTTTTGAGTTGCTCTTTGATTGTGACCTTGAACCAACACACTATAACGCGTACAGTTAGTACTATTCAAATTTTTTAAACTGGGATATTCTTATATGGACTTTCTGTGTATGATGGATCGGGGGACGCACCACAACGCCGAAATACCAAATTGACCACAACGCCGACAGCTAGAAAACTGCTGTGTACCACAACGCCGAATTACCACAACGCCGAAATACACTAACGCCGAAAAATGTCATTGCAAGGCCTGCCACAAAGGTTATGTTAGGTTAGACTAGGTTAGGTTAGATTAGGTTAGGTAAGACTAGGTTAGGTTAGACTAGGTTAGGTTAGACTAGGTTAGGTTAGACTGGGTTAGGTTAGACTAGGCTAGGATAGGCTAGGTTAAGTTAGGTTAGGTTATATTACGCTAGGTTAGGTTAGGTTAGGTTAGGTAATGTTAGGTTTGATTGTGGTATTTCGGCGTTAAGGTATATTTAAGAAACACACACAAATTCATTCAGTTGTTATTTCGGCGTTGTGGTACACAGCAGTTTTCTAGCTGTCGGCGTTGTGGTCAATTTTGACATTCTGCGTTATGGTATTTCGGCGTTGTGGTAACGACCCGATGGATCGTTGGCGGCTGGCACGAGGAAACCATCGCGAGATCTGGTGCCTGATGGCTCATATAGCATACTTCCTGTGGCCCGCTGCATTCTCGCTTTCTCTCCCGTGGGTTACAAAATATTACTGCGTCCAGCTTTCCCACACATTCCTCTACCGTTGTTGCTACTATTTACCAGTGCAAGTCCATTATTGTTGTTTTGGCACACGAATACACGAGCGCGTCTTCACTTTTATGTTACGGAACACGTCAATATATTTTTATCATTAAAATTAACGTTGGGTTTAACCGTGAAATACCTAAGTGTAGTATAATTTACATTATGATAAATTTATTCAATATTATATCTATTAATGTTCATTTTGGTTACAGATTTTGAAGATTATGAAAGGTTAAATAACTTTATTATAATGGAAATTCAGTGCAGCGTCTGCTAGAAAAACCTCTAAGTTTGTTTCAGAATCATCACAATCAGAGAATTGATTTAGTAATATTTTAATTAGATTTTTTCCTTCAGTTTTTATCATCACTTCCCTTGGCATAGGTATTTTCTTTCACATGCTAAGCATAATAATTTTTTTCTTACCTTTATTTCCCTTATTGTTTCATTAAATTTATTTTAGAAAGAGTAGGTATATCTTAGCGATATTTCCCGTTATGAGTTTCCGACATCAAACGAGATTATTTGTGCAAAACTTACTTTTATGTCTGATTGGACTCAAGTTTTTCCGCAAAGAAAGCAATGAAGATCTCTATTAGAATGATTAAGGTGGTATGCCCTATTCCAGGTCATTGTTTATTATTTACGTTAAGCACAGGACAATATTATTTTGTAAAAATTTATGTCATAGCAGAAAGATAATTCAAATAGAACGTCAAGAATGGTTCAACAAGCAAAAGGGGGGAGGGGGTATCGGTTGTGCGATATTTGGTGTTATATTTATGTTTAATTCAATACTTAAATTCATATGATAAATTTGTATTTTATCGGAAGTTGTAAGACATTATTAAGGTTCATTATTTGAGGCCACGAATTTAGTAAATTTTCAAAGGCCTATTACTCACTTATTTAATTTAGTGTTTTGCATCTGGATCGTTTCTTTGTACGACAGCCTCTTCCGAAAAATCTTACTGTAACCACCCCTGTAGAACATACACTATGAGCCGCACGCCCAAAATCGGTTAAAACACAGTTTATCATTACACTGTATTTTTTATAACGGAACATAAATATTCATGTAAAATTATAAATATTTGTAAATTTGTTTATTTACGTGAAAAAAAAAGGAATCACTATAAAATACTAGGTTAGGATTCTTAGCCGGGCATTTATTCTTTGTGTTGTTCCACTACCTTGAATAGTTAAAATTATTTGTAAACCGAAATCCTAAAAGCTTTACAGTATTAACTGCGCAAATTAATAAGAATAACAAAACGGAATAGTCAAATAATTGAATATTTGATTATCTTTTCCACGGTTTAAAAAAACATGTTTAAATGAAACATAATTATAAAATTATGTGAAAAATTTCGTAAGAGATACTCGATATCATAACGAAAAACGTATTTCATGCATGCAAAAATAACCATAGCTGTGCGTTTTTACAAAAGTTATTACAAACTATTTATTAGCAACCTGTTTCCAAAACGAATCCTTTGTAAAAAAAAATAAAGACGAATTTTTCTTTCCGTATGGAGATATTAATCTTTCACCACGGTGGACGGAAAGACTTGAAAGAATAAAAAAAAAAAAAATGGTTGTCTGTATAGTCGGTTTACGACGATAGTTTAACGTGACAACGTCATAACAAAATTTTTTGATGAAATGATTGCATACTTTTATGAATAAAATTGAATCATTTTTATTGAGTTATCACTATTTTGTATGGATACAATGAAGGAGTGAAATGAAATATACAATTTAATTGATAAATTTACTTTTATTTTCACTCATTAATTCAAATATGTTTATTACTTTAACGAAGAGATTATTTTAACTACAACTTTTATACATGTTTGCTATTTAACTTCTTCCAATCTGTGTTATTCTGTTAAGGATAGAACGATGATAGGAAAAGTAGGAAACGAATGGGAGTGTTTCAAGTTTAATGTGCCTCGAAAAAGTCAAATCGAAGGTTGTTCCAATCGAGTGGAAGAGAGATAGATGCGGCGCAAGCGTGCAATGAGCGTAACGGGACACATCGTAACGGGACTATGTGCGTTACGGGACACTTTTTCGTGCGTGCAGCCGGCGTTCATCGATTTATTAGACGTCACGTAAAAAAAAAAGGTTCGGTTGGGCACGGAAAATCACCGCGTGAACTGGACGCCTGCTGTGATGTCCCCCAGGGTTTTTCCCCGGGCGGCGCCAACCGAGCGAGATCGCTGAAAATCCCTCCCTTCTCCCCCCCCCCCCCCCCCCCAACCACCCCATCATGGCGTACATGACCACGGGCCGTGCGAGCCGGTAGCTGGTCGACCTTGGGAACGGGAAAGACCGGTGCCAGTTTCGGACCCCGCCAGCGGTGACCTCGCCGAGACGCCCCCTAGCGACGGAAATTAAAAATAAAAATATATAATTATATGTATATTTGTATACCAATAATCTTTGCTTTCCTGACCTTCCAGCAAGAGTACGTATTCCGCCGCAACACCTGTGTTCAAGATGTTTTGTCTCGCGAGCACAAATAAGTGTGAGCCATGCACTAAAAAAAAAATATATACATAAAGAGCGGGTGTAACACATTCAGAAGTGAAACTTAACACTGTTGAACAATTTTATAATTGTTACACATATAATTAAAATAATGAGTACTTGAAAAAACACGATTTTCTTGCGAATATGGCCCGTGGCGCGGTGCACGACAATAAGCTCAAACCTCGTTGTTGCCCTCTGTCCAAATACTCCCTTACTAGAAGTCAGCAAGTCGGGGTGTCGTTAGGTGCAGGCGGGTTGCTACCGTCGCGACCCGCCTATCCCTGCAGCATGGCGGGGTTCAACCTGAGCCGCACACCACCACGTGGAGCGAGTTCTCTGCACCGTCCACAACCTGTTCTCCGTTCTTTTAGCGTCACAGTTGCATTAAAATTCAGCCTCGCAATTTTATTTCAAACTTTTTTATTTTTCTTTCAAGGAAAATCCTTGGAGACTCAGTTGCCAACGGTATTACTTGTAAAACTCCAAGGTAGAGCTTTGTAAAATTACAAATGGTACAAAGCTCTGACTTGAAGCTTTACAAGTAATAAACGTTTGCAACTGAGTTTCCAAAGGGCTTTCCTCGTAAAAGAAAAAATTTTCTTTTACTGTGTGTGGATTTTCTTAAGAGCACTGCCTATCCAGGCAAGCATACGGTGTGCAGATCTTCAGAGAAGACCACGCGATTTGTCTGTTTAGGATAAGCGATATAATATTCTGAAAGCAGTAAAGGCAATGGCGTTATACCTTTATTTTCATTATTCCACCAAATACAATCTTTTGTAGCGATACAAACTTACAAACATCTTAAACTTTACATCAAAGTCTTATGTTCCATTTACAAAAAAATATTGTTACATAGTATAGAAGCGCTACTCACATATTTAATCAGCAAAAAAATTGGTTGTCTGTAAAGTCGGTTAACGGACGATAGTTTAACGTGACAACGTCATAACAAAACATTGATGAAATGATTGCATACTTTTATGAATAAAATTGAATCATTTTTATTGAATTATCACTATTTTGTATGGATACAAAGGAGTGAAATGTAATCTACAATTTAATTGATAAATTTACTTTTATTTGCACTCATTAATTCAAATATGTTTATTAATTTAACGAAGAGATTATTTTAACTATAACTTTTATACATGTTTGCTATTTAACTTCAGGACGATGATAGGAAAAAGTAGGAAACGAATGCGAGTGTTTCAAGTTAAATATGCCTCGAAAAAGTCAAATCGATGGTTGTTCCAATCTAGTGGAAGAGAGATAGGTGCGGCGCAAGCGTACAATGAGCGTAACGCGACAATGTGAGTAACGGGACACTTTTTCGTGCGTGCAGCTGGCGTTCATCGAATTATTAGACGTTGTCACGTCAAAAAAAAAAAATATTATTTTAAAAATAGTTTGAATTCAAAATGGCGTGTTGCTGTTCCCGTGTCTCCTCTTGGAAGTGGTTTCGGGCCCCGACATGTTCGGATCGCGTCGAGATGCACGTCCGCCGCAGCAACCGCACCCTCTGCAATCCTGACCCGAGCCGCACGACCATGCAGCTGCCGCGGCACGAGCTCCGCGCGCGGGGGTTACGTCAGCTGCTTGCCTCAGGCCGCAGCGTGGGGCAACATGGCAACGCCGCGCTCCGTCTGCGGGGACGTGACGCCGTCGCGGCTGAAGCGAGGTGCCTTCCTCGGTCGCGGCTGAAGCGAGGTGTCTTCCTCGGTCTCGGCTGGAGCGAGGTGCCTTCCTCGGTCTCGGCTGAAGCGAGGTGTCTTCCTCGGTCTCGGCTGAAGCGAGGTGCCTTCCTCGGTCGCGGCTGAAGCGAGGTGTCTTCCTCGGTCTCGGCTGGAGCGAGGTGCCTTCCTCGGTCTCGGCTGAAGCGAGGTGCCTTCCTCGGTCTCGGCTGAAGCGAGGTGCCTTCCTCGGTCTCGGCTGGAGCGAGGTGCCTTCCTCGGTCTCGGCTGAAGCGAGGTGCCTTCCTCGGTCTCGGCTGAAGCGAGGTGCCTTCCTCGGTCTCGGCTGGAGCGAGGTGCCTTCCTCGGTCTCGGCTGAAGCGAGGTGCCTTCCTCGGTCTCGGCTGGAGCGAGGTGCCTTCCTCGGTCTCGGCTGAAGCGAGGTGCCTTCCTCGGTCTCGGCTGGAGCGAGGTGCCTTCCTCGGTCTCGGCTGGAGCGAGGTGCCTTCCTCGGTCTCGGCTGGAGCGAGGTGTCTTCCTCGGTCTCGGCTGGAGCGAGGTGTCTTCCTCGGTCTCGGCTGGAGCGAGGTGCCTTCCTCGGTCTCGGCTGGAGCGAGGTGCCTTCCTCGGTCTCGGCTGGAGCGAGGTGCCTTCCTCGGTCTCGGCTGGAGCGAGGTGCCTTCCTCGGTCTCGGCTGGAGCGAGGTGTCTTCCTCGGTCTCGGCTGGAGCGAGGTGTCTTCCTCGGTCTCGGCTGGAGCGAGGTGCCTTCCTCGGTCTCGGCTGGAGCGAGGTGCCTTCCTCGGTCTCGGCTGGAGCGAGGTGTCTTCCTCGGTCTCGGCTGAAGCGAGGTGCCTTCCTCGGTCTCGGCTGGAGCGAGGTGTCTTCCTCGGTCTCGGCTGGAGCGAGGTGCCTTCCTCGGTCTCGGCTGAAGCGAGGTGCCTTCCTCGGTCTCGGCTGAAGCGAGGTGCCTTCCTCGGTCTCGGCTGGAGCGAGGTGTCTTCCTCGGTCTCGGCTGGAGCGAGGTGTCTTCCTCGGTCTCGGCTGGAGCGAGGTGTCTTCCTCGGTCTCGGCTGGAGCGAGGTGTCTTCCTCGGTCTCGGCTGGAGCGAGGTGTCTTCCTCGGTCTCGGCTGGAGCGAGGTGCCTTCCTCGGTCTCGGCTGGAGCGAGGTGCCTTCCTCGGTCTCGGCTGGAGCGAGGTGTCTTCCTCGGTCTCGGCTGAAGCGAGGTGCCTTCCTCGGTCTCGGCTGGAGCGAGGTGTCTTCCTCGGTCTCGGCTGGAGCGAGGTGCCTTCCTCGGTCTCGGCTGAAGCGAGGTGCCTTCCTCGGTCTCGGCTGAAGCGAGGTGCCTTCCTCGGTCTCGGCTGAAGCGAGGTGCCTTCCTCGGTCTCGGCTGAAGCGAGGTGCCTTCCTCGGTCTCGGCTGAAGCGAGGTGCCTTCCTCGGTCTCGGCTGGAGCGAGGTGCCTTCCTCGGTCTCGGCTGGAGCGAGGTGCCTTCCTCGGTCTCGGCTGGAGCGAGGTGTCTTCCTCGGTCTCGGCTGGAGCGAGGTGTCTTCCTCGGTCTCGGCTGGAGCGAGGTGCCTTCCTCGGTCTCGGCTGGAGCGAGGTGTTTCCTCGGTCTCGGCTGGAGCGAGGTGTCTTCCTCGGTCTCGGCTGGAGCGAGGTGCCTTCCTCGGTCTCGGCTGGAGCGAGGTGCCTTCCTCGGTCTCGGCTGGAGCGAGGTGCCTTCCTCGGTCTCGGCTGGAGCGAGGTGTCTTCCTCGGTCTCGGCTGGAGCGAGGTGCCTTCCTCGGTCTCGGCTGGAGCGAGGTGTCTTCCTCGGTCTCGGCTGGAGCGAGGTGTCTTCCTCGGTCTCGGCTGGAGCGAGGTGTCTTCCTCGGTCTCGGCTGGAGCGAGGTGTCTTCCTCGGTCTCGGCTGGAGCGAGGTGTCTTCCTCGGTCTCGGCTGGAGCGAGGTGTCTTCCTCGGTCGCGGCTGAAGCGAGGTGTGTTCCTCGGTCGCGGCTGAAGCGAGGTGCCTTCCTCGTTCCCGGCTGGAGCGAGGTGCCTACCCTCTCCCCCCATAACCCTCCCAGGGTGGATCCCTTTGACCAATGGCGGCTTCAGGATGACTTTTCGAGAGGGGCTACGGCACAAAGAAAGGTCGAAGTTGCAAAAAAACGAAAGTGACCAGATATTGGCCTTGGAATATCATTTACAAATTACAGGTTTCAAATACAGAACCTTGGTAGCTCCGTGCAACTTTTGATGAGATAAAAATTTTAACATATGGAATTAAACATTTTAGTGAACATAAATATACACTAATCGATAAAAATTGGTCTCGGGAGGGGCTGTCGCCGACCACCGCCCCCCTTAGGGAGCCGCGCTTGTCTCTGATGTGTGCGCGCTCAGGGATCTGCGTGATCCGCTCTCAGCTCCGATTGGCCACTTCACAGGGTTCGGGCTGGAAGTCATTGGACCGAAACGTCGTACAAACAACCTTTCGGTAAATGCCTGTTGCCAGACTTGAGATTTTTTTTTTTTTTTTTTTTTTTTACCCAGCGAGATAATACTTGGGGGTTGTCGGTCAAACGACTGCCGTTAAAAAAAAAAAAAAGAAGTTTAGATCTTTGAGGCGCGTGATCACGAAAAACCACGTAATTACGAGAGTCCACGCAAGCTCTTCGGGATCAACGACCCCTAACGTTCAGTCGATCTGTTGGTTGGTGCCAGTAACTAAAGGGTCGGTTGTTGGTGTGGTGGTTAGGAGGGGTGGGGGGGAGGGGGAGTAGGCCCCTCTTCGTCTCGAGAGACGAAGGGAATCTGGTTCGCGATCTCCACCGGAAACACCCCAGGACAGCCCCTCTGCCGGAAGCGAACCAGAGAAAGGTAACGCCGGAAATGCAGATCGCACGATGTTTTCTGCTCGAGATCCCGACACGCTCCGCTGTCCGTCGGACGGAGCCCCCCTTCCCCCCCCCCTGCCCGACGAGCAGAGGGAAGTGAGTGATTAACGAAGAATCAAGGGGGAAGGAGGGGGGGAAGTTGTCTGGGGGAAAGTTATCCGACTCTTGGTACCAACTGCCACGACCCTAGCCGGGTAAAGCCGGTATCTATAAACCCCTGTACATGTTCGCGGTACGGAGTTGTTTAAGATTATAAGTACGACCAGGAACTAATAATCAACGATTTCGTCTCTTGACAGGCTGAAACTCAAAACTAACTTATCTATGTCATGATCATTTCTTTTTCGTGGTTTTATCTACCTAAACTGTACGAAAGATAATAAAATCAAACTTTTATAACTAAGCTTACCTAAATAAAAAAAAAACACTTATATGAAAAAAAATTCTATACAAACTGAGAGCAAAATAATAAAACAATGAAATACATTGGAAATATAATACATATAGTTTAATGTTAAAAAAATGTAATATTAATTGAAGAAAGACACATCATTACTGACTATAACAATAAGTTTTATGAATGAAAAAATACGTACATCTAAAATATTAACATTAACAAAAACATATTCGTAGCAGTAATTTTAATAAAAAATATATAACATACATAACATTACCAAGAAGGCTAACACATTTCTCTAAAAATGTATTTAACATTAACATGCACATTTTTACTTATGCGCAATCACACGTTACTGAAACCCCAGCTTGCGAATGACCCAACATTTTAGGTAGCTTATTAATTATGGAATTTTTAGATAACCTGACCTTTTTTTCCACATTAAATCAGCCCGGAGACTGTTTTGACGCATCTCTCAATAATTATTTGCATAGGTATATCATGCCCTTACCCTAAATCTCTTCACTAACACATCCTACATCTGTCGACTGCCTAATTTATTTTTCAGCCATCAAAGACTCTGCGTTAAAATGAACTCGGATACCGATACAGTATTTTTTAAACTGACTATACAGGTGCTTTATGACTCAAAATGGATATTGTATATGTAATCAATTTTCAATTTTGAAAATTAACAATTGGCTTTTCATATACTTATACTACAGGGCAAATGGTAGTTTTACGTTGCAAAAAATCCAGTAGTCAGTTTTATTATCATCATTCCTTATGTTTTTTGAAGTGCTGAATACGAATATGTAGTTAAGAAACATTTTGGAAAAAACAAATAATTTATTAAATGCCTCATAAATAAAACGATTGTTCAAAACAAATTTCCTTATAATCGATACCCCAGTTTGATAGTATTTACAAATCAGAAATCATACATTTTTTTATTTGGTAAACCATTGTACTCTGGCAACGATTTTGCTAGAAATAAACAAATTAATACCGAAGGAAATAAGTAGTAAGCTTCCGGGCTAAATTGTTTGGTTGAACATGGCATAGGACTTATGTTTGGCTACTTGTTGAAGCCACCACTTATTAACTGGTGAGATTATCATGATAGTCGCCGCGCGAAATAATAAGTTATTTCTTCTCGACGCTTAGATACTAGAGCGTGTAGGTAAATTTTTTGTGGTGGCAACAAGGTTTGTAAGGTGTGGGAGATTTTATTTATGCTTCGGCATTCCAAAAAAAAAAACTAGATTTTTTTGCAATGTAAAACTGCCAGTTGCCCTGTAGTACATATGAAAAGCCAATTGTTAATTTTTAAAATTGAAAACTAATTATATATACAATGACCATTTTGAGTCAGAAAGCATCTGTACCCTATAGTCTTTGAAAAATACTGTATCTGAATCCGAGTTTATGTTAACATAGAGTATTTTATGGCTGAAAATACATTAGGATGAATAGTTAAAAAATTATGATCACAGCGTGCAGGCGGAAAAATCCAAGACGACGTGTACACGACGTGATTGCAACAGCTGTTACTCGCGGAGAGAGTGTGCTGATCTCGCTCTTCGGGGAGCGATACCAGCGCTGCCAACGCTGACAAACTGGATCACTGGGTTAAGAACAGGTCTGCAGGGTAAAAACTGAAGCTGGTTGCGCAACGAGAGTTGGGCAACTCTCCGTGGTCCCCGGGCAGTGGGGCCTCGGCTGAAGTAGGCCAGGGGGCGCTGAAACTGACGAAGGAGTGTGTTTAGCCTGCTGGCTCGGTCCACGGCGGGAGTTTCACTCGGAAGAGTTGGCAAGCCCGCGGCCACGGGAGCGCCTACGTCACCGCGAACAATATTATCAAGTGAAAAAAAAAAAACAAAATTGGTTGTCTGTAAAGTCGGTTTACGGACGATAGTTTAACGTGACAACGTCATAACAAAACATTGATGAAATGATTGCATACTTTTATGAATAAAATCGAATCATTTTTATTGAATTATCACTATTTCGCATGGATACAAAGAAGGAATGAAATGAAATCTACAATTTAATTGATAAATTTACTTTTATTTGCACTCATTAATTAAAATATGTTTATTACTTTAACGAAGAGATTATTTTAACTATAACTTTTATACATGTTTGACATTTAACTTCTTCCAATCTGTGTTATACTTTTAAGGATAGGACGATGATAGGAAAAGCAGGAAACGAATGGGAGTGTTTCAAGTTTAATGTGCCTCGAAAAAATCAAATCGATGGTTGTTCCAATCGAGTGGAATTGAGATAGATGCGGCGCAAGCGTACAATGAGCGTAACGGGACAATGTGTGTAACGGGACAATGTGCGCAACGGGACACTTTTTCGTGCGTGCAGCTGGCGTTCATCGATTTATTAGACGTCACGTCAAAAACAACAGTTAAATTTGGTCATCCGCACAATATTTTACCGCCATGTTTTTGAGCCTACTAATTTCGTAAATGAGATTAAAATGGACATTTTTTGAAATAAGCCAAGACCAAAAACCAACTTCGATAGTGTGATATAATTTAAAACATATTTGAAGTTATCTGTCCACATTTATTTGATGGAGAAAATTCGGCTATTTTTTCCATCCAATACTACCCCTCCAAATATATTGTCAAATATACTGGAGACAAATGGAGAGTTTGTCAGGGTCTTTGGCAACTGTTTAGCAAAACAAACAGTAGCTGTAAAAGTCTAACTGTAAATGTTTGTTTAATAGCTTGGAAGGAACTCGCGCGGGAGAATCGTAAAAACAGCCATCAAGAAGTATCATGTTAGACAAAGATTTTATTTAGAAATACATCATGAAATTAATTAATTTTTAACTTCACTATCCCGATGGTGGGGGTCGGCTCTCATTTAGACTTCAATAATTTACATGGCAAAGATTTCACACACCCTATCCCTAACTTCTTACATCAATTTACGTTACACGGGCTGGAGATTTGAATGAAGCTAAGAACAGTAACCTGAAATTTTTCGATACTTTTTTTTTCCATCATGATGATAAGTCGTTTTACCTATTACAGAGTGTCTTTAGACCAGGCAACAGCCCCTATGCTTGCCAGGGGAGGATGGTTTATCATTGCCTTCCGCAGGATGAAAGTGAAAAGGACATCACAAACACCCGGTCTTGAACGCAGGGAGAAGGTTTGAAAAAATCCCCTTCTCGGCCAGGAATCGAACCCGGGGCCCTGTGACCACCAGCCAGACACGCTAGCCACTGGACCAAGTAAAAGGGACGTTTTCAGCCTAAACAATAAAGAATTGTGATTTCACTTTAAAACTTCCTACCCTTTGAAGTTTGAACAGCAATCTATTAGGTCATTTATATCCACGCAGGATTCCTGAGTTCACTGTTATAATTGCAGTTAAATGGCAGAATTCTAACGCAGAATGCACCTCAAATAAACGAAGGGTTTTTCTTAGTTTCTGATTACGCGATCTTCGTAAGAACCAAGAAGGCGAGAAGATATGAAGTTGGTGTGTTCAATGTTTGCCAAGTACGAGAACCCTCACCCCTTTAACAATCTGCATAGAAAAAAAATATATATATATTTCGAAGTTTAACGTTAATATCTTGGAGTTGTGTTGGTATTGGGTTATTTTTAAAATAATATTTACTACATGCTGGATTATTTACGATTCTTCCTAGCGAGTTCTTCAATAGATTTAACTAATTAATGGAATACTAGCTATTACACAGCTACGATTTGTTTTTCTATAAAATTGCTTATACCTCCATGGTATGAACTATCTTGACTTGAGAGGAAACCATATACATAGAAAGAAAAAAAAATTAGCTGTGAAATAAAAAAAAAGTTATTTGATGATTTTATTCACACTACAAGAGTTTAGTTCAAAGTAAAATAGTAAATTGTACGTTTGTTTACAAATATTTGCATTTGTATTTGCAATAATTTGTAAATTCATAGTGAAAATGTTTAATAGTGTGCTAAGCAGGGGGTATAGTACCACACAACTACTCATAATAACACTCCTCACCAAAGATTGGAGGGGGGGGGGGAGGGTGTTTGTCCATTTTTTCTCTGTTTACTACAAATTATTTCACTCTTCAGTAACATGGAACTAAGAACCGTGCACCACTATCATAATAGAGTACAGTACCATACAAAACACTGAATTACTATGTATGGAAACAGAGAACATTGAAGGGGAAAAAACAGTGCCAATGGCAGAAATATTGCATGGGAAAGAGAGAGCAAAAGAATGCACAGTGCTAACTAAGGATGAGAGAAGATGTATTGTCACGATACGATACATTTTTTTATATATCATATGCGTACGTAAAATTTAGGAAAGAGATCAACTGATTAAATTTTCTGTTTCAGCCGTTGGGCAGTAAGAAAATTTGTGTTTTCTGAGTGAGTTACCACCCGAATAAAGCACCGTGTGTCAGGCGATCGTATAGTTCTGTTCCGCGCCGTAATTTTTTGTGATTTTCGACGCTGCCGAAGCTCTCGCATTCTCTAGGCACTGGACTTTTTAAGCTTTTAGGATTCCTTTCGACTCGAGTTTTCCTCTGACTTGCGTTTTCTATAATTCCGAGAGTGGACTCAGTACCCTTTTTTGACGCGTTATTTAGCCTTGTAGTTATTGGCGGTTCGAATCTGACGTTATTTCGTGACACCAAAGAAAGTTACGCCCGATTATCACTGTGTTAAGGGCTCCGCCTACCCGGACACACACGCGGTCTGCAGAGCTTCAGGAAAAACAGGGCGATAAAAAACTACTCAAGATATCTGAGTGAGGTCTGCTTACAAAAAGCATTTAAGAGTTCTCCGAGGGCCAAAAAGTACTTTTGATTTCGGATTAAGTTTTTAAACTGTATTTTTAGAAGACTTAAAATTGCTAAAAACGCATGTTTTCAGAGTCATTTTTAGGCTTAAAACAACCAGTACAGATTCTTGAAAGCACTTAAGGGACTTGCATCACACCTTTATCTTCATTTCTCGGCCATATAATGTTACGGTCACCGCTCAAATTTCACAGTGATCCTGTGACGACGAGAAGACTGCGCGCTACTAGTCCAGAGGAGACACCGCGCTAGAAGCACCAGCGAGCGTCGCGCTTATCATCCCGCCTCACACACATACACCCCTGCCGAGGCGGGCGCCTTTAACGGACGAGTGGACGTTCCCGCGTCCGAACACGAAGCTGTGTTTCGGCTGCGGAGGGTTTGCCACGCCAGTTACCCGATCTAACTTGGGGAGCTTCACTCCCCCGCCGAATTAGGTACACGTAACTTTTATAGCATTACACAACCTACCAGCGCAAACCTATCCCACAAGACACGCGCCCCCGCCGTCGATTCAAATGATTCTTCACCAGTGTGGGGTGCACCTGAATTACTATGCACTTGGCGAGTCATGGAAACTTTGGTTTCTGGCCTCGCCCACGCTTACTGCCCCGGATGGCAATGTGATGAATCGGCGGAAGGTTTGCGGGGTTGGCCGGCCTGCTTGCTGCAGGCGGGGCTTTCTCCGCGCGCGCTGCGAGGCAGCGGGGCGTTTCGCAGCGGCGAGCCACGCCCACTGCCCTGTGCTGACCACCGGGTCCACCTGCCGCCTGGCCGAGGGACAAGTTCGCACCTCGGGGAGGGCGGACCAGCTCAAGTTGTTTTGGGCCTCAACGTGAATCCGGTCCCATCTGAACCAGTGGCGGATCCAGAGGTTCACCTCGGTGGGGGCACTCTAGGATTTCAGAGAAGCCAGAGAAAAAAATTTCTTAAAATTACTAAATTTGTATTTAATATACTCACACTACACATAACATCCAACCACCAGATTTTATGATTCTACAAGAAATTAATTAATTATATTAAAATATTTTATTGGTTTCAGAAACAATCATTTTTGTCGGCAATATTAATGTAGCAGACAACTGGTTTTTCAAGGGGGGGGGGGCACTTTCCCCTGGTGGCCCCTCCCCTTGGATCCGCCACTGATCTGAACCCAACCCTCAACTGCAAGCACAGCTCTATTTGCCAAGTTTTAACAACACAAGGAAGGTATTACGTGGCGGCAGCCCCTGGAAGACAGACATCGACTTATCTGTGCACAAACGTGCGGGAATAACACAATTTTTGAGGTATCTAATAATTCTGTGCTTTTTGCGTAAAAGGGGTTAAGTCCAAAATCATAGTTTTGAGAAAATAGCGATTGAAAATTATCAGGTTTCTTGAAGTCAGTTATTTTTAGCTTTATTAACTGCTTTAGAACTTTGGAAACTCATTAATTGTTTTAAAATAATGTCTCTAATCTCCCTTATCAATTTTAAAAGTAAGTAATTCAATATCACTATGTATTAACCATTTGTGACTTAACCCCCATTACGCAACAAGCACAGAATTATATAACGTGAGATTTCACAGAAATTTCGAATGGCTGTTAGTCCTCAATACTCTTCTGTTCATGTCTGGATCATTCCTTTCCTTGCTGGCACTGATTGGCGAAAGAAGTTCGTTCCGCATTTGAACAGGCCAATGAGAAGGAGCTGTTATGCCACATTAACGCCTTGGATTCATCTGTAGAAAACCACGTTCAAGTTTGACATATTCCGCATGAGCGGGAAGAAGTCACTGTGTTTCATGCGACAGATTTCAAATATAAATCGCCATCTCCACACTTCAGCTGAAGGATTTTGCAAAGTACACTTCATGTCTACACTCGTAATTTTTTTTGTGTGTGTGTAATTTCTGGACATGTTTTATTGTTAGATATATTTTTATTATTTGCTACTTCAGATCTGGTATCACTGAACTGCAACAATGCTGCCAACTGCGACAACCACGAGAAAGTGCTCACTTTGTTCATGTCGCTGCACTACTCGTTACGTGCGCGAATCTGGAGGCAACAGCACTTACTTCCCAAATATGCTGCGTTGAAGTTAATCTTAAAGAATGTTTGAAGTCAAACTTCTTTGGGAACGGTGAGAGTAAAATTTCAAGGCCGAATTTTAATACAACGTTTTCGTGAAACATTGTTGTAAAACATTTCTGACGTGAAATGGACAGAAAATAGGTACTTTACCAAAGATATATAAAAAGATCACCATGCTATATACGTTGCTGCGATATTTTGTGTTTTCCTCTTTGTGCAATTAATCCCCCCCCCCCCAAAAAAAAAAAAGAACCGAGAGAGATAGATGAACGAAAGGATAAGACAGAGAGTGTGTGCAAGCGTTAGTTTCAGAGAGAAAAAGTTATACTAGGTATCCTACACAGTCAGCTGTGAAGGCTTCTAATTTTACATTTGCTAACAGCACGCTCGCGTTCCTCCTTGTTCAACCAGCAGCGTAGAGAGCGCTATTGAGATAGTCCCTGAATTTCCCGTGTAGATAGCGCTACCTATTATGAATTTCATATTTCATTCATAAGTTTAGCATGTTCCAAATGACAGAATTGTTTGAAGAAACAGTAACACGTACAGTTCTTCTTTATGGTGTATTTCAACAGTGAGTAATATTTATAAAATTGTCTACTTTCTGTCTTTCTCTCCTTCTCTATCTATCTCTTTCTCTGCGATGTACTTATATGCCGAGGTTTGGATTGCCAAATAAGTTTTACTTCTATCGTGTGTACCGAGTTACACGCGCTCTTATTTTTAATATATTATTTTTATTTTAGGTTAAACAACATGTCAGTTATGTAAAAAAATTAAACCTTAACCTTTGACCGTGAGTGATGAATGTCTTCCGCCACCCCGGCTGTAAAGTTTGCACGGTTTACGAGAGGAGTTTATACAGTTCACGTGGGAGAAATAAATGTACGCGGTAATTTTCCACCCGAGTCCTTGCACTCTTGTTGTTTTATTACAGAGGACTGGTTTGTCGAGTGTTTTTTTATTATTATTATTTTGCGTGCTGCTGTTGCGGTGTAGTTTTCTCGTTATGAGCACAGAGTTGTTTTTTTTCTCTCTTTTTTTATTTTCTGCTGGCCGTAGCTGGTCCTTTAAGGTGACCCCTGCCGCCGAGGTCACACTACGTCTTCACCTTCTGGGCCGCGAGCTACTCGAGAAGGGGAGGGGGAAGTGGCCGAGAATTTCCTGGTTCGTCCGGGAATCCCCCTACTGATCCAAAAATAGTATGTTTTTTCTGAAGAACACATCGTTATAGTTATTGGGGGAAAAAAAGTGGTAAGTCCAGTTTCTTGAAATCTGGCGTCTTTACATACAACTATATGGATGGCTCAATCGAATCCTCGAATCCTCAAGTATCATCGAATCCTTAGTATTCGAAGGATAAGATATAATCGAGGAACAATATTCGACGACAAATATCAGAGGAACTAAAGTAAACTTAAAAAAAAGAAATCAACACTGATAACCCTTGAGGGAAGTTTACTAAGTAAATTTTTTTCTTCATACTTATCCTGTTCCTCAATATATTATAATTTAACAGTCTGGAAAATAAGTTTGTGAAATGGTTGAATGTTTAAACACCACAGTTAGCATTTTTATTTCTTGTGAATTATTTTATTTTATTTTTAACCCTTGATACTTAGATTTGGTTTTAAAAGGTGTGTGTGTGTGTGGGGGGGGGGGGGGGGGGGTATTCGAAGTACTCTTTGGGATTCGAATTCGAGAAAATTGGATTCAGTCCATCACTACATATAACATTGTCATATTTAAGGAAAATAAAATTATTTCTGTATCGGAAAATAGTCAGAAGTTCTGGGCATATTTCTTATGAAATATATGCTTTGCACTTCCCAACTTATTCAGGACACAGAAACTGTTCTTTACCTTTTTTTACGAAACTCGAGACATAAGAAACTTTATTTCCAATTTTTTTTTTTACATTTACCCCACGATATTATCTACAAGTATGTTAGTACAGAATCGAAATCGTGTATGTTCACGGCTTATTAAAAAAATATCTTTCGACAGCCTACGAGCGTAGGTAGATTTCGAAATAACATATTTGTTCTGGAAATATTTTAGCAGCTTCTATAAAAGTTCTGGAATATTTTAATAACTTAATGTACTTAACATATTTATGCTCTCCAATATTACAAAATGATCGATTAAATATTTTCTCAATTTCCATGCAACGAAAATATTACGAATATTTTTACCTGAGAGTATCCAGCATTGAATAGCTTAGAACGATTTTCATATTATTTGGCAACAAAGGTAATTATTTTTTGACCTTCAAACACTATTTTTTTTCCCTTTCACTAATAACGTGGTCGTGTGAAAATTTGCTTTACACTAAGCTTTAAGATAATATTAAAATGGTTTATATAATTTCGAACGAATGTGATACTAAGAAAGTTTTGAATTTTTTTAAAATTCAATCCCTGTTTTTACGGTAATAATTAGTTTCATTGTTTCAACCTAAGTTTTAGATGAAGTTTAGTATTTATACCATAAATTATATAGGATTTGATTATATAGATATTAAAAATGACTAATGTTTTACTTTCAAACCTTGTTATTTCCACCCCATGCAGTAATAGTTGATTAGATAAAAATTTATTTTAACAGTTGTTTTAGACAATATTTAGATAGTTAAACAAAAATAACAATGGATTCGATAGTATATATGTAAGGGAAGTTTTTAATTTCCAACGCAAGATTTTTTCAACCTTTAGCAATAATGGTTTCTTTTATCAAAAATTCATTCGGCCAAAAGTTTTATATAAAAATGATAAAATTAACAAACACTCTGAACGAATTCGATGGTGTGCCTACGAACAGAGTTATGATTTTTTTTTGTCCTCCAACCCATGTTTTTCCACCCCTTGCAGTTATGGTTGGTCGTATCAAAAATGTTTTTTTGACAAAAGTGTTTGGTATTACTCCTATGAGTTGGAATGCGTTTGAACGGATGTGATATTCATAATATTATGAATCTTATAAAGATAATTCTGTTTTTAATAAATCCTTCCCAAGTTCTACCCCCTTCAATGGATATTGCCCATTAACGAACGTGACCAAGATTTTCCATGTTTATATTTTATGTAACAATTTGCAAGTGATGTGTGAAAAAATACGACAGTTATCGTATCTAAAAAATTTAATGTGTATATATATATATATAATTTATTTTGTTTGACGATGGTTTTTGGGTCTAGGAACCATGAAACGAAAAACTATACCAAAAATTTCAGGATGTTGCACCATGGTAACGTCTACAATAGGTTATGTTTCTTCGAAATCTACCTAAAAGGTGGTGGACTTGGCGATAAGAAAATGTATTTAGACCAAGACATTTTTTTTTTATTTTGTTGGTAGTTTTCAATGTTAATTTGTTAAAAATCACGTAAAATAATATATTAGACAGATTTTTATTAATTACTTTTTGATAGTATCGTATATCATGAATCAAGATTTTAGCACGTTTATGTATTTATACCGAGTAGTTACGTCGCTTGTAAACAATTTTTTCTTTGCACGCATCACTGTGTAAACTATTCTACTCGGATATAGTGGCGGGCCCGGCAAGTATGTTGATAAACCGCGGGTGTGTTTATGTATTCCTATAAGCTGTCCACTATTTGAGTTTCTTCCATGGAAAAAACCAGCGATATCCAGCAGTGGCGCGTGGCCATGAAATTGTCTTAAATGAAAGTAAATGCGCTAGCGCACCACAAACAACAAAAGTGTTCGGCCGTCTCAGGGAGCGGGCCTTTTATTGGCCTCTCTCCGCGGCCAGGCACGCGCGCGAGGTCACCTCGTCCGAGAGAGGCGCCGGCAGCACGCACAAGTGAAAGCTGTTTAAGGAACTCCCGCCACGAAGCCCACGGCGCAAGGGCAACCACGAATGTATAGTGCAGGTCAAACGTCTTGCCAGTTGGTTCGAGCTGTTCAAAGCGCTCCCGCCACGAAGTCAGCCGGCGCAAGGGCGCCCAGGAATGTATAGTGCAGGTCAAACGTCTTGCCAGTTTGCTCGAGCTGTTTAAAGCGCTCCCGACACGAAGTCAGCCGGCGCAAGGGCGCCCAGGAATGTATAGTGCAGGTCAAACGTCTTGCGCCAGTTGGTTCGAGCTGTTTAAAGCGCTCCCGACACGAAGTCAGCCGGCGCAAGGGCGCCCAGGAATGTATAGTGCAGGTCAAACGTCTTGCCAGTTGGTTCGAGCTGTTCAAAGACCTCCCGCAACGAAGTCAGCCGGCGCAAGGGCGCCCAGGAATGTATAGTGCAGGTCAAACGTCTTGCGCCAGTTGGTTCGAGCTGTTTAAAGCGCTCCCGACACGAAGTCAGCCGGCGCAAGGGCGCCCAGGAATGTATAGTGCAGGTCAAACGTCTTGCGCCAGTTGGTTCGAGCTGTTTAAAGCGCTCCCGACACGAAGTCAGCCGGCGCAAGGGCGCCCAGGAATGTATAGTGCAGGTCAAACGTCTTGCGCCAGTTGGTTCGAGCTGTTTAAAGCGCTCCCGACACGAAGTCAGCCGGCGCAAGGGCGCCCAGGAATGTATAGTGCAGGTCAAACGTCTTGCGCCAGTTGGTTCGAGCTGTTTAAAGCGCTCCCGACACGAAGTCAGCCGGCGCAAGGGCGCCCAGGAATGTATAGTGCAGGTCAAACGTCTTGCGCCAGTTGGTTCGAGCTGTTTAAAGCGCTCCCGACACGAAGTCAGCCGGCGCAAGGGCGCCCAGGAATGTATAGTGCAGGTCAAACGCCTTGCCAGTTTGTTCGAGCTGTTTAAAGCGCTCCCGCCACGAAGTCAGCCGGTGCAAGGGCGCCCAGGAATGTATAGTGCAGGTCAAAAGTCTTGTCAGTTGGTTCGAGTTGGTTCGGGTTTTAAGGCGCTCCCGCCACGAAGCCAACTGGGCACAAGTGCAACCATGAAAGTATAGTTCTGGCCAAAAGTCTGGCAAGCTAGGTCATGCTGGTTAAAGTTGTTTAAGGCGCTCTAGACACGAAGCCAGCCCGGCACTTAAAATGCGGGTCAAAAGTCTGGTGAGCTACTTCGAGCTGGTTCCAGCTGTTTAAGGCACTTTTGCCACGAAGTCAGCCCGGCATTAGGGTTACCAGAAACTGAAAGTGCGGGCCAAAAGTCTTATGAATTGGTTTGATGTAGATGCTTCACTCGTACGGGTTCGGCAGATCCGTACAGTAGGTTGAGCCCGACGGTACGATATGTATCGACTCGGAATGTCACGGTTGTGACTGTTCGGTTTAAAAACCGTTTTTGCGATGATGATGGCGCGTGTACCTACGTATCAATCGTTGAGCATCAATCGGTCAACTTATTTTGAATGGGTATAACACTTGAAGAATAATGTCGCACCTTATTGGATGTGCCCCACTGACATGTCTATCCTCCCTTTACTTCCCCTTTCGACGATCTTGCCTTTCATGCTACATCACTCTCCCACTGACAGCTTGCAAGGACTTCTGGCCAGCACTATGAATTTCTCCGGTAATCTTCTCACAGGTTCAGACGGAGACATCATTAGAGCGTAATAACAGGCTACAAAATGTTATAAGAGTATCAATTTCGTCTGGATACGAGATGGTGGCTGCGGCACATACGTTTTCTATTTTCAAACTGCAGTTCAGAAGGGGTTAAGCGCGCGTAAGTTTGATAGCTCCCGGCTGGTCAAGACCAAATATATAAAGATCAAACTTAGGCCTTGTCGGAATTCAAGTACGTAGCTACGTATCTCGTGATATCGCATACTACACTTTCCCTTGAAGATTATTAGAACATTTCAGATAAATAATTGTTGGTCTATATAAATAATTTCAGCCTGCCAGGCTAAATTGTTTGTAAACTAAATTTTTGGAGAAAATTAGCCCTATAATTTTTTATTGCATAAAACATTGTTTATACTCGATTGCAAACACACGAATTATGGGCAGTGTATTTGGGTTTCTCCTTTTTTATATAGTAATTTAAGTATCGCATTAGTGCTTACGGCTGACAAACTTTTCTTATAAACCTATTTAAGAATTTATTTTATCAATATGTTAATCCTGCTTAAAATATACGGTGTAATATATTTTACCAGTTTTGAAATTACTAAGTTTTTATACCCGACACAACAAACATAAAGCTTTTTAATATAATGATTTTGTTTACGTAATTACTCGAGAAGTCTACATATTCGTTTACTTGCATACTTCTTTCCAGTACAGAGAGCCTCTTCTATGGATATTTCAGACAAATGTGGACACGGTGTTAGCTTCCAAGTTGATGCTGGGGCGCCACGAACGTGGAAATTTTCGTCTTACGTAACTTTAAATCCTCCTCTGTATTTTATGTTACGAATGACTTATCTTGATTGGAGCATGGTTTGTAAAGAAACGTTAACTTTTAGTTAGCAAGTGTGGATAGTCGTCCCATATCTTTTTTTTTTTTTTTGTAAATTTCTTAGTAACTCCAATTTAGTTTTTCTTGTTTTAAAACTATCTTGATCAGGAAACGAAAAAAAAAGTAGAGTGATTTTAAAATAGTGATATTGAACTTCAGCTAATTTTGTTATTCATGTAATTATTTATTTATTTTTTATTTAACTGTTGAAAATCAATGACACATGATCGGCACAAGTTAAAGTAAACACGTTAAAGTTAGCGCTTTGATACTCAGTATCTTATCAAAGTAATTTAGGCAAGGAAACAAAAATGTAACCTGCTTGCCGTTTTCAATAGAAAGTCACATATTTTGTGTGTATCAAACACTTTGGCACTCACTTCTTAAGCCATCCATTAAAAGATGCTGTTGACAAAGTCACATCCCTTCATTTGGAAATGAAAATATTTACCTTATTGCGAGGAAAAAATAGTTACGTCGTTTCTTCTGAAGTTTGTGGTCGAATTTTTCTTTTTACTTTCAACTTTTTACGTATCCATGAAACTGCGATTAAAAACGAAAAGTGTGAGCTGTGTGCGATTGTCATGTGTTTAGTGCCTGTTCTGAGTTTCTATCAAACGAAATGTTTGCGAGCGGTTTGGTATGAAAAAAAAAATTGCTGTACCTTTATGTCTTACAAAGTATAGATTTTAATATCTGGAACCAGTGAACTATTTTTGTAAGTTTTTCAGACAATTATGCTACATAAAATTTCATTATGTTTATTGGTTTGAAATCTGTAGCTAGTTGTTTTCGTATACCTGTCATCATTTTCCACCAGTATCGTCTTAAATGATGTAATTTAGTAACATGTGTTTTTAAATTATTACTTATTATTAGATAGAGACCTGAAAAATTCGTGGATTCATTTCGCTATAAGTTTGAATCCAAATACGTTTGCCTTTTTACTACTTCAATGATTGGACCGCAGTTTATCTGAAGTATTCTGGGCCAGTGAAAAACATTGAACATAAGAAGTATCGAAACACCAGCATCCAGTTAACAGGTGTCATTAGTCAGTAGCCAATGAGCAGGTGTATATTTACCGAGTGCGTAGATGAACATTACATCTATCCTATGAGACATTGAAATTATGAATTTTTCTGGTGTCTACTTATCATGTTAGCTTATCCTCATATATTTTTCTATATACATTTTTTTTTGTTACAAACTAACTCTTCTTAGCATCTTTTTCATGGGAGGTTCACTTATTATTCTTCTATATTCTTTTATAAACATATCTGCTACTTTGACATCAAGTACAAATTAGAGAAAAAGCTTACTGTGCATCAAACATGCCTAAAAGCGAACTAAAATTTGGTGGGAATCAATTTAAACGTATTGCTTTTAATTACAACGAGAGACATGCGAATGATTCACTTAATTTGTTGTTTACGTGACTGAGGTTATGTGCAATGTAAATTTTAAAATGGTAACATGTATTGTCACAATTTTTTTTCAAAACTAATTTTTTTCTTTTTGCTATTAAATATTCGAAGCCTAAAAACGCCTATAATCATAACTGTTACATAAATCATTAGAATTTTACACTAACATTCGTATTAAAAATGTATTATTATTTTGCGAACACAATTGAGAGACTCGGATATGATATTAATAGAGACTGGAAAAATTCGCGATTTCAATGACCTATAGGATATACTCCATGATCCTCTACGCACGCGGGAAAATTACATGTGCTCATTGGCTACTGACTTGTGAGCCATAACACCTGTTAACTGGGACGCTAGTGATTAGATACTTCTTTTGTTAAAGGTTTTTCATTGGCCGAGTATCATTCAGATAAACTGTGGCCCAATGACTGATGCAGTAAAAAGACAAACGTTTTTGGATTCTTGATATCAGGTCTCTAGATATTAACTATGAAAATGTTTTGGGAAAGAAGTGCGCAGTCAGAAGCCTCTAATAGAAGCCGATGAGAAGTAAGAGTGTGGTAAAGCATAAATCGTGCTCTGGTAATAAGGACTGTTCTCCCACGACTGCAGTATGCCACTCTACACGTGTCACGCGGGAACTGTGGCAGATCGTTAAAACTCCTTTACAACTCTCTAGCACCGAGTCAGAAAGCGCTTGAAGTAAAATTCGTTGTCGACATTGAGCTCTATCTGCTAAAGAAGCAGACACATGTAGCGAAAGACGCCATCTTGGTTTCAACAGTTTTTATTTGCCAACACATAGTTCACACAGTGTATTTTTTTTTTTTTTTTTTTGAAAAATTATTCAGGTAAAATTATATAGATATTTGTTAATTTGTACATTTACATTAAAACAGCTAGCTGTATCACTACAAAATATTGTTCGCAGTAACACTCGGTTTGGATTATTACTAGGGCATTTATGCTTTGTGTTGTACCAGTACCTCCAATAGTTAAAGTTATTTGTAAACCGCTCCCAGAATAACTCTCCAGTATTAACTGCGTACATAATAAGCATGATACAACAAAATCAAATCAAATTGATGAATATTCAGTTATCTTTTCATGGTTTAAAAATGTATACTTTGATGAAACATTAATTAAAATATAAAATCAATTCCCAATCTTCGAAAGAAATACTCAGGATTACCTCGAAAAACGTATTTCAAATATGTAAAATTAACCATAGCTTCATGTTGTACAAAGTTACAATATATTTAAGGTAGTATTACAAACTGTTTCTTGGCAACTGGTTTCTAAAGGAACCTTTTGTGAAAGTAATAAAAAATGTAGAATTCCTGAAGTTAGTGGTGACTGGTTGACAAAAATAGTTTCTCGTATGACGTTATCGGTTTTTACTATTAAATCATATTTATTTTGGGAATTATTACTATTGTAATAATTATATCAACATACATTGTTATATAGTCTTAAAAATATCTTAATGTATTATCCCCACCAAAACGAAGGGAAATTACCGGCGAAAATCTGAACTGAATTGCACGTGGTATCCAAGTTTGAGCCAATTTATTACACTTTGCACGAAAGAAAGAAAATCTTATAAATATGACCAACAATTTTCATCACGTGTGTTGAGTTGTTATTACATTAATTTTTCTTCGCCACATTTTTTTTTTTTAAATATGAAAAATATCACAATCACAACACACACGAAAGCAAGTAACAAGTAGCTACAAAGAAAGAAGACAGCTGCTGTTGGTACCAAAAAACCACTCACAGCGAATACGAAATCAATAATAAATAAATCTTTAGTTTCACTCTTTGCACTGAATGGCGCTGTTTACGGGGGATTGATTTTTGTACTTTTGAAATGAAGGCTGGAAGAAATTATCGACTGTGGTGTAGTATTATTTATTTTTTATTACACTCATTAAAAATATTTTTTTAATGAGTTAACTATTTTGACAGTAATAAATTATCTTCTATGCAGTGGTTTGTTAAAAATCATACCATAGCCGTAAAAAAAACTAAATAATAAAATTCTTGGGTTTACGTACACGATGTTAACCCTTAAAAATAAATTAGTTTTTTGACTAAGTCGAGGTAGATAATGTAGCGTGAGGTTGTGTTGTTTTCCCAACGTGGGCATGTTATTCCGAGTACAGACCAAGCTTGGATGAGAATGATTTTATTAAGGGCCAGGCATAATATACATCGAAATTACTAACGGATTTTTTTTCTCGTGCTGTTGCAGGCTCAGGGACGTCAGAGAATGACGAGGTTAAGGCTGGCCATGCCGTGGAGCCTACTGGCGGGTAAGTACACAGCCCCAGCACTTTGCACCAAAGCCACTTAACCCTTCAGTCACACTTTGTCAATCCCCAAGATATAATTTTAATTGTATTATTTTAACTATACTATAGAGACCGGAAAAATTCGCGGATTCGTTTCACGATATGCTATAATTAAAACAACTGTATCTTTATATTGCTTCTCGGATTGGCTCACAGTTTATCTGAAGGACTTTCAGCCAATGAAAAACCTTCAACCAAAAAAGTATCGAATCGCAAGCGTCCCAGTTGACAGGTGTCACGAGTCAATAGCCAATGAGCAGGTGGCATTTGCCTGAGTGCGAGTGTGTAGGGGATTATGGAGTCTATCCCAGAGGTCATCGAAATCGCGAATTTTTCCAGTCTCTAACCATACAATATTTGAGGTATTTTTGTTACTAAAATATTACTATATAATTATGAAACTAATGTTTAATAATTGCATTATATCTATATATGTATATTATATATATCTATGTGTATGATAGAAGCTTCCCAGTATAAAATGCACAAATTAAAAAAAAACGTACAAAAAAATAAAGGCCAATTATTTATTGAATATTCGATTTATATTTTCCGTTGGTTACAAAATATTATGATTCAGTGAAACATCAATTAAAATATACAATCATGCGCCAATTTTCGTAAGTAATACTCAGTATCATCTCGAAAAATGTTTTTAATACATGCAAAAATAACCGTTATCATGTGTTGTACAAAGTTACAATATATTTATTGTAGTATTACGATACAGTACTAAGCAACTGAGTTCCAAAGAATTTTTTTTCTGTGTAAAATTTGTATTGCCATTAAATGCACATCTAACAAGCGACATAGTTTGTAAAAATCACTGGGCGTGAACATGCCTCAAAGATTTTTAAAGATAAATTTGGTAAACAAAATCTCAAAAAGGAATAAGAATAATAAAATTATTTACAATATACCAGTCTTACAAATATTTCGAAGAAAAAATTCAAACACTCATCTGAGTAACTTCGCACACACGACGCAATTGAAATACAAACAAAACCTTTATAATTAACAAATCTGTCGCGCTCGCGATTATTTTTTTTTGTCGAATAATATCTGATGGTTTAATTCTTTATTTCTATTAAATTAATTCTGAGAACAATTAATTTGTTGCTAGACCTTGCGTTTCATCACATTTCCTTTAGTATATTTCCAGATTTAAATGTCGATTTTCAATTCAGGAAGCGTCGCGTCGTTTAGCGTCTAAGATTTTAAATGCTAGTTATGACAGTATACAGGAAGTTACCGTAAGTCGTAACTGTGGAGATCGTCATCCTCTAGAGATCCGGCTGACTTTCCAGTCATTAGTCGAGCCTTGTCATCAGCTGCATACGAACATTTCCTCAATTTGCGGACCAGGTGTAATTAAAACCTCGAGATTGCTGGTGTACACTGCACCAGACGCTCGACTAAACACCACTTTTGACTCTCGCCCCTGTCACTTGTATTCGTAGTCGTTTACGTAATGTTCCTCATTTGCTGTCCGAAAACCTCGGAGCAGTCTGGAGACTTGAGTGCATCCAAGGGCGGTGTTTCAAGACGTTGGGGGGTAAGGAAGCGAATAAGCACTGCCTTGTTGGGATGCGAACGTAGACTAGCTCGCTAGCCGTATTCCAGAACGTGTCCGAAAAGAATCCCGAGAAGGAAACAAAATTGGCAACTGTTTTAATAAACGATATCCTGAGCGAGGTAGAAACTGGTTGCAACGCACGCATTCTACCGGACGTTTGGCAACCATCGGTACAATCTTTAAAGGAAAAAAATTCTACAGATAACAGCACTGTCGAACGAATTAAATTGTGTTATTTTAATTTTCTGGAGTACTTTTTAAGTTGCGATTATTTATTGTTATTGCCTTTAAAGTTTACAGAAAGTATTGAAGGATATTTTCACTATAATAAAGTTTCATTTGGCACACCAACCAACAATCACGAAAGTGACTATATACGAGTTGATGGCGCCAGACGCGGGTCCGCCATCTGGACGAAATCAACAAGTGAGCTCTGCGCATGCGCGGAATTCGGGCAACAGATCGGCAACGGATAGGACACCAGAATCTAAAAACAAGGGACTGGCCGTGTCCTATCGTGCACTAGGAAAAAGGTTAGGATGCATGTGCAGCATATATTCAACACTTCTGTGTCTTGGAATACCGGCCTAAAATACTTAATTGTAGAATCGTGACAGCAGGCAAAGGGACTTATCTCCTGGTTTGATTTAAAATGCGAAGTTTTGACTTGGATCTTTCTTATCCAACACTGGTCCTAAAGCTAAAGTCACAATGCCACTACGGACACGACACGCTCAGTAGCCAATGAAACACGAGGTTACCGTGACGTCGACACGACGAAATACGCGCCCCGACGTCCCGCAAGAAGTTGATTCTATTTCTAATCTCGTCGTGTCGTGCCGCACGACATAAAGCAAAACGGAATCCTTGAAAAACTGAACATCAAACTTTATTACCTACTTGGTGAATCTTTATGGTGAAAAACGATATTACGTTTTACTTTTGCGGGTACCTACACATTGACATTTGTACTTAGTCTTCAACTGTTTAATGTGTTTTTTTTTTTTTTATATTTAGCACAGCTAACAGCGGAATTTTCTATCGCTTATATATCAACATATTTATAGGTTGCTTCATTTGTTCTGAAATAAACTTAATCTCTCTTTGTTATATTGTTATGCACCTCAGCTATCAACAGTAAATAAAATATTCCTATAGGGCCTACAATGTTTTTAGCGCATTCTATACCGCATTTTATGGACGCATTTGGCACGGGAAGATTAGCTGACAGCCACTTTTGAGTTCTTAGTGTTATGTTGTGGTGGTATTGTAACTCTAAACCATGAACTCTGTCGGGCTGGAACGATGTACGACTTATAATCGGATTTGTCGAGTCATGTCCGCCGTGACATTGAGTCTACAGCTTAAGGAGGGAAGAAAAATTGTTGTCTGTGGCGGTGTAGACACCCCAACTAATATTTTTAACAAATAATTCATAACAAAAACGAAACAATACAGGAAAAATAATGTCATGTTTGTTTTAAATACTAAATAAAACTGCGTCATTTCGAATTTAAAATACATAAGTTAGCTTAAAATTTAACTTTTTTTGAACATTAAATATAAGTTATTGACGCAGGTTTACTCATTAAATATTAATATAAATTTCAAGTACCATACATTTAATATACATTAAAAATATCTATCATGGATGAAAGGGCAATATCTTCAACTGTGTTTATAATGTATATGCTTACATTATATGTATGTTCAAGAACGACACCAATTTTTTTTTGATCTGTAAGCATCTTAGTTCTCGGTAAACGGCATGTATATAGTCACTTTCGTAAACATTAGAGGACATAACAAAGTGTTGGTGTGCCAAATGAATCTTTACGATACCTACTGAAATCACCCAGAAAATATCATTTGATAAACTCAAATAGTATAAAGTTTTAAAATACCTAAGAAAACTGGCATCACAGTTACAGTGTTCATAATACATTATCTCCTTTTAAGTTTCCAACAGGCTTGATAGCGGTCGGCCTCCGTAGCGCAGTCGACGGCCCACCGGGCTACGGTGCGGGGGCTCCGGGTTCGAATCCCGGGTAAGACATGGGTGCAATTTGTATTGTCTTAATAACAACCTTCAACCAACACTACCATTGCTCGGGGTGACTTAAAACTACAACATTAAGGGGGGGAGATTGTTGGCACTCTTGTAACTCAAAAAACTTGCCAGTGTACCATCAATCTTTTTAAAAAAAAAAAAAAAAAAAATAGCACAGCTGTAGAGCGCACGCTTGGGAACCTCAAGGAAACGTGGTTCATATCACGTCACTAGATTTTTTTTTTCACTTTTTTAATGAAACGTCATATTAATGTTTAATCAGCTCAATAGGTAAGAGTAAGGTTTGTTTCAGGACTGATTTCGGGCGTTTACGCAAAAAAAAAAATTGTTGTCTGTAAAGTTGGTTTACGGACGATAGTTTAACGTGACAACGTCATAACAAAACATTGATGAAATGATTGCATACTTTTATGAATAAAATTGAATCACTTTTATTGAATTATCACTATTTTGAATGGATAAAAAATAAGAAGTGCAATTAAATCTACAATTTAATTGATGAATTTACTTTTATTTTCACTCATTAAATCAAATATATGTATTACTTTAGCGAAGAGATTATTTTAATTATAACTTTTATACATGTTTGCTATTTAACTTCTTCCAATCTGTGTTATTCTGTTAAGGATAGGACGATGTTAGGAAAAGTGGGAAACGAATGGGAGTGTTTCAAGTTTAATGTGCCTCGAAAAAGTCAAATCGATGTTTGTTCCAATCGAGTGGAAGAGAGATAGATGCGGCGCGAGCGTACAATGAGCGTAACGGGACACAGCGTAACGGGACAATGTGCGTAACGAGACACTTTTCCGTGCGTGCAGCTGGCGTTCATCGACTTATTAGACGTCACGTCAAAAACAATATACAAACACATATACTTAGTGTAATAATTTTTTTTTCAAAATGTATAAGCTTAATATTTTAGTAATTCCATACAAGTATAACTTCTAACGGGTGCGGAAATGTTATAGTATTAACAGTTTAGTGAATTTTCACAAGATGGTTAGTATTCTAATAAAATTCCTCGTCGAAAATCAGGTCCAAGGCCGTGGTTTAAATGGAGCCGTTTCTAATAGTCCAACATTTCCTGTTATTTCGAGATGCTAATTTCTATCTGCATTTGATGGTGGCAAGAAAATATTACGATTCAGGAAGCGTATTCTAGTGGTGGGCGCAGAAAGTACATGTGTGATTTGCGTCCTGAAATTTTGGTATTTGAAAAGCGACTATTTTATTTATCAGTTTATTTAGCACGCTTGGCATTATTTTAAATATTTATGTTTTAAATTTAGTGTTCGAGTTTCGTATTATAAGTTTATTTGCAGCATGAACAACATTAGAACACATGATTTTGCTCGTTAGACATCACTGGCGAGTTCTTGAAAACTTGTTCATATATATATACATACATATATATATATATATATATATATATATATATATATGGTAGTAGGTATAGCATAACTCTTCTTCGCGGCCAAAAAACTGTGGAGGCATGTGAATCGGAAAGACGCCATTTTGTTTCAACTGATTTAGGCCCTAACCATTTTCCACCAAAATTTAAGCTGCGTCAAAACTTATGTAGTATGTAAATTTGCAGAATGATGATGTTAATAGCGTCTGGCTGTTACACATAGTTATTTTTTTCCTGTAAATTATTGGCTTTCAGAATTTAATTCACTTTTGAGAATGGCTTGAAAGTAATAATATTATAAATACACACTATGTAATTTTTTTTTTTAAATCTCCTATTGTTTTATCTTTTGTTTGACGAATTCCAATTTTTAAAATTAAACCTTCGAATAGTGTAATTGTATAATACTGATGAAATCAATATGGCGGTGGTTTCCTAAATAATTTTGCTTCTAATATTTCGTCTTTATTCACATGTTTTTAAAAAATTCGTAATATAACAATATTTAATTGCTTATAAATTTTTTCTACATACTATTCAAGTAAGTATATAATGTATAGAATTAAAACTTTCTGTTTTTCCAAATTCATAGAAAGCTGAATTCTTCAGGGTGTTTGAAAATCCTAATTTTTATTGATTTAATGAATGAAAACCTATAAAATGAAGAGTTTTGTAGACGAAGGCTATAAACGAAAGTTTAATACAAAATTCATGTAAATTTCTGTACATATTAATTTACCTTTAATACCATAAAAAAGTCTTTAGATATTAGTTGTTTGGTAATAAAAAATTATAGACAATTATTCGTAGTTTATTGCGAATTTATTTTAAATGAAGATCAAAAACACGAAATAACTCAAGACACTGCTTTCTTAACTCCCAACCACTGTTCTGGCTATTAGTGTACGCCGAGGCCGCTGCCTGCGAGAACCGCTACGGGAAGCCTTCTTTTCACAGACGAGACAGCCACACCCGAAGTTCCCCGAAGTTCATACTCGCTTTTTTTCCCGTTCTATCTCATTGTATAAACCGGTGTGGCATTAAATTTTGCAGTCGATTAGGAAAGGTTAGCTACATTATAAATACTTTAAAACATTGTGGATGGTCGGTTATATTATGTAAGTATAGCTACATTAAAAATACTGTAAAATCTTTTTATGGTTGCTTAGCAAATAACTTTTTAATATGTAGCTATCCAGGGCTAGGAAAAACAGTTTACATGATTTCACAGTATCTTTAATGTAGTTATCCTAACCAAATCAACCGTTCACAATGCTTTAAAGTATTTATAATGTAGCTAACCTAACCTAATTGACCATTAGTTATCATGAGTTGTCCAAAATTAACATTCACGGACACACGGCAAACGAAAAATATGGCGGCGTACATATAAATACCGTTGCCTTGTTTATGGTCTTTCCTTTTATCAACACCACCATATTTATTTACAATGAACAAAAAAAAACCGAAGATGCATGATCGGACGTTTGGCTATCTCGTCTGTGAAAAGAAGGCGTCCCGAACAGCTACGAGAAGGAGGCGCGCGCGCGCGCGACGTTGCCACATCTGTCCGCGCGCGAGCTACAGCGGCGACGCCGCCGCCGCTTCCTGCGATTGTGGCGCTAACGTGGATAACATCGGCGTTTGCATTGTGTCTCGCGCCGCCCCGACGTCTGCGAAAACACACATCGCTTCTCGTCTGGGCTTGCGGAACTGGAAGAAAACAAAAAACAAAAAGAAAACAAACGAACAGAGAAACACACCGAGCAACCACGAGATGTAGTCTACAGCCCTGCGCCAAAACGTAGTCACCAGCGGGACTCATTTCCCCCAAAATTTTGCTAGCAAGTCAACAAGCGATGTTTCTTCACGTACACTCGGAGTCATCGAGAGAATGTAAGGGACCCAATTTAAAGTATAACTTTTCTAAAACCCACAGTTAAAAAAATAAACTCTGAAATCTTTAAACGACGCTGTGGCCACAACTGTAAACGTGATCTGTGAGTGTTGCATCAATTGTAAGGTTTCCTGTGACATTCTATTAACAACAGATTTGAAATGTTTGTCCTTTCAGGGCAAACCCAGGTATTAAAAAAAATAATCTCAACCGGGAAACACAACTGGATATGTTTACAATGTTAAAAAGAGTGGCAGAAGGATACACCGGAACACTGGTGCTACTTCTGAGAAATGTAAAATTTGAGACATTTAACACGTCACAGACAATATTCCATTCGCCTGCGATTCCACTCGCAGCGGACAAACTCTCTCAGTTTAATCGCGCTGACTCGCTTCTGTCGAGCGAGTAAACACTACTTTGTTGTTTCCCCTAGGCCAGGAGTCGTAGACTGCGGCTCGCGAGATCTACGGCTCTACAACAGATTACTTTAGAAATCAGTTGCCAAGAAATATTTGTAAAACTACAATAAAGATATTGTAACTATGTACAACATGCAGCTATGGTTAATTTTGCATAATTGAAATACGTTTTTCGATGTAATCCTGATTATTTCTTTCTAAACTTGGCGCTTAATTCTATATTTTAATTAATGTTCATTCAAGCGTACTTTTTTTTAAACCATGGAAAAGATAATTGGATATTCAACAATTTGAATTTATTTTGTTGTATCGTGCTTACTATGTAAGCAGTTAATACTGGAACGGTTTACTAATAATATTAACTACAACTTTGTGGGCTACCACAGAACAAAAAAAAAAATCTGATCTCATCAGCCGCTTGGAAGAGTACGAAAGAGAGAAATAAATTTTTTCTTTCTCGCCATAAGTGTACGGCTGCAAAACAAATGTCTAAAATAGAGGAATTCAGTCTTCCCGAAACCTATGACTCAACAAAGAAAAAATACTAGCACTTGCTGTTATAACAATTTTAGGCTGTACCTATCCATGTGAACAAACGTTCTTTTCAATGAATCAAATAAAAAATTAATTAAGAAGTTAATTAACCGACCACAACTTTAAATCATGCCCAAAATAGATGCCATGCCAGACACAGATAAGCTTTCGAAAGCGGTGCAAGACCACAGTTCCAACTAACTAATGAATTTTCCAAAGTCCATGTAGTTTATATTTTGATAGTTATAATAATTTACGTTTTCTTGTTTTATTAGTAGAGCTCTAATAATGACTACCATATTTTTTACACTTAATTTTTTTCTTAAGTAGCCTTTATTTTTAAGACTCTATGTTGAATTTGTGGATACATTTTTTTATCTCTCATTTTATTGTCTTAAAATATCACGTAGGTAGAGAGAAAATACATGATGCGGCTCTCTGAAAAAATTGGAGACCCCGTTTACTTAATATTTGGCTCGTCTCTTTCGGAAGTCTGCTGACCCCTGGATTAGGCGAAGTAAGGCCGTGTCTGAATTCGCCTGAAGTACATACTTATACGTACATGTCCCAGGAAGAGAGAGGTCCCAAAGGCTGTTCGAACTGTACGTGACGTGAAGTACGCAAGTATGCAAGCATACGAATCTGTGCACTGCTCGCGTACTTCGAACCAAAGAAACGTCGCCATTTTGGAGAAGAAAATCATATTATAGGTTATATTTTAAAATACATTTAAAGACTTGTGAAATCATTGTCACTTTAAATTAACATGGAATTAGTAAAATTGAATAAAGAAATTAGTAATAAAAATGTTTATAAGGAAGTTTTAAAAAGTTCATACACACACACATAGTAGGTATATATACACCTGTCGTAACTATGATACAAAAGTACCTATAAGCATTAAGCAAATTGCTGCAATGAGTTGCTAAAAACTAAAAATTTCAGTTAAAATTGTTTTACCAAAAAATTATATTTCTTGAAAAACATAATATAAATATCCTATTTGGCTGCCTAATGTCGTTTAAAGAAGCCAGAACAGATAAAAAGGTATGTACCTACTTTTACAAAAGATTCCCTTGGAACCAGCTGCCAAGAAATAGTTTGTTATGCTGAAAGAAAGATATTGCAACACCTGGCTATAATTAGTTTTGCATATATATGAAATACGTTTTTCGAGATAATACCGAGCAATATTTACGAAAATTGGCGCAAAATTGTTAATTTTAATTTAAGTTGCATTCTAGCATTTTTTTTTAATTTGGAAAATATAATCGAATATTCTATAATTTGACTTAATTCTGTTGTTTCGCGTGGGTTATGTGCGCAGTTAATACTGGAAAGCTATTAAGGAACGGTTTACAAATAACTTGAACTAATGGAGGCACTGGGACAACAAAAAAAGAATAAATGCCCGGGATATCTGTGATTTCACATGAACATTTCTGTTCAATTTACAAAAAAAAAAAAAAAAATTACAGTTCAGGGTCACAATCACATAACTACGTGCTTTCATTTGGACACGACCGAAGTCATTACCCGTGTGTTTATTTTAACCTGTGTGGAAATTTTTTTAGGTTCCCTTTGTCTGACTGTGCGAGAGTTGACCTTAATATCCTACACCCGTGGTGAAAGCAATAGCATTGGATCGAAAAAAAAAAATACACAGCATGCTGTTTATATTACTGGCGATAACAATCGTTGCGATCCCGTTGACAGAAGTGAAACTAAAGTGATCGTTCTCTGTTGCCTAGGGGAGTGCGCAGAATAATTAAATTTCGGAAGGGGGGGGGGATATATATCCGCTACCCGAAATGAAATTCTGCGTACTCTCTTGGTTACTCTTTTTCTATTGCCTCCAATGAATATTCGTGACCTGAGGTCATTGCCTGCCCGCGTATACAGGGCGTGAATCTGGATTCAACCGTCAAACCAGACTACAAGTTCATCACCAAAAAAATATATTTTTTTATACAACTCGTGATCTAAAGTGCTTCCCAAGACTGATACGCCTTGGAAATGACCTTCAAAAACCGTAATAAATGTCACTGTCATAAAATAACTTCATTGAAATACTAGCCGAGTGCCCGATGGGATTTTCCAAACTTTCATTCCCTTAGGGGATGAATTTCCAAAAATCCTGTATAAGTGCTCACCTACGTTATATAAGGAATTTCAATGCAAATTTTCAAAGATTCTAGGGCCACTGGTTTAAGCTGTGCGTTGTCTGTAAGTCAGTAATCCCCCACACATTTCGGTGATTTTTTTTTTGCTCTCAATTATGTCGAAAAAATTATAAGACAGCGAAAACCTTTTCTTTATTTGTAGAACACTGTTTTAAATAAACGCTAACCAGGATCTTAAGATAGTGGTTTAATCAAATTGAGAAAAAACTTTCCTTTTCCCCAAGTCTCAATCGTGCAAGTCTATATCAGAGTTATATCTTAGATACACGGGTCAAAATAATTATTAGGGGCTGAGACAAAAAAATATTAGGGGATCCAAAACACGTGATTTGAGGATCAGACAAAAATAACTAAAGGATCAGACAAGATGCGTTATCAACAGCGGTATGAGCTACAGACAGCGTCTGTGGACAGCCAGTAGGAACCGGGGGTTGAATGCAACTCTGCTGCAACGTGCCTTGCTAATAGCTAGAGACAGGAAAAATTCACGGGTTCATTTCGCGATAGGCCAAAATCCAAGTGCGTGTAACCTATTGCCGCTTCAGTGATTGGAACACAGTTTGCCTGAAGGACTGTGAGCCAATGAATGACCCTCAACGTAAGAAGTATCGAATCATAAGCATCCCAGTTAGCAGGTGTCACGAGTCAGTAGCCAATGAGCTGGTGTAATATTCCCGCGTTCATAGAGGATCGTGGAGTCCATCCTAGAGGTCATTCAAACCGCGAATTTTTCCAGTCCCTACTAATAGCAAAATACGCTGACAATGCAGGATATGCAGGACAATGACTGAGTTGAATTTATCCTGAAATAATCCGTAATTCTGGTTTCTTCCTCTCAGGCAACTGCTTCATCACTTGATAAAATTCTTCTAATTATTTTGTTTTTTATATTAAATTCATGGACCGATTTAATTTTACGTTCACATACTGCGAGAGCCAGTAGAATTTTATCATCGCCGGAATCATTACACGAATCCCGCGGCATGCGTCTCTCCGACAGCGCGAACTAGACTATCCTGTCCGGCCGCCTGGCGCAGCGAAAATAGCTTTCTGTGTGGCCTCGGATTTAGCGGAAGTTACTATTCTCAACTCTACGTAGGTTTCTTCACATTTTAACATCTTTAATTTTTTTTTTAACCACGCATTTGTTGCCACTGATAAACGTTGTTTTTCCACCCTGGTCGAGGATAACAGTTCTTTTTGAATGAAGACGAGCTCGCGCCGATGCCTTGACGAGAGAAGGTTGGAGCTCGGAGCTCCAGCGAACCGGCAGACGGGCAGCTACGAGCGGTGGGCTACAACTCAGTAATGACGATCCATTTATCTCGCAGCCAGTATTGAGAGTTTTCCGAGTAACTGCGCCGGCCGGTTCGGGACAGGCTTCACATGGCGTGAAGCACCCATGGATTTGGAGCGCGCGGGCCTCAACCTCCCATAACTAGAGACCGGAAAAATTCGCGAATTCATTTCGCGATAGGCTAAAATACAAATAGTTATACCTCAGTGCTGCCTCTGCTATTGGCTCACAACTCACCTGGATGACTCTGGGCCAATGAGAAACACCCAACCAAAGTTTTATCGAATCACAGGCTGCTACGTTGAGACGTCTCACAAGACAGCAGCCAATGAGTGGGTGACATTTGACCGAGTGTACGTAGAACTATGGAGTTCATCCTACATGTCATTGAACGCCGCGAATTTTTCCGGTCCCTAAGCATAACCCTCGCCGATACGGGGCCACGACTCCTGGGAAGGCATCGCAGAGACCACCTTTTCCTCTAGAGTCTATACCGTGTAGTGGTTTTATTCACAGACGAGTCTCGCTTCGGTCTGTACCATTCAGCCGGTCGAAAGTGTGTTGAGACGACCAGGATAATGCACGCCCGCACACTTGTCACCGAATACTTGGAGCACATGGGAATTACAGTTTCAGACTGGCCTGCACCATCTCACGACACGAATCCGACAGAGCATTTGTGGGATAATTTAAGGATACGTGTTAGGCATTTTAATCTCCCTCCTAGAAACTGAAATCAGCTTCAAATTGCTATTAGTGAAGAATGGGTTGCTTTGCCGGTGGAGTACGTTCAAAATGTAATTTAGGGTTAGGGCAATTCGCCGAGCAAGAGTGTGTAATAATACCCCGTCAGAAAATCTGACGAAAAGAATAATTATTTTTTATTTTAATCCTTTATAATTAATCTGTACGGTATTGTTAGTAAAAAATATTTGTTTATGGTAGATTTAGTTTGCACAACCTATAAAGACACTGATTAAATATCGTATTTACTAGAATTATGGGAAAAATCAGCTTGTCCAGTTTTTTTTTTCTGCCTAGTATATTTTGTTACAGACGAGCGGACTGTTGAAATCGTTTGACGGACGGACGCAACAGGCTATTGTAATCCCGGCATAAGTGAAACGCAAGATTTCAACTTATTTTTTTCCTGTGGTGAACCTCCAGCTGAAGTTCGTCGGTGTCGAACGCAGTTTCAGCCATTACACTGTAAATTTTTATTTGTAAATTACAGATATTTGTGTTTTTTTTTACATTTACATTAAAACAACTGTATCACTACAAAATAGTATTAGCAGTTATGCTGGTTTTCGGATTCTTTTCCGAACATTTATGCTTTTGTGTTGTCCCAATGCCTCCGATAATTAAAGTTGTTTAGAGCACATAATAAGCTTGATAAAATAAAATCAAATTATTAAATATTGAATTATCTTTTCAATGCTTTAAAAATAGCGATGCTATGCTTAAATGAAAAATCAATTAATGTATAAAATAATGCGTCATTTTCGGATCTCGAAAAACGTATTTCATGTATGCGAAAAAAAATAGCCATAGCCATGTGTTGTACAAAGTTACAATATCTTTCTTGTAGTAATGCGAACTCTTTCTTGAAAACATGTTTCCAAACGCACAGAAAAAGTGTTTCTGTGTAAAGTAGGGTGACCAAACGTCCCGTAAAAACGGGATTGTCCCGTTTTTTAACGATCGTACACGGGGTCCCGAAAAAGTCTCCCGGGACGCCTAAATGTCCCGTATTTACTTTGGGTTGATGATACACTTTTGTCGCGCCTCTCCTAGAGCCGTCTTCCCCCCTCCTCGACAGTGAACATTCAATGGACGGGTGAAAGGAACAAGATGGGAGTGGATACCCTTTCTGCAATCTTGCAGGTACTCTACGATTTAAAAATGGACTGTTATAGTTTTTACAACTTTATATTGGAAAAGAAAGAGGTTTTAAAATTGGCTGGAACGAAAGAAAAATATCCCCAATTGAAATCCTAAAGATTTTTAACATAACTTTTACCAACAATTTTGGTTATCTTGTTTAATTATGTTTTGAAGTATGTCATAATCCTTATAATAAATAAGTATCCACTGCAAAATTGTTGTTTTTATTTATTATACGCCTCACAATCTAAATTAAAATACATATTCATAGGTAAATTGAAAAAGATTTATAGGTCTCAAATTAGCATAAAAAAGAGCATGTTTCAATGATTACGTCTCGATGGAGGCCCATCGGACCCCCTTTAGCTGGAGGGTATCGCCCCCAAACCCTCCTTGGATGTGTCCCGTTTTTTCAAGTTTATGATTTGGTCACCCTAGTGTAAAGGAGCAGCCGATGCGTGGTTCAGGCTAACTGCCGAAGGAACCGGTTCCCGCGCGAGTTGTGTGGACACGCTTCTTCAAGGACGGACCAGATCCGAGGCTATGTGATTATAGGCTACGCGTTATCGGATTGCTCCTTCCTTCGCACCGGGCGGCTGTTCCAGAGAGTTCGTCGCCCCCAGAGCTGGATGTTTTCCACTCCTCGACCGGGCGTGTATTCCATGAATTCTCTCTCCCCCCCTTCCCCCCTCATTTTCCCCTGAATCCCCTCCGGGAGAGCGTGACCTGTTAATTTTCACATGCAGGACGCCGCCGCTCAATCTACAGTTCGTTCCAGATGACCTGAACACCTCTCAGAGATTGCCGAGAAGACGATGCAGTAGTGGACCATCGCAGACTTGATGTACGCAATTTTCATCCTCCCCCTTACCACCGATTTTTTTGTTGTTGTAATTATTAAGCTTATTTAAATTATTTGCGGAATTAATGCAACTGCATTTAACGAATTTTTGCGAAAACGTTTTGTTAAAAATAGAGATCGGAAAAATTCGCGGATTCATTTCACGATATGCTAGAATCCAAACGACTGTACCTTATTATTGTTTCTGTGATTGGCTTACAGTTTATCTGAAGGACTTTGAGCCAATGGAAAACCTTCAACCAAAAAAAGTATCGAATCGCAAGCGTCACAGTTGACAGGTGTCACGAGTCAGTAGCCAATGAGCAGGTGGTATTTGCCTGAGTGTGTAGGGGGTTGTGGAGTCTAACCTAGAGGTCATCCAAAGCGCGAATTTTTCTAGTCTCTAGTTAAAAACTTTGTATCATCGCCTGTGTTTAGTGGTTGGCTGTGTTTATTTCAGGTACATGTCGATTGTCAGCACACCAGCGCCTATTAACTTGTCCTGAATGGCCCGGCCAGAGATAGGGCACAATTGCTTTTCTCGTAGACGGTCGCCAATTGCAAGGGAAGAATCGCTAGCGCGGGCATACCTTATTGCCATCTAACGAGCGACGGAAAATATTCGCGGGTTCAGTGATCTCCAGGATAGACTCCACGATCCCCTACATATCTGGGCAAACGTTACTTGTTCATTGGCTGCTGACTTTTGAGGCGTCTCTGCTGGGCAAGACTCCAAAAATAATTGAGGGTAGGCTTACTCTTTTCTTGTCTCACTCTTATGCACTGAGTCTGAACAGGACAGGGGCTGGAGGATAAAAAAAAAACTCCCTTCGTAGGCACAAAATCGAATTCGTAACAATTGTTTATTAATCTTATATTTTAATCTAAATTTTTTGTCTGAAACAATTTTTGATTAGACGAACCAATGTTGCAAGGGGTTGAAAAATTAAGTGGTATAATTTAAAAAAATCATAACTCCCATAGTAGGAACACTATCAAATCGTTTCAAATTGTTTGTAAACCTTATAATTTTTATCTAATACTTTTGTCTGAAAATATTTTTGATAAGAATAACCATTGTTGCAGGGGATTGAAAAAACAAAGGGGTAGAATTTAAAAAAATTCATAATTTACGTACCATGTACACTAATAAAACCGTTCCGTTTTATTGTAAAAACCTAAATTATTATCTACAACTGTTGTCTGAAATATTTTTTATACGCCCAATCATTACTGCAAGGGTAGAAACAAACAAGGAATGAAGGGAAAAAAAAAAATAACTCCCTTTGTAGGTACAAGAAAGAATTCGTTCGGATATTTTGCACATTTTATAATTTGTATCTAAAACTTTTGTCTGAGACAATTTTTTATAGTACAAACCATAATTTCATGGGGTTGAAAAAACTTAGGGTTGGAATGAGAAAATAAATAAATTTTCTTACCCGGTAATCTATTAAAATAATCATTACTTTTTAAATTAGGTCATATCATTAATAATTTATTGTATGAATCTTAAACTTCATCTAAAAGATTAGCTGAAACAATTTTCGATAAAATGAATTATTACCGTTAAAACATAAATTGGAAATTGAAAGAAAACCGTATCAAAATCGTATGAATTTATTTTAAACCATTTAATATTATCTTAAAACTTTGTGCAAAGCATTTTTTTAATCGACCACGTTATTGGTGCAAGGGATGAAAAATATTGTTTGAAGGTCAAAAAATTAAATAGTTTCCATAGTTGCAATATAATATGATAGTCGTTCTAAGCTATTCAATGCTAAATTCTGAACTATTCAACTCTGGATACATTGAGTTAAAAATATTCGTAATATTGTCGCTGCATGGAAAAACGAGGAAATAGTCAATCGATCATTTTGTAATATCGTAGAACATAAATATATGTACATTAAATTCTTAGAAATGTCCCAGACGTTTATAGAACTTTCCAAAAATATTTCCAGAATAAATGTCTACTTCGAATTCTACATACGCCTGTAGGCTGTGCCAAAGTGGATTTCCTCCCCTCCCCCATTTTTTTTATGAAAATAAATGTATGTTAGGTGTTTTTTATATTATATTACTTTAATGGGAGAGTATAGGTACCCGCAAGTCTAGGTGATGGTAAATAAAATGAAAGGTCTGTCCGGTGAACATTCTCAGAAAATTTAGTTTCAATTACGACCGAAAATGTTTTCTTTTCGCGAGCGGGTGGCGAACGTCGGGTATGTTCGGGAACTGTTCGGGAACTGTTCGGGGGGTTTTCTACTCTGTCCAACACTTCATCCAGACCATCCTCTGTCTCCTGATGTAAATTCCTACACGCAATGCATGCCAAATTGCATCCCCCAATGAATGTGCCCAGGGTTTTCCCTGTGTCTATACAGGTTTTACCTGGGCCCAACCTATCTCTAGTTATAGTCTAGATTTAAGAGTGAGGGGAGTTATTCATGGCGCCAATCGTTGCCATGGCGGGCCAATCCCCTCCTAGCACATGATGCATGCGACCCACTCCCTGCATGGCTAATCCCAGCATGACCAGGCGTATAGGCTTCGGCCTGAGACGCACCTAGGTCCCTTCCTAACCCGGACCCCTCCAAAATACACTTAGTTTTAGCTTTGAATATATATACTGTATAGAAGTCGCGAGTGGATAGGATTTACTCTACGTTTTTCAGAAGCGTATAATGAGCAGCTTGGGAACTTCACCGCTGCAGTGCGCTGCCGTAACGCCCCGTATCGTCTTAGTTGTTATTTATATGTTAGAGCGCAGCACTGTCGCCCGCTGTCATTCCCCGCACCCCTCATCAATCATTCACTGCAGCTCAACGTCGTTCAACAGGAGGGGGAAGGGGTGTCTGAAGAGTTCGACACTTGTCCGCTAGGGACCACCACAAGTCGATGCCCTAGAGATGGTGGCGATTGCGGCGGTGAATTAACCAACTACCTCAAAACCGTATTAGAATTTTTAACCTGGGCTGGCGACTTCTATACAGTATATATATTCAAAGGTTTTAGTTAGGTTAAAAAAAATCGTTCGGGGGGGGGGGGGGGGGGGGGTGTTTAGTGAAGCGCGAAGCTTCCTCTCGTCGGTTTCCCTTTCACCCGAGGCCAGGGCGTGTGTCGCGACCTAGTGGCGCTCCGTGGCGGTGAGGATGAATTACCCCCTCCCCCTTTCACACCCTGAGCACTTCCACGCAAGATCACAGGGGCGAGGCGTGGAGTAGGTCCGTGACCCACTTGATCGCTCGCTCACAGACGCGCACCGACACAGCATCCGCAGACTAGTGAGTGCGTTGTGCGCAAGGCCGCGTTCCGTTAAGTGCACAGGGGAAAAAAAAAAACATTTTCCGAACTGATTTAATATAATTGCAGTTTAGCACTGTTAGTCATTAGAAAAATTCTAAACATGCAAAATAATAAAAAAAAAATGAAAACATCAACCCACAAAAAAAAAAGCTGATGTCAAACAGATAGACCAAACAAACGATGAACCGAAACAGGTGTTAAAGGGCAATGACAGCACAGACGAAGAACGTGTCCAAGAAAAAAAAAATTCTGATGGCACGAGAATTCCGTGGAAGGAATTTAATTATTAAAAATTAAAATTATAAATGACAGTCTGCAATAGCGTGTGTCCAATAAATCGTATTAAAACAAAATTCCCCAAGACTCATTTGAAGAACGTATTTTTCTGCACTCTTACAAAAAAAAATTTCTTTGGTAACCAATTGCCAAGAAATAGTTTGTAAAACTACAAGAAACATATTGCAACAGATGCCTATGGTTATTTTTGCATATTTTAGATACTTTTTTTGAGATAATACTGTGTATTTCCTGCAAAATTTGGCACGTAATTTTATATTCTAATGATGTTTCATTAATGCATAAGATAAAAGAATATTCAACCAATCGATATTTTTTTATTATATTATGTTTATTAATGTCCACTAATAAAAATAAAATTTATAAAATAAAATTTGAGAACACTAAATCACTAAAAAGAAGTAATATATCATTATTAAAGTGTCTATTTTATAATTTTTATTGATTATTTAGAAAAAAATATTTTTTTTTCAAATGTAGTCTCATTAATTATGGTTTAATTTATTACTGGGAAACACTTGAGCTCAAAGAAATAATAAATGTATAAATGTGAAATACGAAATAAAAATTATGTAGAATACTTACAGTGCATTACAGTAGAAACTAGACACTTTTCATAATTCAAATATAATTTAAAACGCTTTAAGTAACGATGCAAAAATCCACATACACATATACAAATTACACACACCCCCTTACACAAAAACAAATCCCCCCCCCCCCCCCCCCCGGCCCAAATAAAAATTTTTTTCCGTAAGATGAGTGTGAATTTTGTTGCCTTTTTGGCTTTTGCATTCCAACCGCGTAATGTAGTTACTGAGGATTATTTCGAACTTACGCTGAAGCGATGTTTAGCTATCAGTTGAGACCGTAAAAAAAATTCGCGGATTCATTTCATGACGGGCCAGACTCGAAATAATAATTATACCTTTGCGCTGCTTCTGCTTTTGGTTCGCTGTTAATCGGGATGATTATTCGCCATTTGGATAAAATATCAATCAATCAATTATCGAATCACAAGCCAACCAAATTAAGTTGCCTTGCCAAGTCAGCGGTCAAAACAGGTGACGATTTTGCCGGGAGACCTAAGATGCACATAAAGTTTGGACCCTGCCCGAACTTACCCGAAAAATTCACCTTCGGCCAATCTCGGGTTTATTTTCATTTTAATGTAGCTATACTAACCTAACTAACAGTCCATAGTGTTTTAATGTAGATAACCTAATCGACCACTCTTAATATTTGATTTCATTTTTCCCGCGCAAAAATAAAACAAATCCCGAAGTTGGACGAAGGTGAATTATTCGGGCGTGTTCGGGCAGGGTCCAAACCTTATGTGCATCTTAGGTCTCCCAAAGTTTTGCCCGAGTTGTGCAGAGGATCGCGGAGACCTTCCTGGAGGCCGTGAGAATTTTTCCCGGTCCCGAGCTATCCACCTGGGAGTAGTGGGCTGTTGGCGATCGCAGCTGTTTGACCTTGAACACCGAACGACACGCCCACACACGCTCGTGATGATGGGTACACGTGAAGGAAAACGGGCAGACTTTCACCTGCGGCGGCGCAGGGGATGCTGGGTGTGTGTTCCCGACGAAACAAACAAGCGACTGTCCTCGCCTCTCTGGCGACCTTTTGCGAGGGAAACCATCTCGGGGGAAACTTTCATCCACAGAAGGTCAACTTGATCCCAATCACCCACTCCTGGGATAGGCCTGTATCGAAAAATAAATAATCTAGCGTTTTGATTTATTTTCTCTTCCGGTCTGTCGTTCATTTTTTACAGAGATAATGAACAATTTCGGAAATGATGTTCGGGCACAAAAAAAAGACATGGAATTCCCGTTCTGGCTAATTTTTTTCTAAATATCCTCAGGTATACACATGGAAGGTTATTATAGGATGACGTGATCCAACTATTTCCCAACCCTTTAATTGTTTTGTAGTTTATCTTCAACTGTAATCATCTAATAAAATTTAATCACTATTCATTACCTTCAGTTACTATATATTTCGTTATCAGTTATTCTCATAAGATCGTTTTCTTCGTGTCCTCAAAATTTCACGCTTGTGTGTGTGTGTGTGTGTGTGTGTGTCCATTTTGGCATAAATAAATCACAAATATTCACATATTACCCAAGAATATTCCACATTTTATACTCAAAACTTTTATTTCCCTGTCACTTTTTCGTGTTACACATAAAACACAGTTTTCTATCACCTAGCCGACGACGACTTGAACGAAACTAAAGACATACAATATATATATTTATTTTATAATACATTAGGTTTTGTAATCTTACTGCCTTTTTCCGATTAGGTACCTCTCTGAAGGACAATTCAACTAATGTAAAAATATCCATGAAAAGCATATCTTACAGAATTACAGTAATTTTTGTCGTTCCTTCAAAATAGTTTTTGAAATCATATTTTTTTTGTATTATTAGGGCTTTTCAAGTCTTTTTATTCACTACAGATGTGAAGATAATTGTTTAACCAATTGAAATATGTTAAGTCAAATCTTAAATACATTGGTTAAAATTTTTTCTTAATAGCTATGTGCAGTAAGAATTCTGTAACCATGAACAAATTACTTGCAAAAATATATAACAATGTTGTTTTTTCACATAAACAATTAGTAAATACCTACTTTCATAGCTAGAAACATACTGTGTGCAAATATGATATTAATGTTTGTTTTGCTATGACATTATTATTTAAAAACAGTTTTTAAGGAGTTAGACATATTTAAGTATTGCTAGAGGATGTAAGGAATAATGATAGTAATTTTAATACTCTGTAATAAATAGTGGGTTATGTATCTGAACAATATGGTAGTACTTTTCCTATGCATTTGTCCTTTTTATAAACAAATTTAAGAGCATAGCCATTTTTATTGGAAACAAGCTAATGACCGGCATGCTTTTCTATGTCTCTTTAAATTTTTTTGTAATTTGTTTGAAGTAGGTACACATATACAAAGCATCTCTCTCTATCTCTTTATATGTGTCCCTCTATATATCTCACTGTATTTCTCTCTACAAATATATAAATGTTATATCTCTCTATTTTTCTGTATTTCTATATATATATTTATCTATCTCTATAGATCTCTCTCTACATATATATAAATATATTCCTCTTTATCTCTATAACTCTACCTCTAACTCTATGTCCTTATCTTCCTATATTTTATCTATTTTTTTTACCTGCCACAGGTGTGGCATAGTTATATAAAAACACACGTATATTCGAATGCGAAGTTGTGTCAACGTTTCAAAGCAATCGGTGAAAAACTTTCGGAGATTTAAGATTTTGAACGAACGAACATTTACATTTTTATTTATACAGATTTCCCATACAAAGGTATATAAGTTAATGATTTCGTTTAAATGTTTAGGAACCAACTACGTCATCATAGCTTATGGATTGAGGCCACGTCTGTGCAATATATGCTGTACCTGACGTTTCGGAATGCCTTGTTGCAGCCATCTACAAAGGCGATTGCCAACTGAAGGTCTGGTCGGGCACACCATCAATTGTACGGACTTGGCCTCAATTCAGAAGCCAAGAAGTAGTTGGCGAGAGACTGGCCGCTAGAGCCTACACCGTAATTTTTTTTTAACGGAACAGATTACAGATCTATGCAAATTTGTACATTTACTTGAAAAAATCTTTATTACTACAAAAAAAATAGTGTTCGCAGTAATACTGGGTTCAGATTCTTACCCGGGAATTTTTTATGCTGTGTGTTGTCCCTGTACCTCCAATAGTTACAGTTATTTGTTAACCGTTCCCTGAATAGCTTTCCAGTATTAACTGCGTACGTTAATAAGCGGAAAAATACAAAATGAAGTCCAATAATTATTGAATATTCGATTATATTTTGCATGGATAAAAAAAAATGCTCCAATCTCTAAAAAAAAAAAATATCCATAGCCATGTGTCGTGCAAAGTTACGATATATTTCTTGTATGGTTACAAACTGCCTCTATCTAGATGGCGATGAACGTGACCAAAACATTTCCAAGAGCGACAGTCACTGGGAACTTTTACGTGACACACACACACTCGCATCTGAAGGCGTGGCATCGCAATGCCGTCGACGACGACACCAGAATATTTCCAGTTAGTCTGTTGAAAGGTTCGAAGACGATGCGGCCTTCACATTTCCCAGAGACGGCGGACGAAAGAGTGGCGCAACCAATGCCGAGTGCGCGCCAAGCCTATCCAGAAAGGTGGCGGTCTGCGCAGGCGCGAAGCTGCCAACTGTCGAAGGCTTCCCTCGAGGCAAGGCTAGCAACCATTGAGTAATAAAAAAAATGTGTGTAGCCGTTATACGCGTCACACTGAAGGACATTTTCTGTAATTTTTTTAATGTTTTCTTTGGGAACCATTTATCAAGAAATAGTTTATAATACTAAAAGAAATAAACTGTAGCTTTCAACAACACATTGCTAATGTTTTTTATGCTTAAATGAAATCTCTTGTTTAGATAATACTAAGTTTTTTTTACAAACATTGGTGCTTAATTTAATATTTTAATAAATGTTTAATTCGAGCATATTTAAAAAAAACATATAAAAGATAATCGGATACTGACTATTTGGCATAAACGCCCATGTAAGAATCCGAACACTATTTTGCAGTGAAACAGTTGTTTTTCACGTAAATGTACAAATTTACACATATCTACAATTTTACATGAATATTTCCGTTCCATTTACATTTTAAAAAAAATCTAGATTGTTGGGGAGAAACTTTACACATTATCAAACAAATTGTACTATAAAAACCAAACCAAATGCACGATATGAAACTAAATACACATAATTTAAACAAGATGTTCGAAGTTGAGAGGCGGCCTGAGTGTGTTTTAAGCTGTCTGTGTCCACCAGGAGCGGCTATTAGCAGGACGAGTGTGACGCGGAGGAGTTTTCACAAACATGTTTGCTTTTGCGCCTGGTGTGTGACAACGAAGCTTTCTCAGCAGTAAATTAGAGTTTAGTTTCTGAGCACCTTAATTTGATAAAACAATAACATACCAAAAAAAGCAGGGGAAAATTATATACAAAATTTCACAATTCTATTGGAATTTTATTCAGATCTTTTTGCATGTCCAGCGTTCCGAAAAATGCAGTGATGTAGCCTCGCTTCACTCATGCTGGATTCACAATCGAAAAAAATAACAGTAACAGTAGGTCGTGCGCAAAAGATTTGGCCACCGTGTTTTCGAACCTACTGATTCACAATAGCGCATATAACGGTCGTGTGCACGGGAGACAGGTGTGAGCAAAATAGGGAAATGAATAAATATATTTTATTTCTGTTACGGACGCATGGTGGCGCAACAACCAATGAGAGTAGAGTAGGAAGACATTTTGGCGGGACTAGAGAACTGTTTATTTTTATTAATCATGTTGTGGCTAGAAATCGTCGAGATATTACAATTCTCAGATGTAATTCCTGCTTCACAAATGAATTAATGCAGTTACTTATAATTCCCTATCAAAAATTGTAAATAAAAATGTGTCGTGTTTTGAATGTTTAACTAAAAAATTTATATAACCCTTATTTATTTCTGTTTTGAAAAACTGTGCTAGCAAATTGTTGGTCAGATGTCACGGGATAATCATTTGGTAGTTAAAATAGTTACTTTCACTGCCAAAAGATGTCGGGTACATCAAGAAATTTTATTGGCTGAAATTTACAGTAAGATTTTAATTGTGAACCGACTTCGCTACATGTCGTGTGCATGGCCTGCTGTGCACTTGCTTATTTTTAATTGTGAACTAAGCATAACGCTTGCCAGATAGTGAGTAGGATACTTAACATACCCCCTTCCCTCTCTACAACAGAGTCTCCACTACTGAGCGTTACAATTTCCGTTACACTCTGATGAGTCATTCCCATCAACTTACCTTAAAAAAGTTAGTGATCAGTAGTGACCGGAAAAAATCGCGTGTTCAATGACCTGCAGGATGAACTCCATAGTTCTACTTACATTCGGTCAAATGCCACCCACTCATTGGCTGCTGGCTTGTGAGACGTCCCAACGTAGCAGCCTGTGATTCGATAAAGCTTTGGTCGGGCGTTTCTCATTGGCCCAGAGTCATCCAGGTGAGTTGTGAGTCAATAGCAGAGGCAACACTGAGGTATAACTATTTGTATTTTAGCCTATCACGAAATGAATTCGCGAATTTTTCCGGTCTCTAGTGATCAGTCAAATCTCAGTTATCTCGAATCCGACTATGGAATTCGAACCACAAAACGTACCTCGAAACCGAATCTAGTTCTCAAAGGTAAAACATAAAATAATGTTCAAGAAATAAATATTATTTTACGATGTTATAACATTCAATGCACATTTTCGTTGCACAAACTATGTTTCCCAAATCAATACCGTACATTAAGTAATAATATTTACATAATTACAAGTTAAAAGTACAATATATTGAGAAAGACCATTATATTGAAAGGTTCGAATAAACTCAGAAATAGACGTAGTAAACTTCAGAGTAGTCAGTGTAAAAAATTTTAATTTGCTACATTTCTCTATTCTAGAGATTCGGTTGTGTTCGAAGATACGAAGAACTAAACCAGTTCATCCCCAATAATATAAATAAAATCAAACAACATACATTGATGGAATATGTGAGATAGTCACATGACACATAACATATCAAATAACAGCTCGTATTCTCTTTATACACTACGTAATTGGCTACGCGACTGATTCGTATTTCAAAAGGCTCAAGTTAGATTTTAGTCAATTATCTGTGGTTATAGTTTCCATCCGTATCACTCGTGCATAAAATTATGTTCGTTTGTTAGCTTCGTGTTTGAAAGGATGCTGCTGTAAGAGGGGAAAGCGTGCATGAATCGTGGTAGACCACTAGGCCTCCAAAAAAGGGAAAGCATTATTAATCAATAAACAGGGTGCTCCAGATTGGCTAATCATACCATAGAAAGCGATGCTAGGCAGCGCCTTCCCCTTATTGGATGGTTACAGCTTCTTTCCATTCTCTTTCACGATTTGCTTCTTGAATCACTTTGTTTGAAGCCCCGTTTTCCTAAGGGCGAGTATCCAAGCTGGCCTTTCTCGAGTCACGAATCTCCAGCAGGTGCGGACCAATTCTTACGTTTCTCACAGATTCTAACAGCAGGTGCTATTACGTGTCTCACCGATTCTAACAGCAGGTGCTCTTACGAGTCTCACAGATACTATGAATGGTTTGGATTCGTTCGTATTCTGTGCCTGGTATTTAATTGTTTGATGTGACTCAGGTGACTTCATCCATAGATGACTTACGTCAACGCGGGGACGAGAGTTTTCTAACAAATCGACGGCTAGTGGGTTTTACCTATTGAAAAGTGACATAACGCAAAGGGCACCGTGTTTAGTTTGAAAAAAACAAATGTTCATTAGTTCGATGTTAACCTCTTGTGTGACTTTTTTTCAAAACAGGAACGGTAATAAACGAACGTTGCGAAATCCGAGAATATCGCATCGTGGGTTCGGTTATTCCAAAAAAAAAAACTACGACGTTGGCTGTTATGCAAACTCGGGAAACAGATCCGGTGGAAGCTCTCACAGTAGCTTTAATCAAGTTCCTAATCTCTTGACGGCTTTGAGAGATCGACATGTTGGTTAAAAAATAGTTTACGCTCATGATAGTTTCAAGACCACTACGTGCCAGAGCCACCTTACATCGTTCAGAACTTTTAGAGTCAACGCACCGGTCAAAGACTACTCGATATTTTTGAGCAGTATCCGTTTATTGCTTCTGATTACAAGAAACTAGCATTGTTTTAGTTTTTCGTCGACAAAAAGTGATTTATTTTTTAAAGTATAAATGGCTACAATGTGTTTTTTCACTGTAACTGTTTAGTACGAACAAATAGGTACACAATTATAATTTCAGCAGAGCTGTAGAAAATAACTCTTCATTTACACACTTGTCGTTGACAAAAAAAGGGGTGTTAATTACCTTTATAATTTATTAAGAGTACGAATAATGGTCATCCTTTGTAATAAATAAAACCTTGCTGCGCCCAAAGATGTGCGTGTTGGATATTCTTAATAGAAAGATATTTCTTCTGGATGGTGGTACTTTTTCCACGCGATAACGTCTTGTGTATGCAACATTCACCAAGCTACATGGTGACATTGCTCTTGGAAAATGAGGTCACACATCCACATTTTAACTCTTAATATCATTCCCTTGCCACTTAGCTGCCGGACTCGGAAAGTCCCATGGAGGCGAGTTGACAGCGGGAAGTCCTTTGATTGCGTTGCACGTAGAGGCTATTTCAGAATCTGTTGCGCAATCTGATGTCACTCTTATCACTTTGTCGCTCCTGGTATTGATTTTGTAGAGGTGTCTTCAAGCTAGTCGGTATCCTCAGAAGAATGAAAGAATTTGTGAGAATAGAATGCCAGCGGGTTGCCATTAAGTCACGCCACTTTTTGATAACAACGTTCACTCTGGGCGATGTTTTCCATTTGAAATAGAGAACACCGATACAAGCAACGGGAAACAAATTTCTTTGATGCCATGCCTTCCTGATGTTGACAAGTATCCATCAACCATCTTATGGTTGACGGAATCATGCATGCAAAGGGAAACAAATTTCTTTGATGCCATGCCTTCCTGATGTTGAAAAGTATCCATCAACCATCTTATGGTTGACGGAATCATGCATGCAACGGGAAACAAATTTCTTTGATGCCATGCCTCCCTGATGTTGACAAGTATCCATCAACCATCTTATGGTTGACGGAATCATGCATGCAAAGGGAAACAAATTTCTTTGATGCCATGCCTTCCTGATGTTGACAAGTATCCATCAACCATCTTATGGTTGACGGGATACACGTAGGCAACGGGAAACAAATTTCTTTGATGCCATGCCTCCCTGATGTTGACAAGTATCCATCAACCATCTTATGGTTGACGGGATACATGCAGGCAACGGGAAACAAATTTCTTTGATGCCATGCCTCCCTGATGTTGACGAGTTTCCATCAACATCTTTCTGGTTGACGGGATACATGCAGGCAATGGGAAACAAATTTGTTTGAAGCCATGCCTCCCTGATGTTGCCAAGTATCCATCAACCATCTTATGGTTGACGGGATACATGCAGGCAAAGGAAACCAAATTTCTTTGATGCCATGCCTCCCTGATGTTGACAAGTATCCATCAACCATCTTATGGTTGACGGGATACATGCAGGCAACGGGAAACAAATTTGTTTGAAGCCATGCCTCCCTGATGTTGACAAGTATCCATCAACCATCTTATGGTTGACGGGATACATGCAGGCAACGGGAAACAAATTTCTTTGATGCCATGCCTCCCTGATGTTGACAAGTATCCATCAACCATCTTATGGTTAACGGGATGCATGCAGGCTGCACCAGTAAGAACATTTCGTTGTCCGGCCTGTGCTGAACCTTACGGCGAAGCACAGTGTCCGCTCCCCGACGCGAGAGACAAGAGACCGAGCTGGTCGTCGGGAGAGCTCGGCCGACGAGGCACATCAGCACGCGCAGGTTGGTCGAGCGAGGCGCAGCACGCGCACGACCCAGAGACAACACGCGCGCAGGACCGCCGATGTTCGCGCACGCGCTCCGACGTGTCTCGACGTGTCTTCGACGCCATTTGAAACGAGTCCCTCCGCCATTGTCCGCGGTCAGTAGCCTCCGCTAGCCACCGCCCTTAGCGGAGACGTGGCCGGACACCGTGCCGCAACCGTATATTTTCCACAGGGACTCGAACCCTCTCTCTAGAGACTCGTTCAATCATCTCATAGCTCCCCCCCATCCTTCCATAGTGAAATGAATGCGACAAACGAAGCATTATGTACTGACCACTACAATAATTAATTATCTGTTAAACTCACTTCCTGAACCACAGCTGCAAAACTAAATTTGATACACGATTGCTGGGCATAAATTTAACGGATAGCAGGAAAAAGCTAAATAAAGATATATATATATAAGCAACAAAGTCTATGAGCGCAATGCTGCAAATGTACGCGCGCTAAGAGAAGCGCGGAAATTTGAATTTCGCGCGCATCCAGACACTGCTCCAGTGGGAGAGAGGGAGCGCGATTCCTAACGCCCCTGGGGATCAGGGTGGTGAGGGTCGTAAGCTCACGGGTCCGCGGTAGCAAACATATTAGCATATGCTCGGTACTATTAGCATATGATCGGTAGTATTAGCATATTCTCGATAGTATTAGAATATGCTCGGTAGTATTAACATATTCTCGGTAGTATTAGCATATGCTCGGTAGTATTAACATATGCTCGGTAGTATTAGCATATGCTCGGTACTATTAGCATATGATCGGTAGTATTAGCATATTCTCGATAGTATTAGAATATGCTCGGTAGTATTAACATATTCTCGGTAGTATTAGCATATGCTCGGTAGTATTAGCATATGTTCGGTAGTATTAGCATATGCTCTGTACTATTAACATATGCTCGGTAGTATTAGCATATGTTCGGTAGTATTAGCATTTTCTCGGTAGTATTAGCATACGCTCGGTAGTATTAGCATGTGCTCGGTAGTATCAGCATATGCTCGGTAGCAGACACCTCTGACGAGCCCGTGAGACCAGCGACCCAGCGCGTGGGGTAACCCATGGTTGTCGCTTGCCGAATAATCGCTTGCGGCGGTGTTCCCACCTCCTAGATGCGCGCGCGATTACACCCGGCCTTGAAGTGAACATGCTTCTCACCCTTCACGACCGCGCATTCTTCTCGAAAAGAACATTCACACAATCAACTTCCATAATTAGCTTCTCACCCTCGCCAGAATTTTTTTTAATATTATTATTTTATTTGTGGTTTCAGTTCGGGCAAGTGTAGCTGAAAATTTTCCATACACTTGATGAAGCTGACTCTTAAGACTCAGGTCTCGCACATTTCCCACACTATCATTTTCTCGTCATTACTGTTGTACAAGGACTATTTCTGAAATGCCAACGTGATACCTCCCTTGCATTTTTTTTTTTGCTGTCATAATAATTACGAACAATTTAAACTTTTTTACGCCCATTATTTTGCAATTGGTGAGTATCTGTTGATAATGTTGGTCACAGAACAACAAATTCAAGGGAAATGCCGAGAAAGTGTTTCGGAAATAGCCCTTAAAAACAGTTATTATTTGAAAATAAAAAAAAAATTGGTTGTCTGTAAAGTCGGTTTACGGACGATAGTTTAACGTTACAACGTCATAACAAAACATTGATGAAATGATTGCATACTTTTATGAATAAAATTGAATCATTTTTATTGAATTATCACTATTTTGTATGGATACAAAGAAGGAGTGAAATTAAATCTACAATTTAATTGATAAATTTACTTTTATTTGAACTCACTAATTCAAATATGTTTATTACTGTAACGAAGAGATTATTTTAACTATAACTTTTATACGTGTTTGTTATTTAACTTCTTCCAATTTACGTTATTCTGTTAAGGATAGGACGATGATAGGAAGAATAGGAAACGATTGGAGTGAGTGGGAATGGGAATGAGTTTAATGTGCCTCGAAAAAGTCAAATTGATGGTTGTTCCAATCGAGTGGGAGAGAGATAGATGCGGCGCAAGCGTACAGTGAGCGTAATGGGACAATGTGCGTAACGGGACTATTAGTCATCCTTTTTCGTGCGTGCAGCCGGCGTTCATCGATTTATTAGACGTTGTCACGTCAAAAACTCAATGTCGTATGAGACCCAGTCTTTAAGCAAAATAACGATATACATTTCTTTTGGGCGAAAAAGGAAGTAATTTTCGCAGGCTTTCACGGCCACTGTCTATATTTGCTTGGATTCTGGGTTGTAGCCGCGTCACAGGCAAATATATCACCGACGTTTCGGTCGTCATCATTACGTAGGAGCTATCTACTGATGTTATTGATTTTTTCCCTAACCTAACTAAAAAAAAGTGTATTTAGGAGAGGTTCGGGTTAGGAAGGGACATAAGTGCGTCTCAGGCCAAAGCCTATACGCCTCGTCATGCTAGGATTAGTCATGCAGGGAAGGATCACATGCATCGTGTGCTAGGAGGGGATTGGCCAGCCATCGCAGAGATTCATACCAGGACTAACTCCCCTCACTCTTCATTCTAGACTATAACTGCTGGTTGAGTTGGGCCCAGATAAGACCTGAATAGTCACAAGGAAAATCCTGGGCACAGTCATGCAGGGAGAAAATTTGCATGCATTAAGTGTAGGAAAATACAGGAGACAGAAGATGGTCTGGATGAAGAGTTGGACAGAGTAGAAAGAGTCTACCGCTTTGGTTTGTATCCAGGGCTGGATTTAAAGCCAGGGTCGCGAACGCCCCTGGTTTGAGTAGCCACACCGGGCCACCCACTCATCTGCCAGACAGCGCCTCGAACTAGAGAGGAAAAATTAGTACAACTTTCAAACTAAACATACATTAGCAAAACATAGTTCAATATGGGTACGCTTTGCAGGGGTCGGGCTTACATGACTTAAAAAATATATTCTATATACAAGAAGTTAAATGAAAACTATTATATATATTTTATATTTTTACTTACGGTATTGTATTTTATATATATTTTTGGTACTTAGGGCTAGTATATTATACTATGGTATGCTTAATTCTTAATGCTAGAACACCTTGCACGTAGAGGAACTGTCAGCGTATGAAAATTGCAGGAAATTGAAAAGGCGTTCGTATTTACACTTGTATGGTAAATTATTACGATTTTGCCAAAGAGAGGCTGTGCCCGGTAGCATGCAGCATGTCACTCTCGCATCGATATTGCCAACTCGTGTATATTTGCACTGGAGGTTATTGCAAGTTATCATGCATTTTAATACTCTCGCCAGATCTAGCTCTGTATCCAACAACCGACAGATCCCCTCTGGTCGGCCAAACAGCCCAGCCAAAAAGAAGAGAAGAGGGCCACTGATTGGCTAGCACCCTTAGCCAATCACAGAAGCCCATCTCCGACTGGCCGAACCAACAGGCCAACCAGAAGAAAGGAAGGCTCTGATTGGCCCACAGCTGCAGCCAATCGGGAAACACTCCCCTCTCAGGCGCGAGAGTGTTTAAAGGCAGGAGAACTTGCATTAACTGCTCCCTGATGATGGCAACTGCTACGTCGACCGAAACTTCGGTGATATATTCGCCTTCTACGCGGCTACAACCCAGAAGCCAAGCAATTCCATTCCATATAGTTGTAACAAATTGTCTACGAACAATAAATTGTGAACGTTAGCAACGGTGCAGTGTTAATGATTCACTGATAATTACAATACATATAATTTTGCATTGAGAGCTAAGGTAGCTCCAGAAAATATCCTGGCAATGAAATAATCAAGGGTTGTTTTTTTAGAATTATATGCGTGTTTTACCTAGCCTTTTTTTTTGCGGTCTATTGATTATGTGCACACATATAGAAACCCGTCGATGTAGGTAATCGTTGCCATGCTCTTACTGTCTTAGATGTGTCAGTCTGTAATACATATTTTTTGCTTATATGCATTTTTTGTGCGAGTACTGTTGTTGATTGTTTGTTTAATTTTTTTTTTCACTTAGCATTTTTCCCTTTACTAGTTACTTTCTCATACAGGCCGAACCTTTTAATTTTTTTTTTCTGTATTTGTGCACCATCTGTCTACACCTGTGTTTTTTTCTGTGATCCTCTACACATGCTAAATTTTTTCTTTCATAAATAACTTTTAGTTGCTGCATTTAAATTATTGAATGTATTCCGAATATCCAAGCTACCGAATTCAGTTGCACCAAATATATATATATATATATATATATATATATATATATATATATATATATATATATATATATGTCAATAAAACATAAATGTAATGACATTTAAAAAACTCATAGACACAATTTTCCTAGGCCTCTAACATTTCATTTAGGGGGGGGGGGGGAATTAACTCTACAAAAGCACTGCTGAGAGATTTTAAAACCTGAAAATTAATATACTCTACAGGTGGTTTTTGGTGGGAGATTGACTTGGGTGAATTAAATAAAAACACTAAAAACTTAATTAATAAATATTTATTATTAATTAACAAAACACTTGAAATTCATCGAAAACTGTAATATTTTGTTAAGAAAAAAATCAAACCACAAGAAATCAAAAAATAAATATACATCAGTCACGTGCGAGCGAAAAAAAAAAGTACGATACGTGTGTTTAGGCATACTGCGGCCAGGTGTGAGGGCAGAAAGTGTTAGAAAGTGAGCTGGGGTGTCCTAGAAACTGCGTGAAATGTGGGTAGGGCTCGTCTGTTGCGTGTGATCCGAGCTTATACAACGGAATCATCAGCGGTCGTAATTTTTTCGCAAGGCCTACGCCCAAAGGGAAACTTCATAGAATTAACTTTTTAAACGAATTTCAAACAAGATGAGGCAGTGTATTAATCAAATGCCTTGTCCATAATCAAGTCCTTTTCGCTTTTCTCGTAGCCGTTTCATTAAATAGTTTAACCTTTAGCTCTACTAATCAAGTTATTTCGATAGTCGACGTAGCTGCTCCGGCAACGAATTCTAGAGGAGGTTGCGGAAAATACGCGTGCTTCATGTCAAGAAATGTAGTTTAAAGATATTAGGCTCGATATTATTTTAAAGAAACATACTTTAAATTTCGTGTCCGAGTCCGTGTTTTATAGCATTTGCAACACGAGAACACGGGAATTCATTCGTTAACCGAGGGAAGATGTTCTACATCTCCGGCGAGTAATAGAAGTTTCGTTCACACTCACACACTGGCTTAATCTTCCACCCGTTCAGTCCACCGATGCCCCATCCTTTTGCAGTCATCCCTCACCGTCTCCGATAATGACACTCTATAGGTCGGCGGGATGCTGTGTGGCGAATACAGGATTTTTTTTTATGAAGGAGTGAGGGCGGAAAAAAAGGGGAGAATAATTAGAGCTGGGAATATTAAAAAAAAATTAACACACGCGTATTTAATTATTTTTTTTTTAACACACTGACGTACGTGCCTGCAGAAGTATCCCTAGGCGAAGCGACTTCTCACACAGTTGAAATTGCAGGAGTTGTATCAGCTCACAATGCATCACCCAAAATAACACATTACCTTCGCTGATATTTTGAGAATTTCCCCCCCCCCCTCACACACACGTAAATTTTAAATCTATTGAAGTGTAAATATTAAACAAATATAAGGAAAAAACAAACTTTCCATAAACAATACAAAAATAATCAATCTGACCTCATTAATATTTTTCAGGTAAAATGAAGTTATTATATATTTTGTTTTTAATCACATAAAATTTTCTCAAAAATATTCTCAACTTTTAAATATGTATCTATATTAACATTATAACAAATTTTTTGAGCAACAAGGTCTTAAATCTCTGAAAAATAACACAATATTTAATTACAGATAATTTCAATCTTTATAGGGTTAAGTACCGTTTAATTCTCTGAAATAAATATGGCCACCAAGTAAACAGCACAGAAGGTGCAGAAAGTAGAGAGAGAAAAAACAGGCTAGTATTATGAGCATCAAAAATAACACATTTACTTTAACTTTGCCAGGTGCATCATACACAAAAAGACCATGGAAAAAAGTGACAGAAAAAATTAGTGAATATTACTTTGTACAGTAAACATTCAGATTTAGAGAAATTACTGGCCATTAAAGAAAAAAAACAAAATTAAAAAATAACCAAAAATAACTTTTACTTATTTCTCCAATAACCTCCATACTCTCATATATTTTTCTTTATCTCTATCTGTTTTGATGTATAAACTCAACAACATCTATTGCCGGATAATGTATTTTATTTTCACCACAACTAATTACAAACCACTAACACAAACCGCCATCTTGCTAGACTCCTTGTTTGTTTTCCCACAATGCCAAGCACTTCAAACAAGTCAATATGATGAAAAGAGAAAGGAGAAAATTGTCTATGTCCTGTAAATATTCACACATGCGTGCACATACCGCCCACCAAAAAAAATGACTTTTTTTTTCCATACTTCATACATAACCTTGATTCTAAAACACAAAACGAATAAGATCCAACATCACAAAAGCTCCTGATTATGTCCATAAGTTTAGGAGATTGGTAAAGGGCAAATTTTTGTCACAGGTCTCACAATTTCACCAGTAGAGGTTCTCAGTGTGACAACTCTTACAACACCATCTCTACCCGGGTGAGTTTTGATAACTCTGGCAGTTCTCCATTTCAAGGGTGGCAAGTTCGAGTCCTTCACTAACACTAATACATTCTCCTTAACATTGGGTACTGCAGTATTCCACTTTGTCCTTTGATGGAGCGTGTGGAGATACTCGGTGCTCCAGCGTTTCCAGATGCACTGCTTCAGTTTGGTGATGAGCTGCCATCTATCCAAACGATTCTCCAAAAGGTGGGATAGATCCTGTTCCGGTATGCCAACAAGAGGAGCACCAATCAAAAAATGTCCAGGAGTCAAAACATCAAATTCTGAGGGATCTGCTGACAAAGGGCACAATGGTCTTGAGTTTAAAATTGCTGAGATTTCAGTAAAGAGTGTGGTCAGTTCTTCAAATGTGAGTATTTGATTGCCAATAACTCTTTTCATGTGCACCTTTGCCGACTTGACAGCTGCCTCCCATAAACCTCCAAACTGTGGGCCAGCGGGAGGATTGAAGTGCCACACAATGTTGAGGTCAGCTAGGTGATCTTGCAGCATCTGCCAGGCAGGCTCAGTAAACAAGGCTTGACGAAATTCTTTCATGTGTCTGTCAGCACCAATAAAGTTTTTACCTTGATCTGAATGTATGTCAGATGGTGTTCCTCTCAGAGATACAAATCTTTTTAGAGCAGCTAGAAATGCTTCTGTACATAGTGAGGACACAACCTCCAAATGTGTTGCCTTACTTGACATACACACAAACAAACAAAGATAACTTTTACTGATTGGGGCTTTACGTGTTTTGGTGGTCTTAGAAGAAAAGGGTCCAGCAAAGTCCACACCAACCTTCAGAAAAGGACGCACTTGTGAGAATCTTACACTTGGGATATTCCCCATTAGAGGTGCAGGAGACCTTGCAGTCAACCTGAAACATGAGATACACCGATGAATACAGTGCCGAATGAGATGTCGAGCACCCACAATCCAAAACTGCCTTTGAATGAGAGATTGAGTAGCTTGAGGTCCTGCATGGAGATATGTGACATGGTAAAAGGTTACAATAAGCTTTGAAAGATGACATTTTCCTGGAAGCAATACTGGGTGTTTGGTACTTTCAGGCAAACAAGCATATTGCAAACGTCCGCCCACCCTGACAATTCCGAGGGAGTCAATAAATGGATACAAACTCCGCAAATTACTGGAACATTCATTGCGCTTCAGGAGTTTGATTTCTTTCATAAAAAACTGATGTTGCACTACATGGATCCAAAACATCAGTGCAGACTGCATCTCCTCACACTTCAATATCTTAGAATCACAATGCGGGAGTTTTGAGAATACACTTTTGGCTCTGAGTATCCATGCTGTTACTCGCTTAAGTTTTGAAAATGATGAAAATGTTTCCAACAATTTCACCAATTCATTTTGTCTGTCCTCTTGCACTGCAAGGGCCTGACTTTGCACCGGCTTGCATTCTGGAAGCTCTAGGAAAGGTGATACCTCAAATTTGTTTACAGGCCATTCTGTGTCTGAATCTACCAACCAATATGGACCATGAAACCACAGAGAACTCTCAATCAATTGATCAGGATAAACACCTCGGGATGCTAAGTCAGCTGGGTTGCACACTGAGGGAACATAGCGCCAAATTCCTGGGGGTGTGATAGCTTGAATCTCGGACACACGGTTTGCTACAAAGGCCTTAAACTTGTGAGGAGATGATTTAAGCCATGACAACACAGTCGTTGAATCTGACCACATGTACATAGTAAAATTGTCCAATCTGCTCTCAAACAATGTGTTCACATATAACCACAATTTAGCAAGCAGCATAGCACCCAATAACTCAAGTCTGGGGATGGACAATGTCTTTAGCGGTGCCACCTTTGACTTGGCGATTACTAGATGGGTTGAGACCATACCAGTTTTGTCCACAAGTCTTACATAAATCACTGCAGCATATGCCTTTTCAGAGGCATCACAAAATCCGTGAAACTGAATGCATCAGGCATCCAGAAAATGGATATATCGTGGAATCCTTACATTAGTCAGGGAAGACAATGATGTTCTGAAGTGTAACCACTGTTGAGCAACCTCTGCAGTGACTGGCTGATCCCATTCTAATCCCAGTGTCCAAAGAGTCTGGAGCAATATTTTAACCCAAACTATAACTGGGGACACCCATCCACATGGATCAAACAACCTAGCAATGGTGGAGAGAATTCCTCGTTTTTTGACAGATAGATGGGGTACATTGATGTGGTACATAAACTCGTCAGTGATGGGACACCAATGAATGCCCAGAACCTTAACTGCTGGACTTGTGTCTTGATCAAAGCTTCTGAGAGTCTCGCAATGTGCTACAGGCATATCCTCCAACACACTGGAATTGTTGGATGACCATTTACGTAACTCAAATCCTCCTTGAGCTAACAAGTCCACGAGTTCACACTTAAGTTGCACTGCCTCTTCTACAGAATTTGCTCCTGTTACAATGTCATCTACAAACACATCTCTTAACAATGTTTTTGATGCCTGAGGATATTTCTGGGCTTCGTCCAAGGCCAATTGCTGCAAGGTTCTCAAAGCTTGGTAAGGAGAAGATGCTAAACCATATGTGACAGTCTTCAGTTGATAAACATGGACACTTTCTTCGGGAGACGGTCGCCATAGAATGCACTGGTATTTCCAGTCATCAGGATGGATTTGAATCTGTCGATACATCTTACAGATGTCTGCAGTGAAAACAACAGGCCTAGTTCGGAAGTTCAAAAGAATATCACCAATGTTTTTATGAAGTTTTGGACCAGTAAGGAGCAAATCATTCAATGAGATGCCTTTAGAAGTTGCTGCTGACCCATCAAACACCACACGAAGTTTTGTGGTAGAACTTGATTCCTTGAGTACAGCATGATGAGGAATGACATAGGCTATTTCATCATCTTGACCCTGAATATGCTGAATGCTTGTCACGCGGGTCATGTGGCCTAAACATTCATATTCTTTGAGAAACTGGCTATATTCCCTCGCGAGATCAGGTGACTTCTTCAACCTACACTCTAGGCGCTCAAATCTTGATAAAGCAGAGTGCAAAGAATGACCCATGTCCTTCACCTCCTGATTGAATGGTAAACGAAGTATGTATCGCCCTTCAGCATTGCGTTCATGTGTTGCAAGGAAGTGGTCTTCACATTTCTTGTCATCATCTGATATAAGGTCGACTGATGGCACTTCTTCAATTTCCCAAAACTTCTGTAATTGTACATCTAGGTTAGTTGTTCTTATCAAGCATGACACAGGTGGGTTCACATGTGTTTCACACTTGGCCTTACCACTCACAACCCAACCAAACAGAGAGTGGAAAGCATTAGGCTCCCCTGGTAATTTAGCTCCAGTCAGCACTTCACTGACGATATCAGCTGAAAGGAGCATGTCAACAGGCCCAGGTTTGTCGAATGATGGATCTGCTAATTTTAAACCCTTGAGGTGAGTAACTGAGCCTTGTGAGATTCTTGAACAAGGCATGGGATGTGTTATTTCAGATAGAACTGTGCCCTTTACATTAAACTGAATATGTTGAGAATCCACTGGTTTTATTGAACAATGGACAATGCCTCTGGCCCCTGGCACAGGAGTCTGTCCAACACCAGCAATTTCGACATTCTGACGATGACGTTTCAATCCCAACCGCTGTACACAATCTTCAGTCAAAAATGTAGTTTGTGAAGCACCATCTAGCAAGGCTCTTACCACTTGAAACTGTCCACTTCCATCTCTCACATGCACAAGAGCAGTGGTTAATAAAATGGTAGTTGATTGATCCTGATTATCACCTGACAGATGTAGTGATTGTAATTTATTTACAAATGGTTCATAAGCTGGAGTATCATTTGTATCATTTTGAGTACTCTCTGGCTGAGTTGGGTGATTGTTGTGGTTGAAGTGCAAAACTGAATGGTGTCTCTTTTGACAATGATTGCATGAAAATTTTGATAAACATCTCTGAGCATAATGATGTTTTTTCAAACAATTAAAACACATATTTTGCTCCTTCACAAACTGCATCCTCTCATCAATGTTCTTAGACAAAAAATGTTCACACTTACTAAGTGAATGATTTTCGTTACAAAATGCACAGCACATAACATTTCCAACTGCTACGAGGGCAGTGCTTCGGCCACTGGTTGGTCTAAAGGGTGGTTTCACACTAAATGTTGCAGTCCTGTTGTAGCTACGACCAACTGTAGAGGTTTTAACCTCATGATTCCCTTGAACACTAAGTAGTTTAACATTTTCATTCGCCACAGCACGACGCTCTAAGAATGCAAGGAGATGGTCACAAGTGGGCAAATCTTGCTCCACAGCTATTTCAAATGATTCACGTAAATTTAAGTCTAGTTTCTCAAGAAGAATATTCAGTAGGAGAAAGCTCCACTCAGACACTGGAAAATTATCAGCCCTTAATGCATTCAAATTCTCTTGCACCACACTAACAAAGCGGGATAATGAGTCTGGTGGGTTAGAATGCACAGATGGAAGATGAAGTATTTTCTGAACATGAATGGTAGCAGCAATGCGTAGATTCTGGTATTTCTTTTCCAGCAATGACCAAATTACTTCGTAATTTTCGTTGGTGAGGGGTAAATTACTTACCAGCTCTCTTGGCTCATCTTTCAGGCATCCAATAAGATAATGCAGTTTCTGCACGTTGCTGAGTGACACATCTTGATGCACAATGGATTTAAAAAGCTCAGAAAAGGATGCCCATTCTGCCCTGCTTCCTGAAAACACCGGCAAAGGAAGTGGAGGCAGGACTGCACGTGAGACTGTTGCACGAGAGGTTAGGTCTGCCGCTCTAACTGTACACCGATTATGTTCAATACGAAGCTGCCTAAACAACCTTTCGAACGTCACAAAGGCTGTCCCCAATTCATCAACTGTTCGTACTTCTGGTTTCGGCGGTACTGCACACAAAGCAAAGTAGTTAGCCAGCAATTCGTCTTTCTTTTCTGAGACTTCTTCAAACGCAATTGCAAATTCTTCAAAAAGATCTGGATTGTTGGCTGTTTCCTTTAAAATTGCACTAACTTCGTTTACTTTGTCCATAACATAGTCAAAAATGATAAGCTGTAACTCGGTTGTTGAAGCCGCCATGACACCAATAGCACACACACACAGAAATGTTTTTAAAACTGGTTGCTCATATCTTTTATCCGGCCCGGAGGACCAAAATTATGTTTTGATGTATAAACTCAACAACATCTATTGCCGGATAATGTATTTTATTTTCACCACAACTAATTACAAACCAATAACACAAACCGCCATCTTGCTAGACTCCTTGTTTGTTTTCCCACAATGCCAAGCACTTCAAACAAGTCAATATGATGAAAAGAGAAAGGAGAAAATTGTCTATGTCCTGTAAATATTCACACATGCGTGCACACTATCTCTCTCTGATGTCATCAATGCATTGTGGCAATCATCTTGATGGTCCTTGCTGCTCCATCATGAACTGCCTAAAATCTCGAGTATTTATACCCTAAATTCTTCCCTCTCTCCCTTCTAATGCCTCTCAAACTTTATAGGATGAAATAGAAAGTCTGGGACGGCTACAAAAAGTTCTAGAAGGTTCTTCACTGTAGTCCATCGATGCACAGGCAAGTCTTCCAGTTGTATTCTTCTTCTTGCTAAGATCTCGGTTGGTTCCTCTAAGTTTGAAGCTGTTTTGGAAGGAACCCTCATGATTTTTCTTGAAGGGTACTGTCTTAAACAGCACAAAGCAGTAGTCTATCTATGACTTGTGATGTCAGACGATGATGATTCCACATGGTAAACAGGTAAGGTTGTTTTTCTCTCGTGTCTTAAATGTTTTTAATGTAGAAAATTAACACGAAACGTCTCGTCACCAATACACACGGACATAATTTTTCGTGAAAAAAAATCTGATAACTCATTATACTGCAGTAAGGTATGTCTGCATCATCGATCGTTCCCTTTGTAATCGGCGGAAGTCTGCAAGAGAAGCCATCGCCCGGTTTGACCGGTCCATTCAGAACGTGTTTGCTTCCGCACTGGATGGCTGTGGTTGATGCGTGCTGACAGTGTACATGTGCTTGAAATAAACCCAGCCAACCACGAAACACGGACAATGCTGCAAAGTTTTAACACACAGCTGGTCTGAAAATCATTTCGCGAAAAATACGTGGCTCTATTTATAAAGTATTCTCTCGGGGACTTTGGCCAATAAAGACACGACCAATGGATCAAAAAATAACAGTACCTTCAAGTCAAGACTTCACGTAACAGAACCCATGAGTATTGAGTGTGTCTACTCATTTAACTCTTATCTTAGTACGCATTGTCAGTGATGTTTTGAGATGGGTAGATGACATTGTCGTGTCAGAGTGCCGCTAGAGAGTTGACTCATCATACCTATACCGGTTCCAGAACTGGTCGTAATGTGTTGGCGTTCTGTCTGAAAACTATTCATGAATGCGTACAGTCGTGAATTATGCTCTTAATTTCCCCCGAAGAGATGAGCAATCCTTCTGGGTAAAACCGGCCGAGATCTATACAGTAAAATCGGTAATGGTGGTGGTCCTGCCCTCGACACACTCGTAATCACATCCTGTCGTGTGAACGGTGAACATCTTGGAACCACTTCTCGATGGCCTTTGCATCATCATCGTCGTCTCTTCCAGTCGCTTTCTCCAGAAAAAAAAATAAAAAATGGGAGGCTCGTTTCCTTCTTATTACACTCGGACATAAATTCTCCCAGCCTTCTTCGTCTTCTTTGTTCGGGACTGACAAGAAAATGAATCCCTGAGTTACGCAACGCGTGCGGCAATCCACCGATGACTGAAAACGAGTTGGCCTTTTCCGCTGCTTGCAGGCACGAAGGTCTTGGCAGACGTTGTTCCGAAACACAGAGAAAACGACGAGGCCAAAAATTTTACGTCACAGATGCGCGTATCTAACCCCCACCTTGGAGACCAAGGACTGGATTCCCACTACATTGAACCCGGAGTAGATTGTATACACCATTCCAGGTGAATGCTGGGGCAGTTCCTATTAACAAGGCCTGTGCGAGCACTGGGTTTTTGTTGCGAAACGAACATCAAATCGAATGTTTAAAATGGTTAAATCGAATTGCAAATATTCTTCTCGGCGAAGCTGTATTACACTTATTATTTTTAATCAAATACAGGATTAAAGTTAAAAAAATCGTTCAACTTTTGTAATGCTTGAACTTATTAAGTGATTAAACAATTGGGCGTTATGTATACATCATCATGCAATAAAATTATAAAATAACCATATTAATACTGAGCATTCATAAAAAGCAAATGGAACCTATTCTTTTGATTTTTTAATAAACCGACTTTATTCAAGCAGAACATGTACAGAACACAAACTCATGATTTTCATGATCAAACATTAAGCTTCCAATGTTTTGAAGCTTTGTAACAAATGCCGATATTAAGATATTAAAGTTTTTTTAATTGTTTAGTTGCTTCCAAAATTATTTTTAACTTCCGTTTGAACACGTTTCAAAGGCTTTTTATTTAATTTTCCGAGTCATAAAGTGTATTAATTACGCATGGTAACTCTGGAAATACGAAAATAAATACCAGAGTGGAAAAAATTTGAGTTTAATGAGTTACACGATTGTTTAAGTAAACCAATTATATAAGATAAATTTTCTAAATAAATATATATATATTACGTTATCTCAACGGTTGTCAGCTTTGAAGTGAGAAAATATTACGACGGACGATCGGCTCGGTAGCTGACGAAAGAACTGCTTTCACTAGGAATCGAACCCTCGAGCCCGAATAGCATTCATCTATATTCTCTCACCATGCTTTTGGAATTGCCCTCAGCACAGCGCGAGTTTGAGTCCCGAACGCAACCCCACCAATTCATCCAACTCACACAACTTCCACATGGTCATCATACATCCGTTATCTGTACCATCGTTAAAACCTAATAGCTGTTTCCACCAAACATTCGTTATCTGCACCACCGTTAAAACCTAATAGCTGTTTCCACCAAACGTCCGTTATCTGCACCACCGCTTAAACCTAATAGCTGTTTTCACCAAACATACATTATCTGCACCACCGTTAAAACCTAATAGCTGTTTCCACCAAACATCAGTTATCTGCACCACCGTTAAAACCTAATAGCTGTTTCCACCAAACATACATTATCTGCAACACCGTTAAAACCTAATAGCTGTTTCCACCAAACGTCCGTTATCTGCACCACCGCTTAAACCTAATAGCTGTTTTCACCAAACATACATTATCTGCACCACCGTTAAAACCTAATAGCTGTTTCCACCAAACATCAGTTATCTGCACCACCGTTAAAACCTAATAGCTGTTTCCACCAAACATACATTATCTGCAACACCGTTAAAACCTAATAGCTGTTTCCACCAAACATCCGTTATCTGCACCACCGTTAAAACCTAATAGCTGTTTCCACCAAACATCCGTTATCTGCACCACCGTTAAAACCTAATAGCTGTTTCCACAACTAGAGGCAGTGGGCGGCAATCCGCGGCCTGGAGCTCTTCGCGGGTCCGTGGTTCGAAGCCCGGATCTGCCACTCGGACTTCGAGGCACGCGATGACTGTGATGACAGTACTACCCGCGGCGGTGTTGCCGGATTGAGCAACAAGCCCGAGCTAACGGAGGAACGGATGACGGACGTACGCGACGGGCTATAGTAGTAATTCCGGCCTAAGGTCGGTATTCCAAGACACAAAAATAAGGGTTCAGGTGTTGAATATGCTACACCTGTACCCTAACCAAATTACTAATGCACGATAGGACACGGCCTGTCCCTTACTTTTCGGCAACCGTTTTTTTGGCGTCCTATCTGTTGCCGTTCTGTTTGCCAAAATTACGCGAATGCGCAGAGCTCATACTTTTTCGTTGATTTCGTCCAGATGGCGGAGTCGGATTTGGCGCCATTAACTCGTGTACAGTCATTTTTATGATCATCGGGGGACGCACCAAGTGTGTTGGTGTGCCAATTGAAACTTTATAAGAGCGAAACTATTCTGGAATACGTTTTGTATGCTTTAATGGTCATCGAAACTTTAAAAAGTAATTGAGAAAATTAAAATCACAACCATTAAATTCTCGCGATGCTGCTGCTATCTGTAGGATATTTGGCACGGAAAATGTATCGGTGGTTGCCAAACTGTCCGATAGAATGCATTGAAATCGGTTTGTAGCCTCGCGCGGGGCACAGTTTATTAAAAAAAAAAGGTGGCTTATCCGTTACGTAACAGGGATTGGGTTCGGCACACGTTCTGGAATACGGCCCGCGAGTTAAGGGGTGCCTCCCATTTCAGGTCAAGATTTTATATTCACAGTAATTACAGATAAACTTGTACACTTTTTCAATTGTTTAACTTTCACGAAATGAAAAATATATACAGCTCATACATTTTGCATAATTAGCTGCCAATTTAATTTTTTTTTAACGTTTTTGGGTTGTACAAATAAGGAAAAATTTAATTTATTGCAGAACTGAAACTTTTTAGGTTTAACTGCAATGCCACTGGATACTTCAAGGAATGGCCTGAATTTCTTTCAGAAAATATTAATTAATTTCACCTGGCACTTCAAAATTCTCAAATTTGTTACAATTTTGACAGCAAATAAACATGAAATGAGTTCATGTCATAGAAATGCAAACCATGTCGTAAAGTAGCCAGTGGCTTTGCTGTTAAACCTAAAAATAAAATTTCAGTTCTGAAATAAATTAAATTATCCTTATTTGTACAACCCGAAAACGTTAAAAATGTAACTTTGGCAGCTAATTATGCAAAACGTATGCGCTGTATATATTTTTTTCATTTCGTGAAAGTTAAACAATTGAAAAATTCTAAAAGTTTATCAGTGATTAATAACAATATAAAATCATGACCTGAACAGGGAGGCACCCCCTTAAGGTTGCAGTTGTGTCCCAACAAGGTGGAGCTTGCTCGCTACCTCGCCCTAATGTCTTGAGCTCGCCCCCGTGTCCTCCGGATCACCGACGCGCCCGTGCAAGCTGGTGCAGGTGGGACGAACACTCCGCCACAGACGACGCGAGGGCAGCCGCAGGAGAGGCGGCGAACGAAAGAGTTAACGGGACACGGCGGAAGCCGATTTTTTTTTTTGGCTCGGTTCCCCAAGGTCGGCAGTCCTCCGAGGCTGGCTGGCCTTTTGGCCTTGCCTTGGAGCGAGCTCGCCCATACTCAAGCCGCAGAGCACCTTCGCCAGCGCACCGTTATAAACTACAGTGAATTCACGGACTTCCTAACGAAGGATTTACCTCAATTATTCGTCATTTCTAATAGCTCAATCGTCGTAGAAAATTCTAAGTCGTATTTCGACCTCCAATATGTGTGTTTCGTTCTAAAAAAAAAAAAAAAAGGTAAAACATACACGTGGACAAAAGAAGAGTTTTTTTTTTTGACGTGACAAAGTCTAATAAATCTATGAACGCCGGCTGCACACACTAAAAAGTGTCCCGTTACGCACATTGTTCCGTTACACTGTGTCCCGTTACGCTCATTGTTCCGTTACGCTGTGTACCGTTGCGCTCGTTGTACGCTTGCGCCGCATCTATCTCTCTTCCACTCGACTGTTTATAAAGTGAAGTGAAAAGTTAATGTGGTTTTCATTGCTTATTACAACAACAATTTCGGCAATAAAGGTTAATTATTCTTGCATTTTAAAAATCTGATTACTAGTATAATTTCAAGTATTTATTCTTTTATTTTTAAAATAAAAATTATTCAATTTTATTCATAAAGTATACAATTATTTCATCAATGTTTTGTTATGACGTCATGTTAAACTGTCGTCCGTAAACCGACTTTACAGACAACCAATTTTTTTTTTTTGCTTTTGAATTTTTTTGTCCATATACCAAGACCATTCATTCGGATTAATGTTCTAGGTAAGTGTCCGTTAATTTAAGAAGACATACGTTTTAATTAAAGAAGATACCTGGATTATTTTGTAATCAGCATTCTTCGAAAATTGAAAGTGAAAAAGTTTTTATCAGTTCGGTTCCTCAGTTGATTTAATGCAGTATTTTTGACAGACACCATTGCAGTGCAAAACTGCATTGGTGTATGTCCGAACAACTGCATTAAATCAAAATTACCCATTGCATGAATCATTAAATAAAGGTTCCTCAATTGTTTCTTTATCCTCCGATGGGACAAGTATTTGCAAATCATTCACAGTACTATACTAGCTTCAAGTCATGATATTTTAACAAGTTCACAATTTCCAATTTTAACTACCTTAAGGCACTATATAGATAATTATATATAATGAATAATGTTGAATACAGGCTTTACCACATCTTTAGACATGCTTCAAATTTACAGTACACAGACATGAAGAATGCATTTTCATATATATTTTTAAGTAATAACTATTTAGTGAGGTTTTTTTTACAGAACTAAATAATTTAATTTTTTGTATTTAGCTATATTTCTTTTAATCATGTAAACCCCATTATCTACAAATGCGGCCAAACGAAATCTACAGTAATAATGAGCACACAAGTTTAAAAAAAACGAACACAAATGCTACATTTCTCGCAGTCCAAGTATGCATGGATCTAATATATCATAAGAGAGTTGATTATGGTAAAAAAAAAATTGTTTTAAAAGGGTGCAGATCTACAAGTTCCTTGGTTCTCCACCCAATTATTACCAGATTTATTGAGTAGAATTTTCACCTATATGATCTTATTTCTGTTTGTCATGAACAAAAACTCTCATTTCAGTCTATTACAAATTAATACAAGCCCCCCAAGCCCGTAAACTTTGGAATTTTGTCGAATGAAGCTCAAAGACAGGAAAGAAAAGTTTTCATAAGTGCTCGAGGAACAAAAAATCAAGTACAATTTATATTTCCGAACAAACCTGACGATTTTCAAGACTTGATATACCGTTATACAATACGAACAACTTTTCGTAGAGAATCCCGATTTCTACAAGACAACCCTTTGCTATGTTAGTCATGGATAGTAAACAGTCAGAGAGTTATTTTGAAATACCCTCGTTATAGCTACCTTTCTTTTGTTACGCCCCACCAGTGCAGAACAGTTATGGTATTAAAAAAAAAGACATTGGCCACTATTATCACATTCTGAAATGTACAAATGCAATCCAGTTATCTTAATTCATTGGGTAGGCAACTTGAAGCCATCGCGCGCGTCGCTGACTGCCTACATCCCAGGCGCGAAGATGGATTTTAAAAAAAGCCCCTAGGTTCGCTCGAGAGTGCTTGGACGGTGTCCAATTCGAGCTTTGGCGAGAGGGCACCAACATTCCCGGAGGTGCGTACAGGCTGTCGGGACGGCAGTTGATCAGCGAACAGCTGCGTGATCCCATGGTAACTGCCCCCGTGAGGGCTGGATCACCACCGGTACGAGCTCCCAAGAGCCACAGGGAAACGGATACGCCATTTAATCGCAGCTTGGAGGTGTTTGGGTATATGAGAAGTTGAGGCGACCCATCCCAGCATCATTGTCACCCGCTCCCCCTCAACCTATTTAGTCCAACCTGTGGTTGAAGCAAGGGACACCTTATCCCAAGAGTATCACAAGTAACTAATCAAGTCTACCACATCTGTGAGACCCCATCAGCCCCCAGACAGCTTGTGGCATGCAACCTCTACCAGCTGCACAGGCTGGCACCGGAGCTGTACCGTCGCTCACTGCGTGCACTCCTTATCGGAGAGAGGTAGGTCTGGGCGATCAGAGCCATCAACTGTCAGTGCGAGTCCTCACCGTGCGACCCGGGGCCGGTAGAGGGAACCTCAGCTGGGGGTCCCAGCATCAACAAGGGTCACCCCGCACCACCGCCTTGTACGGTCTGTCAGCCCGCGGGCTGGCGGAGTAACTGCCGCGGTCCGAGTCGCAGGAAATCCCCCAGGAACTGGTCACGTGAGGACAGTCCCTCCGGTACTTCACCGGCCCCGATGCCCCAGAGCTTCCAGAATTCTTCCACGCCTGGTCGCTTCTGGTTTCCACAGCAGAAGCCGCACCCAGACTAGCCTTTGCCGTTAAACCATTGGTTCTTCACAGTGAGCCACGGCCTGAGGGCCCGGCAGTGCTGACACCCCGGGCGAAGTTCCCCAACCTTCTGACGTCGCCTGCAGAAGAGGGCTTTTTCCACCTCACCAGACACCTATTTCCAACATCTGATGATTTCGAGGGAGGAGGTCTCCCCGGCCGAGCTCACTCTGGTGAACACGAGGAGATAGTAGCTGAGAGGCTATACCCTGTCGGATTCTGCCTCGGACACTAGAGACGGAGATGGTAACAGCTCCGACACCTCAGAAGGCGGGCACCACTTCCAAGGTGTCGGGGGCGGCCACGTGACGCGAGCAGACGGACACACGCTCACGCACCGTCGCGCACTCACTCACGCTCACGCACGTGGCTCGCCGAGGTGGCTGACCTCACCCGCGGATATTATTCTTCGCTTTCCTGACCGAAACGTTGTACACTGCCTGAAATTCACCCGGCCAAGTTTCTAATCAAGCTAAGCCAAACGAATATCTTTATAGGACAATAACTTTTTGTATATTTTGTATATTCAGTTTCGTAATCGCACATAATTTTACATCCAATTCAAATAGCAGCAAATAAGGAAATGTAGTTAAAACAATTCAATGTATATTATAAGTAAATTAAGGTGACATAAATATTAAATGTTTAAATTTGTTGGTTTTTAATATCATGCTCATTTTATCTATCACAATATTTATATCAGGTTTTGCAACTTTATATCTTCCAACGACTGACGCATGCAATGTTAATATTGACATGCGGGGAAATTAAATGTAAACCAACTAAAGGTTGAAAGGCACTCCAACACTAATGACAGTAATTCAAAATATGTTCCCGAGTGCTCCTCCAATTGATACGTCATTAATGTTTTTTTTATGGAAACAACAAAGTGCACTGTCACGTCTAGAATTAAGGCAGTGCAGTGAGTCAGCCGGCACGAAGTATTTTCGTCGAGGTGCGTGAAAACTATTCAACTTTGGGCGAATATCATGGGATTAAATGGTTATAAACTTTGTAAAAAAAACTCACCACAGACCTCTAGGGCAGTGTTTTAAAATTATATAATCTGTATTTCTAAGGGTTTTTCAATGTTAGCAAGACGCCAAATGTCTCAGAATGAGGAATTCGGCCTAATGTTAGGCGTGCTTTTTTATTGTGGGAAAGCACATGATTATTAACTCAACAGTTCTCTGTAAAAATAAAAATAAAAATCAATCAAAATTATCTCCCACAGGTCATAATAGTTATTTTAGGCCATCATTACTTTTATTAATCTACCAAGATAGCTTTCTTGCATTTCAAGTTGAGTAACAAGTTTTTTCTACCAAGTGTTAATTTTAATTTTATCTAATATCAGTTTTAATGTCACAAAAAGAGTTCTTAATAGTTACCTTCTAAAGATCGCAAATAACGTTTCAAAAACATCTGCTGAGGAAATTTGTTGCCAATAACGAGTGCCAGAGAGCTACGTGAATAAATTAACAGGAAGATACTATAGTTAATTGTATTGACGAGAAAATTAAATAACCAACTCAGCCAGCGAGAATGAGCCTTAAGGCTCCCGCCTACCCGGGCACACACACGGTGTGCAGAGCTCCAGGACAAACAACACAAGTGATTTGAAAACTGCTCAACATACGGAGTGTTTGCGAAAAAAAAAAAAAAAATTAGGAATACGTTGAGGGTGGATGAAAAGTTACGTTTCCTTATTTAGTTTTTAAATAGTATTCTTAGAATAACCTGTAGGCATGAAACACCGAATACAGATTCTTGAAAGCACTCAAGGGACTTGAATAACTCCTTCATCTCAATTTCTACACCATATAAAGTTGTGGTTAACGCTATAAATCTCATAGTTGTCCTGTGCACGACGAGATGACTTTGCGCCAGTTCAGAGGCGATACTGCGCTAGAAACACCAGCAAGGGCGTCGCCAGCTGATGGCCTAGGAGGGGCGGGGGGGGGGGGGGCAAGTTGTGGGAAAAGGATGTATTTTTTTGCATTTGGCTACACTTTTTCGAATCACTAGTGCTCTAGGGAAGGGTAGGGGGGCAACTGCCCCCCTACCCCCCATGGCGACGTCCTTGAGCACCAGCGATTGTCGGTTTTAACATCCAGCCTAACACAAATACACTCCTGACCAGGCAGCGCAATTTCGCTCCGAGTAGACGTTGGACACCACCCCCCCCCCCCCCCAAATCCCCCCCCCCCTCGTCATTAACCAGCAACTGCTACGTCGTGTATCAGATTACTCTGAAATACCGTACCGCCTTTCACTTTCCTGGTCGTTCTCCGTTGCACGGGCGTGACCTTGAAGCAGGCTTTCACCTCCGCTGCGGATCGCAGAGCGCGCCGGCAGCCACATCGAGTCCAGCCAGCCACTGCAACCTCCAGCACACACGCCGGCCTGCAAGACACGTCAACGTGACTCTTGCATCACACACAAAAATGCATCCGACACAACTGGTAGGGACTTCCCGCCCAGAATTTAAAAAAATAAAAAAAAAAATAAATAAAATATCTTTACGGGCGGGAATTCAGATCTGGAAATAATAACCCAAAAATTAAGTAATTTGATACTATGTGCTCATTTTCCTGAATTACAACAATCTAAACGCGTGTCCACAAATTAATAATCACACTTTCATAAGTCCACTACTCACTCTACCCACCGGAGCTCGGGGGGGAAGAGGAAGGTACTTGTGCCTCGGTCGTGCCCGTTGCAGGAGGGGGAAGGGAGGTTCCCTAGGGATCCCGCAGGTAGGCGCGTCTGGCTGGCCGGCCTCGTCTCTAGCTGCCTCGTAACAATTTACTGCTGTGGATATGTGTTTCGACCGCATTCCGCAACGCCCAAAAAAAAAACTTATTTATTAACTTAGGCTGTGTCCGAATCCAAGAACGCAGTTGTGTACTTGTAACGTTACCATCCGTAGTTCACTTATCCTTGTAGCGTACTTTGACAAATCCGGACGTGTTTCACGTTTGGCCTCTTCAGAGGTGTTAGCAAAGTAAACAAGTGGCTTGCACTTGTTTACTTTCATGAAATAATTTTTATTGGAAAATAATATCAAGCTAATATTATTAATAATCAACACTTCATTAGTCACACGAATTTAATGCAATTTACTTACTGATTCGCGGTTACGGTCGGTGCATGTATGTATTTGCATGTATTTGTTGAAACTGCCTTATAAAATTATTTAAATATTTGATTAATTTATTGATTTCAGTTAAATCAAAAGTGAAAATTAATTTATAGGTTTTCAAATTAATTAAATAATGCATGAGATTTGATCTACGTTTTTTTTAAAAACGCAGACTTTTGCAACTCGATGCGAAGAAGAACATTTGTAACCAGCATTCTTCATAAATTTATGGTGAAATATTTTTACAGTGTATTATCAGTTTTATTGGCAAATCGTAAGTCCATGGTCATGCTCATAAGGCGATAATCAGTCGAGGGCATAGTTAATATATGGTCGCGACCAGAGATTAGGAAAGGATCCAGATGGAGCATTAGCCGTCAGACGTGAAGCCGTTTTATCTCAAATTTTTTCTGATTTTCACATACCAATATGTCGGAAGTTTGTTTATATTTGTATCAGCGGTTCTAGCCTGCTTTTATTAACGACTGTAATCAAGCTGCTCGGAAGAAAATTAAATAAAAATATTACTGGTCGATACGTTGATACATAATGTATTAAAAGTCCAAAACGAATATTCACAATACAAATGTAATGATATGAGTTGACTTGTATCTGCAATTTAACCTCCAATACAGGTACAACTGGTACGTGTGTAAAAAAAAACGGGTGCCATATTGGTACGTGTAGAACACTGAAAATTTCCCTCCCCTTTTGACTTCACCCCCCTCGTGTAGAATCTGACATAATGCTCCATCCGTATATTTCCCTAATCTCTGGTGTTAACACGATGGTGCAGAAATGTGTATATATGATTTTAAAAAATGTTATTTTCGTGTTGCAGGGTTGGTGCTGCTGTCGGCCACTGGCGAAGCCCTCAAGGGCAACGTGCTGGTGCTCAACAAGCTGAGGTCCAAGCCAGACGACACCCCTGCGCCCTCCCCCGAGGACAAGGGGACGACCGAAGAGGTGAGGGCAGTCGATGAGAAACCAAAGTTCGAAATTTTTATAATATTTCGTTTTCAGTTGCCAAGAGCTTTCCGGCAGGGGTCCAGAATTTTTCACACGAGATAAAAAAATTCTTTTTCTGCGGGCTCAGAAGATGATTTAGTGTCCGTGTCACTCAACTAGTTTCAAAATTTGACAGTTGTCAAAAAAGTAAATACCCTTGGCATACACATTTCTCAGCTTGTCACTCGCAAAGCAGCACAGACAGATGTTCGCTTACGAACAAACACCACCACATGTGGTTTTTTTATAAGCACTATCGACGGAAGACCAGATTCTGGACGTTCGGGGTCCACCCAGTTAGGTTTTTTTTTTTTTTTGTAAGTGAGGCGGGATGATAAGTGCGACGCTTGCTGGTGTTTCTAGCGCGGCGTCACCTCTAGAAGCGCAAGGCTCTGAACTGGCGCACATTCTTCTCGAAGTGCATAGAGCGAATTTGAGATTCGATTGGTAACCGTAACATCATATGGCGTAGAAATGAAGGTGCAACGCAAGTTCCTCGAGTGCTTTCAAGAACCTATGCTGGATGGTTTAAATACGAAATCCGGAAAGAGAAACTGCTCAACCGCCCTGGGGGGTATTCTTAAATGATTTTCGTAAACAGACGTCAATCGGATATCTTGATCAGTTTTTAAATCACGAGTTTTTTCTTTCTGAAACACTGCACACCGTATGCGTGGTCTGGTAGGCGGGGCACCTTAAACGGGAACACCAAACATGAAAAAGAGCAAACAGCGCAGCAATACGACCTGGCGGACCAAGGTCAACAGCAAGAATCCACCCGAATAAAAAAAAAACCTAGCAAATCCATGTATTCTCATGTTGCAAATACACTTATAATAAAATTTTAAAAATACTGGACACGGAATTTACAAAGAATTGTTTAAAAATGATGACGGGCTTGATAAATATAAAAAAATATGTGTTTTAAACTACGTTTCTGGGTGCGAATCACACGTAGTTTCCGCACCCAGCTATGTCTGTTATCGAATCATTTCGATTTGCAAAGCGAAATTTTAAACTAAGTAACGAAACGGCTCCGATTAAAAGCGACAAAAAAAAAAGACTTTAAAAAAATTTACCAAACTCCAGCTTTGGACATGCTTTTACTAAAAATCGTTGGCTTCGTGAACTTTGGTTCCCGACATCCACCACAGATGGCACCACCGTGGTCACACATTTCCGTTTCATTCACCAAATCACCCCTATCCAATACCGCGAACCCGAGAGCTAAAGATTTTGCACGTCCGAAACCTTGGATGCTAGTGACTCGATAGGTGCCAGGTTGACTGCAACGAATCATACAATATGCCGGATTGAAAGACGTGCCACTTTTGAGGAATGTTAGATTCGAGACGATGTCACGCGAGCGGCGAGGTCTGGCCGCGCACCATTGGCCGGCGGCGAGGGCCTGGGGACCTCGCGGGGAAGCCTACGATTCACTCGTCCTTCTGGACATACCCGAATACTCACGTTGGGAAGCCTTCTTTTCACAGGCGAGAGAGCCAAACGCCCGATCGTGCATCTTCGGGATTTTTTTTGTTCATTGTAAATAAATATAAAACTCATGATAACTAATGGTCAATTAGGTTAGGTTAGCTACATTATACGCTAAATACTTTAAAACATTGTGGACGGTTGATTTGGTTAGGATAGCTACATTAAAGACACGGTGAAATCATGTAAACGGTTTCCCCCAAATAAATACACCTGATGTACGGGGGAAAAAAAAGAAGCGATCATGAACTTCGGAGAACTTCGGGTTTGGCTCTCTCGTCTGTGAAATGAAGGCTTCCCAACGTGAGTATTCGGGTATGTCCAGAAGGACGAGTGAATCGTAGGCTTCCCGACCTCGTGTTCTCCGTCGTCACCGGCACCTGCAGTCCGCCGCTAGCTCGCCGGTCGACCTTCGCTTCGTCCACTCTCCAGGCGGCATTTCCATCGGGTGCTTTCCGAAGTCGCTGGTGGCCCGCCCCTGATCAGCAGAGCAGAACAAGGCCGTAGCCAGGATTATGTGAAGGAGGGGGTCGAGTGCAACCATTATGTAACATTTCTTTTATATTTTTTTCTTTATAACTGAATTTTATTTTTAAATTTAAATTATGGAGGTTATATTTATGTTTAATTAAATACCTACACTCAGGAGCTAAAATTCCCTTTCATTAAAAGTTGTTGTGTAACTATTATATATCTTTATTCGAGACCATCATTTTTAAATATGTCGGTCCTGCTAGGGTTCAAGGGTGCGGTTCCGAAGTACCATCTGCCATCTTGAATTGTGAAGTCACGGTGGCCATATTGTCAAATTTCCTCAAAATTCCTAAAACGTTCCCTATTTTCGAGGGAAAATTAAATCCCTTTTTTCCTCAAAAAATCCAGAGGGGCTAATTTTTTCTCATAGTGGGGCAACTGTATTTATTTTAAAACCGAATCCTTACTTTTTACGATAGCCGCTCCCGAAAAGTCTTTCTGGAGCCACATTTGGCCTTGTTAGAGCTTGCCTGAGTTTCTTCTGAAAGTATCCATGTACAGTTTAACACGATTCAACCAACCATACATAGGCCTATACTATGAATATACAGTTGTTTTGAGACAAACCATTGAACAGAATATATTCGCAAAATATAAGTTTGACGATCTTTGGTAGTGAAAGAGTTCTGTGTTCTTGATGTTTAGATACGAGGTCGTGGGTTTAGGTCACATCGCGGACATTGGGGTTTTATTTGGATAAGTAAGCCTTTACGCCGTCCCTCACTAAACCTTCTGACTGAGGCGTCAAAATGTTTCACCATAAATGTAGGCACTGGTTACAAATCTTTCAGAGATACTCACACTTTTATCTACTTAGTGTACTTAACTTTAAAAATAAGCTCACGTGAGACTTTTGGTGTATTAAGAAAAACTTCACACAGAAAAATTTTTTTTGCTCGAGTGCTTGTTTACACTATTCACAACGGCACACAGAACTCAGAAATCAGAATCTGCTTAGTTTTCACGAAGATCTAGTTAGTTGTCCAGATCCCAGAAAAAAAAAACCTTCGTTTATTGGAGGTGCATTCTTTGTTGAAGAGCCCGTAAGTATGCCATAATTTCAAACCTGTCAACCAAGAAACTCGTCCACGTGCTGAAATAAAACGTAATATTTTTTAATACCATTTCAAAACGAAAGTATCCATGTATCCATAAAAAAAAGGGGTAAATAATTTTACATATTTGCATTGATTAGTGTTTTTTTTTTTCAGCATTTAAAAGTTAAGATTTGAAAACATAATCTTACAACAACTTTCCCTCAGTTTTTCTTCTGTAGCACGGTTCTTCTCTCTGCATCGCGCAGTGTGGTTTTCGTTTGAAAATAATGTTTGTGGATAATGCCAGACTCGTTTGCAAAGAAACTCATGGCCAGGTCTCCAGGTAGACAAGATCGTAAAATAGTCGTTGGCCCAAGGGGTCCACTTACGCTAGGTCCATTGAACACGGACAATACCGCGAAAGGGTATGTTGTAATGGCTGACTGTGAACTACATCTGCTCAAACTGACACATAAAGCGAGTATGTCACGATGGAACTTTGTTTGGGATATCCATTGGGAGTTTTCATGACTTCTGGTACGGAAGTTTGTCAGAATGTCTCATAATTACCAGTGTAATATTTCAAACAATAAAAAAATAAGTTCCAATAAGCGATACGTTTAAATTAACTAAAGAATAAGCGATAATTTTAAGAATTATTGACCATACTATTTTTCCGTACAAATAAAAGTACGAATTCCCTAATAAATAAACCACTCGCGCAAACGAATTTGGCAGAAACTGTGAGCAACATGACTTGTCCCAGGTGGAGAAGTTTTTTTATGAGGGAGGGGGGGGGGGGTGGGGAGAGGACCGCAGGGGAGGCTTGTGTAAAGAGCACCGTTGTGGTCCCCGAAGGGTCGCTACCGGGAGGACTGTGGTGGCCATCCCCAATGAGACGAATCGCAATAATAAAAGCTTAGTAGTATATCTATTCAATTTTAATTTCCCCAAAAATGCTCTGGGGTGGGTGACTCGTCTGAGCTACACACAGGACCATGTCGTACATTGGTCCATGACATGTCTTTACACGACACATGTACATGAAGGATTTGAGCATCGTATCTTTTTTTACACAGATCTACAACACCTAATTATAACACATGGTGATTACAGTAATTACCCCAGAGAACCGCAGGCGATGTCACAAGTCAGTTTCTCATAATGTTCGTGAATATTAAAACTGCCATCTGTGGGTGGCTGGGGACACTACACTTTCCATAGATGGTGTAGGGCTGCAATCAGGGCCGCAAATAGAGTTTCTGGCACCCGGGGCATGAATGGATTCATGCCCCCCCCCCCCCCCCCTCTTTTTTGCACATACCACACCCACGGAAAAATGGTGCTATTTAAGCATTTTCCATACCTACATGTAACAGTTTCTGTGCTACTGTAACTTCCATGCATGAACCCACTATGTCCATAAAGAAGTCCGTATAATCACTAGACTTGTTCATTAAATATGTTGAGACGTTATATTGTAAATCAGAATAGACATTCCCGGCATGCCAGTTAAAAAACTTTTTACTAGTTACCAGTTGTAGTAGGAATTACAATGCAAGCGATTTCGGCGCCCCCACAGCCCCCCTCTCCACCCTAGTGGCGGCCCTGGCTGCAATGCACACTCGGGAAGAAGATGGTTCGGACTGAGTTGCAGTGTCGGCCGAGGCCAAAATTGTGGACATGACAATTGGTCTCGCAAGTCCACGTGTGCGAGCGAGTGTGACCACGTGTGTGTTGTGTCTCCAGGCGGCGGGCAACGGCACGCTGGCCGAGGCGGCGGCGACCAACAGCACCTCCGGCAAGCCGGCGCTGACGGGCATCCCGCAGCTCGACTACGTGCACGACCCCAACCTGCCGCGCGAGCTCAACGGCTTCAACCTCAAGGACTACCCGTTCTACGACCGCGTGCCCGAAGAGATGGACTTCAAGTGCGACGGCCTGCACGACGGCTTCTACGCCAGCGTGCTGCACAAGTGCCAGGCGAGTGTCCATCACATCAGTCGGGCTTTACGTCTCATCGTTATAGAGATCATTAGAGATGACCACTCATACGCCAGCTTGCCCCACAAGTGTCCATCATATCAGTCGGGCTTTACGTCTCATCGTTATAGAGATCATTAGAGATTACCACTCATACGCCAGCTTGCCCCACAAGTGTCCATCATATCAGTCGGGCTTTACGCCTCATCAATATAGAGATCATTAGAGATGACCACCCATACGCCAGCTTGCCCCACAAGTGCCAGGCGAGTGTTCACCATTTCAGTTGGGCTTTGGGTCTCGTAGTTCTAGAGATCATTAGAGATTAGGGCTTGCACGACAGCGTGCCACAAAAGTGCCAGGCGAGTATGCATCATATAAGTCGGGCTTTATGTCTCGTCGTTCTAGAGGTCATTAGAGATTAGGGCTTGTACGACAGCGTGCCACAAAAGTGCCAGGCGAGTGTCCGTCATTTCAGTTGGGCTTTACGTCTCATCGTTACATAGGTCATTAGAGATGACCACCCATACGCCAGCTTGCCCAACAAGTGCCAGGCAATTGTTCACCATATCAGTTGGGCTTTGCGTCTCGTCGTTCTAGAGGTCATTAGAGATTAGGACTTGTACGACAGCGTGCAACAAAAGTGCCAGGCGAGAATGCATCATATCAGTCGGGCTTTACGTCTCGTCGTTCTAGAGGTAATTAGAGATTAAGGCGTACCAGGGGCAAATGTCCGTTATTTCAGTTGGGCTTTACGTCTCATTATAGAGGTATTTAGAGATGATCACTTGTACATCAGCGTGCCGCACAAGAGCCAGGCGAGTGCCCTTTATTTCAGCTGGGATTTATGTCTCATCTTCATACAGGTCAATATAGAGACAACGGCTTCTACACCAGCGTACGGACAAATGTCGGACGAGTGTCCACTCTTTCAGTTTGGGCTTTACATCTCGTCGTTATAAAGGTTATTAGTGATGGCTACTTCTACATCAGCGTGCGGAAAAGTGCCAGGCGAGTGCCCACTATTTCAATTGGGGGTTTTGTTTAATTTAAACTGCGATATGTCTGGTAGGGTAGGTTGAATCAATGACAGATCAGGGTGTGACTAAAAGTCCGATGCTCAAAAGTAGGGTGTTTCAATGGTGGAAATGGGGAGAGAGAATGTCGATCACCCTCAATGCTGATTATCGTGCAAGCGTTACTGAAGTGATGAAACAGTGCTGCATTTTTTCGTTATGCTGCCGACACACTTCCACCACTCCTCTTGGACAAGCCCCGCTGGAAACATGGCGTAAAGTACACTCAGGCTCTCTCCCAGTTGCACAATTCGTAGAAGTGGTGGTGTTAGCATGTTATTACGCACCTATTATTTAGTTCTGCCATTAAAGTTTGTTATTGAAGTGTGAAGTTTCATTTCTAACGATTGTGGTGGCCACGAAACCATTTTTTTTTTGTTTTATTGAAAGTCTTACGTTTGTTTCAGAATTTTGTTTCACGTGTTTTCACAACTGGGTAACAAAATACCAATTTTCTTAGTGGGGTAATTAAAATTTTTTGTTTTATTAAGTTCTAGAATCAGAAGAAAAAGAAACAATAATAATCCTACATGGCGACTCCTGAACCTCTTGCTTCAGATCTCTACCACCAGGAAGCATCAGTGTATTTTTTTTTTTCTTCGCTCTAGTTGTTCATGCGCGGAGAGGGGTGAGGCCGACCACTTTCTACATCCGCGCGCGCGCCAGGCGAGATAATATCTCTCTCTTTTCCCCCTCCTTTCCCCCTTCTCCCTCTCGACTTGCACGTTCGGACAATCGCACTGCATATCTCGCCGTCGGTCATGCCTGTACTCATGGGGGAGAAACTAATTGCCCAGACTGAGACGTTGTAGTTTTTTGAAGTAGTTTTAAACTCATCCGCCAGATAGCAGCTTACATAATATACAAATATAGCCAGTAGCGGATCCAGAGGGGGGGCTGAGGGGCTCAAGCCCCTCCAAAAGCATCTGGGTCCACTATTGTTTTAGTGTTTGTCTTGATAAAGCCTAGCCTCAGCTGGGTCAAGCCCCTCCCAAACCAAAATCCTGGATCCACCACTGAATATAGCTATTTAAATGTGAGAAGTAATCCATGATTTATTATCAGGCAAACACATCAGTGAAAATTCATTCACTTTATTTTAGTAGCCATATATTTTGTGGATGGCAAAACCAGAAATTTTGCATCTCATACACATTGATATATAACGTACTTTTTTTTATAGTACTGATGGGCCCACCCAAAAAATAGAGTCACATGTAACGCCGAAAATGATTTCAGTTTCCACCGTAAGAGTAACACTTCTATATCTCCCTCCTTCTATGCCTGTACTAGCCGCACTGGCCAGGGGAACCTACTATAAGCTTTGAACTAAAACTCTTATAATTATAGCTAAATGCCTTAACACACCACCATGCAAAATTATTTCGTACCAACTTATACAGAAAAAAGTTACTCTATCAGAAGAAAAAGCTACTATATCAGAAAAAAATAACTAGATTGTAATTTTCCACGGCTTTAGACAATTTTACGATATTGATCACGCATGTTTATTAACGCTAAGTGTAATGCCACAAAACTAACATCATATTAAAACTGTCATTTATTTAATATTACTTACATTGACACATTCATATAATTCTGACTCACAAGAAAAAATTAAATTTTATTATTATTATTATTATTATTATTATTATTATTTAGCACAGCTTGCTGAAGTAATGAGTTCTTCTGAAACAGTAAAATACGTAGCTGACGAATATATCAGTTTTTTTTTTTTAACTAAATGAGTTAGTAGTGTGTTTCTCAATTTACTTTTGTTCTATTTCACTGCTGAAAATATTATTTAAGTTAATGGTTATGAAAAAGGGAAACACATAAGAGCTTTGACTAATGATGTTAAAAGAGGAAACATTTACTCTTCTACATAATTTTTAATTTCAACAGACATACTAGATATTGGGTAAACGTACCAAAAAACTAAAAAATCTTTTAAAAATGTACTAGATCTAGCACTAAAGCTCTAGAGTGGAGACTCTGTTTAGCTAAAAAAAAAAAAAATTACAAGTGAGTATCACATTACGGATCGATAGAAAACCAACTTTTAAGACATCTGCGATAAAAAAAAATTATATTTTGCAGTTAGCATCGTTTGTCTCTGCGATACAGAAATGTCTTTTATGCCCGTGTTTTTAAGTATTTCTGATGTTTTACTTTCTTTAGTTTGTGGCAATGTTCTCCACTGCCCTTCCCAAAATTCAAGATTTTTTCGAGGGGTAATGTTTTTAGTAAAGCAGTACCTATATAGCTGATTATGTAGGTCCAAGGTCATGGTGACCTAGTGTTGTATTTATATTTATCTCAAATAAAGAAATCTGAAATGGTTCGTAAAATTTAATTATTTTGTTTGGAATAGCATTTAACTGTGCTTCTACTGGGTTTCACAATAAAGTTGACTACGTTACTAGTTACGTAAGTGTGATTTGCAGTGTTTTATTTATTTTAAATGTTATTTTTATAACTACATTTTTATGAAAAAAAAATGGGTTTTTGGTGTGTCATGGACACGGCCGTGTGTTGTACGTGAATACGTGTACGTAACAAGTAATATTTTCTATACATAATTAAATACGCTATTTCTTTATTATTCACTGTAACTATTTTACACTAATGCTTTATATATGCAATCGATAGATTTTGACGAGAGCTGACGATTGAAACTCAAACGAACGTCGCGTCGTAGCTTCTCCGAGTCAAAAGTTATACTAAATGGAAATATCCAAACGCAGAAAAATAACCTCCAAATAGCGGCGCTTCCCCCTCCACAGCGCGCGATGCGTCATAGTCCTCACTTAGCGTAACGAATTCTTTGATCCTTTAGATATCCAGCGGTGTAAATAAATTTTGGATGGCGATGATAGATATGTAGCTGCAATACCAAACTGTATCCCCATATTTTGTTAACATTCGTTTTTTGAATTGCCTCCCACTATAGAAGCAATAATTAACAGAATAACACAGATTGGAAAAAGTTAAATAGCAAACATGTATAAAAGTTATAGTTAAAATAATCTGTTCGTTAAAGTAATAAACATATTTGAATTAATGAATGCAAATAAAAGTAAATTTATCAATTAAATTGTAGATTTCATTTCACTCCTTCTTTGTATCAATACAAAATAGTGATAATTCAATAAAAATGAGTTTCAATCGTCAGCTCTCGTCAAAATCTATCGATTGCATATATAAAGCATTAGTGTAAAATAGTTACAGTGAATATTTATGGTGTTAAAATAAAATTATTTTAAAGACGTATTCAAGTAAAAAAAATTGGTTGTCTGTAAAGTCGGTTTACGGACGATAGTTAAATGTGGTAACGTCATAACAAAACATTGATGAAATGATTGTATAATTTATGAATAAAATTTAATAATTTTTATTGAATTATCACTATTTTGTATGGACACAAAGAAGGAGTGAAATGAAATCTACAATTTAATTGATAAATTTACTTTTATTTGAACTCATTAATTCAAATATGTTTATTACTTTAACGAACAGAATATTTTAACTATAACTTTTATACATGTTTGCTATTTAACTTTTTCCAATCTGTGTTATTCTGTTAAGGATAGGACGATGATAGGAAAAGTAGGAAACGAATGGGAGTGTTTCAAGTTTAATGTGCCTCGAAAAAGTCAAATCAATGGTTGTTCCAATCGAGTGGAAGAGAGATAGATGCGGCGCAAGCGTACAATGAGCGTAACGGGACAAAGCGTAACGGGACCATGTGCGTAACGGGACAATGAGTCAACCTTTTTCGTGCGTGCAGTCTGCGTTCATCGATTTATTAGACGTTGTAACGTCAAAAAAAGAGTATTACTTATGAGCGCATTCGATGTTCCCGCCGTATCTACAGCACTCAGGGTTATAAAGCAAGCGAGGAGACACAGCCTTGTGAAACAACTGACGCCTTTGAGCTGTGCTGCACAGAGAAGGGCGTGGCTCAGGCTGCGGTCTTCGTAATTACGACACGGGCGTACCTGCTTCGTCGAACGCAACAGGAATGAATAAATAAAAACATAACGACAACGCCGTTGGCCTTGGAACGCGCCAACAATCGAGCCCTGGGTGTCCGTGACAGCTCCGGCCGAGAATGTCAGATACAGGCTGCAGGTTGATCACGAGACGAGTCAAAAACATCGGCACGACCAGGGGCGTAACTAGAAAAAAAGTGTTTGGGAGGGGGGATAGATGAAGCTTGTGTCCCGGGGGTGGGGGGTGGGGTTAGAATGTGATGCCCTGAACTAATAGCAGAGTAATTTTAACTATAGATATTTACTTGCAAACCATTGTTTTAGAACATAAAAAAAAGTTGGAAGGCAGATAAACTTAATTAATTACGATGTATTAAAAATTATTTTTTTATTATTTTTTTTTACCATTTAATATGATCAAAGAATTTTTTATATAGTGGAATTAATGTGTGATGGCGATGTGAAGGTTTTGGTTTAGTTGGTTCGAAAAAATAAAGAGGGGGTGGAGGAAGTCAATATGTGTTCTTGTTCGGTTGGAAACGAGTCTAGTTACGTACCTGAAAACGACATTTGGTATGAAGTGTTTCTCAAGAGGCAACATTTTTATCGTCAATAATAGACAAAGTGTTTAAGATGGAACACTGTGCGTCTGAATTACGTTAACGGAACGAAGTTCTGCAACCACTTCGAAATTTGTCTCTGTAGCTAAATTATTTCATTGAAACAATTTGGGGTAACAGCTTTATTTTCGACAATTTTTTTAGTGGCCAGTTGCTACCCCAAATTATTCCAATGAAATGATTTTGCTCCAGTGGCGAAATTCGGGGTGGTTGCAGAACTTAAATTCAGTTAAACATAATCCAGACGCGCAGTGGTCTATCTTTAATACATTATTTATTATTTACAATAAAAAATTTTTGTTCAGCTTCAACTTCAAAGACGTATACCAGCTTGCCTTGGGAAGCACTTTTAGTCATAAGTCGTTGCATGTTTACAACTTATTTTGTCGTGATAATCTTCAGTCGAGAAGTTTGTAGGACGAATTCAGACTCATCCTTTATAGGCGCAGCTTTTTATGCAATGAAACATGAATTTAATCCAATACTAAATACTTATGTTATAAAGCTGTAATAATGAGCAGTTTGAATAGGCCTAGCTGAATTACTGTCTACCCGCACCTTCTAAACCGTCTACGTCATCTCCCTACCGGGTGTAGATGGTGTAGCAACTTAGGAGCAGGTGTTGAAGTTAACGTCCACCAGTAGAAGGATTTCGGTTACATTAACTTCAGTGCCACTTCCGGTAGCAAAAGCAACTATGGGTTGCATTTCATCCACATAAGTAGCAGAAGGTACCAGCGTACACTAACAGAGCCTGTGAAGCTGGATCCACAATATAAAAAAAAAATTGGTTGTCTGTAAAGTCGGTTTACGGACGATAGTTTAACGTGACAACGTCATAACAAAACATTGATGAAATTATTGCATACTTTTATGAATAAAATTGAATCATTTTTATGGATTATCACTATTTTGTATGGATGCAAAGAAGGAGTGAAATGAAATCTACAATTTAATTGATAAATTTAGTTTTATTTGCTCTCATTAATTCAAATATGTTTATTACTTTAACGAAGAGATTATTTTAACTATAACTTTTATACATTTTGCTATTTAACTTCATCAAATTTGTGTTATTCTGTTAAGGATAGGACGATGATAGGAAAAATAGGAAACGAATTCGAGTGTTTCAAGTGTAATCTACCTCGAAAAAGTCAAATCGATGGTTGTTCCAATCGTGTGGAAGAGAGATAGATGCTGCGCAAGCGTACAATGAGCGTAATGGGACACTTTTTCGTGCGTGCAGCCGGCGTTCATCGCTTTATTAGACGTTGTCACGTCAAAAATAACATTAAGAGTAACAGCAGGTCATATGCTTGGAATTTGACCGCAATGTTATAAAACCTACTGAGGTAGAACACACAGATCAGGGTGTCACAGGAGGGGTCAGAATATATTTTATTTATGTACGGACGCGTGGTTCAAGAAGCAAGATCAGAATAGGGTGCCATTTTGGTGAGAGTTAGGAACTGTTTATACAGAATATCCCTAAAATAATGTCCCAGTGTCAATGATATATTATAACAATTTAATTTGGACTATTTACAACAAATCATACATATAATTCAAGGTGAATTAGCCTAGTTTTTTTTTACAATTGTTGAGTATGCTCACCTTTAGTTATACAGCACAAAGTTCAATAATTATTCTTCCCACACTTTGGTTAACACGTCCGGAGTAATGGAAGCAATAGCCTCTTCAGTTCTGTGTCTCAACTCTGGAAGATCATTAGGAAGCGGCGGAACGTAGTCACAGATTTATTTATAAAGCCCCAAAGGAAAAAAAAATCGCATTGCGTTATGTCAAGTGAACGTAGGCAAGCGAAAAAGAGCTCTGTCGTCTCGAGCTCTACGACCAATTCAACGGTCGAGGACTTCACTTTGAACTGATATTACAGATTCATTCTTAGCTAAATTGCAGAACAGAAAACGCTTTGCGCTCAGGAGTCTACGTAATTTTGTGTAGGTGGCGCTGCAAGCCAGAAAAACAACAAAGCAGTACTCGGGCATGCGCTTGTCTAAACATGTTTGTGTTACTCTTTAATAATTGAGACCTTGAATGAAAACTACAACGCTTACAGTTTAAGTTGATACTATTTAAATTTATAACTGTGGCATTTTTTTTAACTTATCATAAATGGAGGTGGGAAATTATGGAGATATAAATTTGCGTAGGTAATACTTCCTTTAAAAATTATCATCATAATTATTTACACAGGTGACTTGTGACTTTTTATAAATGTTTGTAAAAATACAAAAAAAAAGTATTTTTGTTAAATTTCGTTTGTTAAAATGTTTGTTTACCTCCCGTGTGCCAGGAGGGGGGGGGGGGGGTTCCCACTGAAATTAAGAATCCCCTCACCAAGGGTGCCCGCTTCCGCTTGGAATAGCGTGACAGTGAAAACACGTTTGACGTCAAAACTATGTTTTATGGAAAAGTTTCTGTATGTTTTAAACTTAAATAAGGGAAGTATACAACATACAAGCACCGTGTCCAGATGTGACGTGTCGGTTAACCACCTGTTCAAAACTCTCGCCCCTTCCCTTGTAAATATACAGATTTGCGCCCCTGATTAACCCTATAGTAACTAAATGACGTTTGTGATTGAAAAACAGTGTTTACATGCTCTGATAGAAAATCACAATTTCACTTGTCGTAATATTAATAGTTCCACGCTCATATAAAGAGAAATGGAATATATATATATATATATATATATATATATATATATATATATAAAGATTCCAAAATCTTCATGAGCGACGAATTGATTCACGCGAGGTTCTTATTCCATTAAAATATCAAGAATCCGTTGTCTCTTTCTGGACACAAACTTCTCTCACTCCCTCTGGGCAAAAACTGAAGACGACGTAGCATCAAAACTTTACATTTTAGTCACAGAAATTTTCTAGAGTTCGTTGCACTTGATTTTTCCTTTTATTTTCAGCAGGAAAACTTTGAAAGCGTAAACGTCGGTAAAAAACTTCCAGGCTTGCATCCGACAACTTTTACTTTCCGTCGGCTTGCAGAGCTACCTAGATCTCTTTGTTGTGAGAATATTTACCACGCCCTTCCACACACTAGCATTATTTACTGGGGTAGAATGAAACATATCATTTTTATTTAACTACAATGTATAATAACTGCTAACACTCGAAATCCAAACTAAGTGAAACCTGAATGAATGGATTCCTTATGTTTGTTTTCCGTAACTGAATTTCACTGTTTCATCAGTTCATTGATGATTCCCATGATTTACTTGCCTGTAACCACCTGTTCGTATAATTTTCAGTCTTTAACATTTCACAGTGATTCAAGTAATATATCCAGATTTTGAGCTAAGGTACAGCAGTGAAAAAACTGATGATGCAGGATTGTTTATTCATGTGTCAGTTTTTGTTGTTGTTGTGATTTTAGGAAATTCAAAAGTATACCTGATGAGGAGTTCAACGTCTCGTCTATGTATTAATAATGAATTGAGTCTATTTGGTCTTGTCGATATCGATTTCTTTCATTGGATACCTACGTTTGAGGTATGAGGGGCGAAAAAATGTGACGGAGTGCACTGGGGGGAGGGGGGGGATGTTTATGTACATACCGCATAATCCAATTGTAAAAAAAAAATATATCGGAGTTAGACTCTTCCGAAATAATACAGATGTGCTTGGTGGGAGATGAGTATTCTGATTACGCAGTGCACCATGGTCACCAAATAAAATTATAATTTTTAAAAATAATAAGAGCGCTGCCTAATGTGAAGGAACGAATAAAGCCTTAAGCTGTTATGTGTCTGCCGTATAGGAATATAATCCCTGAGGGTCTTAGGGGGCCTGTACCTCCGATAGTGTCACGTAGACCCACCAACCGTTTAATGATGAACTCGAAAAAAGAGTGGAGTATTTCTGTACTCGCCAATGATGTGTAGCATCTAACCTCGGTAATGAGCAAATTCATATGCACGAAACACAGACACGAAATTTAACATAAAATTCTTTGAAATAATGTCGATCGTGATAAATGTATGCAAATTGTGTTTCCAGTTACATTTCTGGACGCGAACCACACGTCGACTATCGAATCATTCCATTTACAGACCGAAAATTTTAAACTGTATAATGAAGCGGCTTCGATGTAAGTGAAATAAGACGTGAAAAAAATTTCTAAACCCCGGCTTTGGACTTTATTTCCGACAAGGAATATATTATTAAAATTCCGCCCATCTTGTTAAAATTAATTTAAAAGTTTATAATATAGAGTTTTCCTTTGGCTTTGTGAACTTTGGTTCGCGCCATCACAGCCACGGATTTCAGAACCGAGGTTACACATTTCCGTTCCAGCGCTGTGTACCGAGAGCTAAAATGTTACACATCCAAATAAATTTCCACTGCATGCAGCTTGGACGACCCGGTCCACATCCTTACTTATTTAGACTTTTGAGGGGAAAAAAAGTATGTACTAAGAACTGGATGTGGTGATTTTTTTTTTCTCTCAGGTTTACCACCACTGCCTGTTCGGAACCAGGTACGACTTCCTCTGCGCCAACTACACAGCATTCGACCAGAAGACCTTCATCTGCCACTTCGTGTCGGAGGTGGACTGCGTGAACTCGCCCAAGTACTTCAGCAGGTGAGAACACTCCAGAGCGCTTCGCCCCGAGCTCAGTTTGTTTGCACGCACTTAATTCGCCAGAAAAAGCACTAACACTAACTGACTACTGACGCCGGCCGTCGGCCCGCAGGAACGAGGCGCTGTACAAGGCCGCCTCGACCACGACCCTGGCGCCGCTGACGAGGGCGACGCTGCCTCCGCCGCCGCCGCGACGCCAGCCGGACCCGGAGGAGGCGGGGGCGCCCGCCCCGCGCCGCCGCCGGCCCTACCGCCGCCGGCGCCCCGTCTACGACTACGTCTACGACGACGAGTACGAGGACGACCTGGCGGACTACGAGGAGGACGCTGTGGCCACCCAGGTGCGTGGTCAACAGGCGTCTCTGTGTTGGCAGGCCGAGTGCTAGGTCCTGTCTCATACTTAGACTGCGGTGCCGATCTACCCTCTCTTTCCGATGCACGATTTCTGACGGGGACGCACCACAACGCCGAAATACCACAACGCCGAACGTACAATAACGCCAAAAACCATAACGCCGAAATGCAAAATTGACCACAACGCCGACAGCTAGAAAACTGCTGTGTACCACAACGCCGAAATACATGAACCCCGAAAAATGTCATTGCAGGACTGCCACAAAGGTTAGGTTAGGTGAGGTTAGCACGCAAATTCATTCAGTTGTTTTTCATTTTGCTCCTGTGCCCCCTCCCCCCCCCCCCCCCAACCCGCATCTACATTTTTCGGCGTTACTGTATTTCGGCGTTGTGGTACGCAGCGGTTTTCTAGCTGTCGGCGTTGCGGTCAATTTGGCATTCGGCGTTATGGTATTCGGCGTTGCGGTATTTCGGCGTTGTGGTATTTCGGTGTTGTGGTAACGACCCATTTCTGACATTAGCGCTGTCCCTGTTTTGGCGTGCTCTGTCGGAATGATTGCAGCGGTAATAATTATACAGTATATAATTATTTTTTTTTAATATTAATGGGTATATTTATGCTTCACTTCATATAAATTCCCTGCTAAATTAAAGCAAACTAATCTAGAAGCAGGTGATGAAAAAAAAATCAATCGCAAAGGTTAGCCAGGCCCTTGCGCATGCCGCTTTATTACCGACGCAACTGCAATATCAAAATTTGTTATGATAAATTAGCAAAACCATCTTTGAAATTTAGTTATAGGTTGTTTGGGAAACACTATTTTAAAGAGTTTTTTTTTTTTGAGGCGACTTTAATTTTAGAGTCGCTGCTGCTGCTCGGAGTACATGATGAGTCTGCGGATATTTAATAATAAAATCATGAACGATTGCAAACTTATTGCTAGCCCCTCACGAAAAGTCTTCCTGGCATCGCGCCTGATTTGGTTGCAGTTTGGTTGCGAGTGTCGTAGAAAGTCCAAGCCCATTACTTATCTTGGCGTAGGCAGTTGGCACGTGGATATGGTTAAAAAAAAATCCCTTATCAATTTGTATGTCTCAGGTTCAATACAGAAATAGTTTAATATTTTATTCCTAGTACGTTTGAATACGCAAAGCATCAAAATTAAATCTCTTTACTTAAAAACGGGTGCTTTTTTTTTAATCCTCCGATGTGCTATAACAAAAAGGAAAAATTTACGTAACATTATAATATTACCACCACACGTTCAGCAGGGTCTTACTTATTTTTCTACGTAATCGCCAAAACGATCGAGGCATATGTCATATCGTAACACAAGCTTCTCGATGTCTTCTTCGAAGAAGTTAGCTGCCAGTGAATAGAGGTATAGGGCCAGCGCCTGGATCTCCCTCTTCCTCACGACGCCGTTGTGAGGCGGGTGGACTAATCGCGCGGCGCACTGGCTCCCGCATCAAGACTTACAGCCATAAAGTGATTCCTTTGTAAAACATAACTTTGTCTGAAAGATTTATTACAGTAGTGTATATACATTCATAACATTGGTCACAATTATAATCTAGACTAACATTATCTTTACATTTTGTTTGCATTACTTTTACTAACGTTTTTGTTACGAGAACTCTAGCGATGATGCTGGCTGGACCTGTTTCACACTCGTAATATTATGATAATTCCAGTTTGTTACTTGAAATTTCTGGGATCATAGTCATTTATTTAATTATATTATTGTTCTTTAAATATATATATTTTATACATCGTCTCTTTGTATGTATTTCCTCAGTTTGTTTGTTTCGGTCATGTTATTGTACTTTTAAAGTACCTGCCTTTTTGGACAATGTCTGTTGGCTATCACTAAAAATAAATAAATAAAAGTGCGTGTCTGATTTTTATTTGGAAAAAAAACCGTACATGGCAGTATTACAGCTCTGTTGGTAGATGGTAAACCATAGATGCTACCGTGCGTAGAAAACAATCATCGATTTACTTCATGGCATTAGTCTATACCACATAAAATGTAAATTTGCAGCAAGTTTGTCATAGGCTGGAAATAGGCTTGCCGCGCAAGCCTGAAATATCAAGCTTGATTCAAGATTTATTAGAACTTATGTTCGAACATTCAAAGCTGAGATTTGATCTCTGCAAAATTGCCTAAGGATTGAATTTGGCATGCTGTGGCTAGATTCTTTGCTAGGTTACTGCAAACATCATGGTTTGACATGGCAAGCTTAATCCAAACTCGGATGAAGCAATGTTTTTTTGCTATCTGGGATATGTGTAACTATGAAAGTTAATGTGTTTTATGTGTTTGGTGTTCCTTCCCGCAGGGACGAAGTTCCTCTGTTCGCTCCCAGCACCCCGCCGCTGACGACCAACCTCGCAGGAAGCGACCTCGACCCCAGCAGCGGCCCGCCGCCGGCCAGGACGACCTGCCGTCGGGACCTGCGGCCGACCTCAAGCCGCGGCCTTCCAGCTCGGTGTACGACCGGCCCCGCATGGCGCCCAAGATACGCCGCCCGGTGCCCCTCAACGAGCGGGACAAGTACGAGTACAGCAAGAACCCCAACATCGTCACCACCCCTGCCGGCGCCGAGGCGAGCGCGCGGCCGAAGGCTCAGCCGGCACCTTCCGCCCCTGCCCTGGAGGACGACTACTACTACGACGACGAGGAGGTCGTCCAGCCGAGCAGAGGCGGTTCCCGGACGAGGCCCGCCCAGGAGTACTACCCCGACGAAGGAGAGATCGAGCGCAGACCGCTGAAGGCCGGAGGAGGAGGATCCCCCAGAAGGAACGTCGGTCGCGCCGGCTCGAGGAAGCGAGTCCCCAGCGCGGCGGCGGCGGCGGACGCCGACACTCCGTACGCGACGCGTCACGAAGCTGAGGAATACGACGAGTTCTACGACGAAGCGCCCAGACGTGTCGTGAGGCCCTCGGGTGCGAGGAGAAGGGTGAAGGACAATCTGAGAGACGAGGAGGAGTACGTGAGGAGACCGGCTCAAGCCGGTGGGTTCAAGTCGAGACCGAGAGCTAAGCCTCAACGGGTTGAACCTGAAGATTACTACGTGGACGAGGATCCAGTACCAGCGGCTAGGCCGGCGTTCATTAGTCGTCCGCAAAGTAATCGCGATGGGTACTCCAACAGAAGACGACCCCAGCAACCGGCTGACACAACTGCGGCAGACTACGTACCACCGAGGTCTCAAGCGGCTTCCGACTACAAAAGACCAGCTGGCAGGAAACCTTCTTCGTCTAGTCGTTATACAACTGGTTATGGGTCTGATGCTGAGTACTACGACGACACGGAAGATCTGCCAGAAGAGCCAGAGAGCTACAGAAGCCACCCAAAGCAGACTGCTCTTCCTGCACGTAGCACTTCATCCGGCAATCAGTACCAAGCGGCCGCCAGAGAGGCCGACAGTGTTCCTACTGCTCCTAAAGCGAGACCATATGCAGCAAGCAGCAGGTCCACTAGTTCGAATTCTCCTTCGTATCAACCACTGGCTCCGCAGTACTCTTCGGGTAAATCGCAACCAGCCAGAAACTATCCTCTATCATCTCTGATTGATGCTGAAGACCACCCTCTTCAAAAAACTTCGGTCTATCGTGAGAAGGCAATGGAGGAAGACAGAGAGTTGTCTCCAGCCCTGCGAAGAAACAACAAAGTTCCAACAAGGGATTCTGAACCTATCGAACCACCAGTAATACTAATGCCAAAAGGTTTTACCCCTCAGTCCAATATTAAACTTGAAGAAAGTCGAGCAAATACCAACCCATCAAGAACCATCCCATCTTATAACGGTGACGAGTCTCGCAGAAGGTTGACAGCAGATTCACCATCATCTGGACCTTCATCAAAGTTAACTGGCTCGAACAGCTACCAACCCAAAGTTATACCATCAAGAGATACTGTCAGCAGAACATCCTTTGGTAAGTACCGAAGTTCCAGTGGAGACACTGATTCATTACGTATTGCATCTCCCGTCATAGACAAAACCGCGGCGAAAGGAGCATCTCCCAGGCCAACAACCCCACAGAATTATAATAGTAACAAGACATCTGCAGATTATCCATCGTCATCGTCTAGAGGTGGATCCAATAATGCCCGACCCCAGGGAAACTTGGCCCTTAAACCTGTGTTAAGGGAGAGGGAGAATGTCCATATTGTCCCAGAAGAGCCTCTCAGGCACAACCTCGCCGACTTGGTCGACAACGATGACGACGTTGAACGAAATGACGTGTTGTCTCCGAACATCCAGTCTACAAGAAGCATACCCAGCGGCCCAGCTTACATGAAATCGGGTGATGGTCAACCTAGGTTTAGAGTTAAATTGTTTAAATCTAAACTAACACCCCAGTTCACTTCACAAAGTAACCAGTCCCAATCCTCGCCCATAAACACGTCACCTGATGGTGGTAATACTGACGTAGGGTTGTCGTCTTCTTTGGCAGGTGGTGGTGGTAGTGGTGGTGGTGATAGCAGAGGATACCTTGTCACGTCTGCTTCCCAAACCCAGTACACAAGAGCTCCATTTCCGACTCATTCGAAAGACATTGTCCTAGAAGTTAGTGCCTCTGACGCGGACGACCACACTGGGAGGATTTCTCCAGTCTCATCTCCTGGTGGCAGTTTTAACCAGAGGCACACGGATCAGTTCAGTAGCTCTCCCAAGCGAGCGAGTATTCCCGAACTTCCAACAGGCGAATACGTCTACACGCCGCAATCAAGACAAGCCTGGAGCCAGCAGAGGAAAAGGTCATCGAGTCAGTACCTCTCCTCGCCAAACTGAATTTTGTATTAAGGACACAATAAAGTTTAGATTCACGTGCAACGTGGTTCCCGGTCCAAAGCCCCTTGTATGACTCTTAATGCATGTATCTTCTCCAATGCAAAATGCCAGTACAAGCATTTTTGTTGGTGCTTAAATCTTTGTAACAGAGAAAGCACAGGTTGGAAAGTATTCAATACACAGCAGTCGTGCCTGCATGAATTTGGAGTCGATGGTTGGTTGGTGAGGGGGGGGGGGGGGGGGGGGGGGGGGGTTGGGTTGAGAGAGGCAAACCGACAGATCTTAGTTATTAGGTAAGTGTTGCATATGGGACACTTACGAGCACCCCATATAATTTCCCCACGCTTTGACAAAATTGTGGAGGGGAAAAATATATACTTTGACCTCCAACACAAATGAGTCAAGGAGCAACTGCCTGTCACCCCCTCCTCCCCCCACCCATCTATGGCTCCGGCACCCCTGATACACAGGCAAAAACTAATGAATGATTTGCTGCTTATTTCTATGTAACTTACGTGCCCTGAATAAACCTAAATTTTTTTATTAATTTTTGACGAATGTAGATACGTACCTATTCTAGAGAATCCACAATATGACTGAAATTATAGAGGCCTTTATCAAAAAATAAAAAATAATAATAAAATGGCCAAATAATGTAATAAGTGTAAATATCCAGTATGCTTTCTCTGAAATACTATGTGATTGTAAATATAAGATATTTTATGTTTATTAAAATATGATTATTTTATAGTTTAGATTGAAGTTAGTTGCAGACTTGCCAAACATGTATTAAATTTTTGGAATTAGGCTGCAAACAACAAAAGTTCTAGAGCAGTCACACAATTTTTAGTGAGAAAATTAATATCTTAAATTATAGTTAGATGTTTGATACAACTGCATTTCTTTTGTTGATAAATTTTGTTACAGTAGGCACAGTAATATGTATATTAGTATTATACAACACCATTTTTTATGGTTGGTTCTGAAGGTGTTTGTTTTTTTTTGCGGTACAACTTAGGCAGCATATTATTAACGTGTAAAAATAATGTAGTTAAATTAGTATAACATTAAACTTTGAGTGACATTTATGCAAGTTTACAAAACATTACCTTAAATTATTATTTAATGCATGAAAAATGTTTAAGAATCATAAAATATATGTAAACTTTTTAATTTTAATCTTGCAAATATCACCAAATTATTTTCATGGAAACCTTCGTAGCACCTACCTGCTGCACCTAATTTATTGAATTAGCTAATAAGTATGAATAAGTTCAGTTTTATGATTGGTACTATATATAGTTTTGAGTCTCTGATTAAATATTCCATTTAGAGTACAATATCATTAATTTGACAGTTACTGGTAATATCTTAGCTTAATATAGCCCAATAATGATCCTTTTGATATGCCCAGATGTGCAAAGATCATAGATAGTTTAAATTTAAAAATTGTTTGCTTTGCGGGTTGTTGGAGAAGGGGGAATTGGGTGGAGTTGTGTCCTTCCACGGGGGAAAAGCAAGGAGTTAGAAAATTTGTAACTTATTTTCACAAGTTATTGTTCAAAATAGTTTTTTTTTACTTCATAAATGATATTGTTAATTATTGAATGACACCATGGACAATCCATCCTCCCCTCTCCAACAAAAAAAAAAAAGGTTGAATTTCGAAAAATGTCCACCCTTTCATTTTAAGCTGGATACGCTCTTGTTACTGTGGTTAAAATCAATTTATAACTATTCACGTGTTTTATACATACTGTCTATTTTTTTATCACAAAAATTTTTAAAAATCTTTTGAATGTATTTGTGTAAAAAAAACCTTTCATGTTTTATTTGTATGCATGTTCAGTAATTTTTATTTATTTGTAAATTTTTTAATCCATTAAAACCATTTATTCTGTAAGTTATATTAGTTTTAAACAGTGACTCACTTGTAGGTGTCTACTATTAACCAGTGGCGTAGGCAGAGAGGAAGATGGTGTCCCTGACATCTTAAAAAATCCTTATATATATATAATTGTATATATCACCAAAAAAAACGCCATAATTTTAAAGCAAACTGCAGTCAAAGAGGTATTATCCCCTCCCCTACCCCAAAAGAAATTATATGTACAGTATTGTGTACAGCTATTAACTAAACAGTTAAATAATAGAATCACGGGAAATTTAAAACCATATTAGCAAAATTTAATTTGTCGTAAAGTATGCAGGTGTTGGTGCAAAAACTGTGACTGTTTCACTAAATAACCTAGGAAAAATTTTTTTTCGTCAATTCTAAACAGCTTGGTGCAGGTAAGAGTTCGGAAAATTTTAGCAGCAAGTAGTGTCATTACAGTAAAACTTCGTTACAAATGGTTTTTATTTTGAATTTTATTATCTGATGACAAACCCTTTTCATTTAAATTCATTTGGCGTAGGTAGCCTACTGAGGGTTACAGTATGAACCTTTGTTTGGACATCAATAAAAATGTTGTTTCAATAAAAAAAGATTAAGTCTTTATGGTCATAATATAATACAATGTAAATTTTAATAAATGCATTATGATACCATCTATTTCCTAAAGGTGATGGCAATACCAGGTTTTCTTTCAAAAATGTTTAAGCTGTGTGGTAAATACATTTAAATGTCTTTATGGTTGGGCATAAACAACAAATATTCAAAATGCAAATGTATGTATAATAGTGCCTAGAAAAAATTTAATTTTAATAATGTTTCTGAAATTCATTTCCTTGTAAAATACAATTTAAAGAGTATTCTTGACATTAAATTGGCAAATATTAAGTTATTTTAGCTACATACATAAAGTAGGTATTTGTAGTGGTTTTGTTTTAAAGTTTAAATATATTTTGTATTAATAATTTGTGTGACTTAGTAAAATCGTTAACATGCAAAATTAGTAAGTAGATAAGTTACAGTAAGTAGATTTGTTCAATGATTTCCATTAAAGAGCTATTTACTTTTTTAAAACCAACAAAAAATTGACTGTTTTTGAGCAATAAAACATTTTGTTATTGTAAAAATGGTGTGTATTACTTAATAGAAACAATAACTATTCACAAATGAAATAAATGCTGTTCTAATGAGTATACCTAACTATAACTACTTAATTCAGTTCAAACTACATAGTTGGTCTCAGTATTGGAGAAGTCTTGCAAATTTTGCAATAATGCATTTTTTAGTTTTTAAAATTAATGTTTTATGTAAAGGGCTTGCTGTAAGCTGTGTTAATACCAAAATAGGGAACGTCACTAAAAATAATTTAAAAATTAAACTGTTTTGAAAAAAATTGATTACAAAAAATTAAAAATATTTTGTTGTGTTACATAGAAAATTTGAAAGATCCACATTTACTTATAAGTTTAAAACTAAAGATTATTCAGACTAATTTATTACAAATGTTATTTGTTCCAAAACAATTTTTTTTGAAGGTTATCAATAGTAAAAACATTCTGTTTTGTACAACTACCGTAGTATAACATACCTATAAAATGGTGGTCCATGTTTACCCTCACAGGGAAATTTGAGCAAATATTTTTAAATAGTTTATATTTATGCAAAATAATTGGCGATAATATCAATTTCCTATTGAATTGTGTCATAGCCATTTAAAGATTGTGCCACATTCCCATCAACAAGTACACAGCACACATGCACAGAAGTTGAACATATACAGACAACAGATGCTACATTGTAATAGCACTAGCACAGGAAACCAGCATGCACACGGCACACATAATATTGTCCGAATTATAAATTCCCCTATCAGCATACACTGTGTCAGCGAGGAGGCTTACAGTTCACATGGATGAGATCCACACACAAATAGTTCTGAAGTTGGTTCTCCAAAGTTTGCTGATTGCTTGTGAGAAAACACAATAGTCAAGGATTTATGTATTTTATGTTCGTAGATTATTTTAAATAATGCTAACCTAACCAAACATTCATTTTAATTGAGATAAGATGACCTAACCTAACCTAACCTTTCACTTCGGTAAACTTCGGAACTGTTATGTTTTTGGTTGTGGCTTTCATCCCTGGGAACTATCCAGTGGCATAAGGTCGCTAGAAATTGTTTTGATATGTTCATATCAAAGATAACAAGTTATACTAATTTGAATATGGAATTTATTAGCGAGGCAGTGCTATATAGTCAGTCATTCATGGTAGTTTGTAACAAAATCTCATAATTAAACAGTGGTGGATGCAGGAATTTACTTTGTGATTCCAGGTAACAGCTCGTTGTGCATCACCCAAAATAAAAAACTGCCCCTTTACCATAATTAAGTACGGTATATATTTTTTTGTAATTTTAAGGAGGTACCTATATATATTATCCCCGGACAAACCACCCCCCTCCCCCTTCCCCTTCAAAACTTCTCACGGCCCAACTCAGAACCATCCATTGATCAAAAATGCTTGTATTTAAGTAAACAACTGCTTCATGTAATAAGTGACAAAAATGAAATGTTTGAAACTGTTAGAAGTAAATAAGGGGAAATAAACAGTTATTTTGTTTTTTAACTGCTGTGTTGATGAAGCTTTAACGTCTTTGCTGTGTATGTGCGGCTGTGCTATTTGCATGCTGTTTGCGTGCTGATGAGAATTGAACTAAGGCTTTAAACTAAAATGTTATCATCTTTTACGGCTAAACAGTTCTCTACTTTATTTATAGATTGTCTGGACTAAATATTTTTATGTTCTTAACAATTGTTTTTTATTTAAATGCTGTTACAAATATGTGTGTATAAGAGGAAGAAGCCAATTTTTCCAAACTTGAAAATGTCATTTGTAAAAGAAAAAAACACTTCTATTCAAAAAGTACTCATGACGTAGTATCGCTAGTTAAAATATATTTTTTTTTTCTTATGAATATTCAAAGGTGTAGCAGTATAAACTTAAGTTTAATTTCAATATATTTTTTCCCCCAGTTTTCTCCCATAATGGATTTAGATGCTCAAAGATTATGTTTACAACAAAACTTACACTTGAAAATATAGTTCTCTTTTCAAAATAATATTTTGTATGCAATATACCTTAGATATAACACATAAGCATGGTGCAAGTATCATGTCTCTTCAATACCAGATAATGAACAAAAATTAAAAATGTTTCATATGACAAGTTAGATAGGCCTATATATTTTCAAGGTAAAAAAAAAAACCTTTATTTACTACTTAGGCCAAATATATATACAACAATCATTGCAGTACCTCATTAACTAATTTAAGCAGGGTGACATTAATTTTATAGCTGTACCTGAGAAAAATTACAATCTCTTTGATGACAGTTTTGTACTTTTGGCACTTTTAATCTAAAACACTTATGGATATGTATCATTATTGATATAGACGTGCCAATCAAAACATAATAGGTACATAGGTACCGTACTGTTTAGTTTCATGGATTTCAAAAACCACTCCAGAAATCCATAAAAAAAAGAAATTATAGAATTAAAGTTTTAAATAGTAGTTCTGTTTATTTGTAAGTTTTATTGTTTTTGTAAGATAATTCTGTTTATTTGCAAGTTTTGTTTTCTTTGCAAGTTCTTTTTGTCTTTTTTTCTCTGCCCTCTTCTTCCAAAAATGTTTGCACCTCTCCAGACATTAACACCTAAACACACAATTATTAAATGCAAAAGATTTCAACAAGTAAATTCAGTGCAATATTAATTGATGTAATACTTGAATGCATAGCTGCCTTTCAAAAAAATATTAAAACAATTACATTCAAAAGTTTTTACAAAAACAATACTTCTTTTCTAAGCAACCAACAAACAATTAAGAAATTATAATCTGTCAGCCCTGATTTTATTTTTGCCATAACATAAGGTAAAAAACCAATACACTTTTGATAAATGTGTTGCTTAAAAAAAAATAGTTATTGGTACCTATATAGGTATATATCAAAATAAATCAATCTATATTAAGAAAAAATCATGTTAAAAAATTAATTTTTGTTAACCGATACATGATACCTACTAAAAATGTACATCCCCATGTATTATGCCATGTCTGTACTCATAAAGTTTTTTTTTTACTTGCAAATATGTTAAATTTCATACACTTTCTTTATCCCTAAAAACTAACACAAGCTCCCAAAATTTATTTCATGCAAAGTCAGCGAAGTCATTAGAGATGGAGACGAACAAAACATTACAGCCCAGTTTAGCTGGATTGGGAAAGAAAAAAAAAGTGGTCGATGATAACGAACAATTTTCCCTCCACTTCATTGAATCCCCCACAGGACAAAAAAAACATAAAAATCTGGCTTGCTACACCAGTCAGAATGAGGATCTATTATTGTGACACCTAACTCATTAATAGTATATTTAATAAGTAAAAAATTTTTTTGTGGAATTATAATAATTTTGTCCCACTTTCTTAATGCACCCTCAAATTCAGAAATTTGCTTTTCACCAGGCAAATTTTAGTCTTCAGAAAAAGTAGAAAGTGCTTCAGAAAAAGTAGAAACAACGTTAGAAAATGTAGAAATGGCTATATGGAAGGAATAATGTAGTTGGTAAACAGATGTAACCTTTTTTTATAAACTCACTATTATTGACATGTTAACAAGAAAACATACGCAAAAGAAAAAAAAAATCTATTGGTTGCCTTATCTTATGATTGTTACTACATGTCATTTTATTAAAAGTATATCAAAATTACAATTAGCTGATTGCAAGCTTTCATTGTTAGCAAGAAATTTTTTTTTTTTGTGTTCTCTGAATTCAGATAGGGTGATCTTTATTTGTTGTGTTCCTTTACCAAAAGTAATAAATTTTAATCTACATAAATGTCTTTACGTTTTTAATCCCAATCCTAGAACTTCCCACAGTCCTGAAAACAGCATTAGCAATTATTAGTAGCTACCTAAATTATTAAGGGATAATTTGTTGCCTGTCATACTCATAATTATTAACTTGACACCAAACTTAATTTTAAATTCTTTGTTTCATCAAACAATAGTTCAGCCTACAATCGATCAGACAAGTCACAAGACAAGTCACACTATTGGTGTACATCTTTGTGTGTAACACAGGGAGGAAAACAAGCACTATGAAGGTAAGAAGTTAGGAAGAGTATGTGTGCACGCTTTACCATGTGAATAATTGAAGTCAAATGGGAACAATCCCCCCACCCATTTCCTATCTGGATAGCAAAATATTTTTGGTTAATAATGAATTTTAATGCTAATTCCTTGCTGGTTTCCTATCAACCTTGTTGATTAACAATGCTCACTTCATGATGAAATTATTACAATCCTTATTTCCCAACAATTAAAAATACCTACTTCAAGAATTAGCCTTCATAAAGCTACGGTTTGTTTTACTAACCATTTGCAACCAGAGCGAATTCAACTTTTTGAAAAGATGCCCACTCCATACAATAACACCTCCGTTAGATTCCATACATACGTAAATAGATAGTTGGTGATTTTAACATTTATTATGCCACAAAATATTTTCATAGTTAATCATTTGATTGAAGACAGGCCAAAATTAACATACATGTTTGTAGAGTCAACTACCATTAGGTAAAAACAGTTTCCCGAGTTATCCTCTTTCATCCAGCCCAATTTTTGTACACCAGTGGTTTGTCGTGAATGTCCACGTGGATGTGTCGAGGGGAAGGCTGCTGGGCTCAGGGGGGGCGGGGTTCCACCACTGCGGCCACAGGCCAGCCGGTGCCCAGGTGGCCGTACTCGGTGCGGTACATCGCCGGGGTTGCCAGGATCTCCCCGGACGAGGCGGGCGGCACCGCACGGAAGCAGCCCACCGGGCCGCGGAGTGGCGCACAGCTGGCTGGCTGACGGAACCGAGCCGAGGCCTCGCTCTGCAGACCCCTGGCGCAGACAGAGGACACCGGTTTGCTTTCGTGTTTCTTCCCACTGCTGCTCCTTCCTCCTTACTGTGAAAGTTCTCTGCTGAGGTTTCTTCTGATGGCCCTGGATTAGAATTGGAGATGGACTCGTGGTGGCAGTGGTAGCTCCTAAGCTTGGAGCACACTCTGAGGAGTCTCCACTCCGTTGACGAGTGGAAGTGGTGAGCTACTCAATGCCCAGATACTAGCCTGCAGACCTAGTAGAGGTGGATGTCCTCAGCTGGATCACGAGCAACTGGGTGACTGAGGGGCCCGTGTCTGTACTTCCTGGAACCACAGTGAGGACATGCACTGTTGTGGTAACCTGCGGTATACGGCGGGTTAGCGGCTGTTCGGTGGCGCCGAAGATCGGATGGGTCTCCTCAACATCTCGACGTAGCTTTTCAGCTGTTAGAATCCATGTCGCAATTGGAAATGGCGTATCTATTTTCCAGTTCTCATAACCCATGCCCAATTTTGGTTTTCCAAATTTGGACGTGTAAAAGATCCACTTATTCTCCTTTACGGACTATGCCCTCACAGGATCAGTTGCCCAGGGAGCATATGTGCAGGCAAGGTTGTAGACCTTTGAGTTGAGTTGATGGTGATTGTCGCTTGAGATGTCAGAACCATTGCCAGCTCTAGTATCAAAGACATGATGCAATAGGAAAATGGGTGCAAGGATGCGAACATAATATAGCCTTTCCACACCTATGCAAACTCACTACCTTCACTTGGTACCAGTGGTTTCGACAAAAGAGAGTTCTCCCCGGGAGTCCTCGTCCCAACACTCAAAGAGGTATCTCATGAGGTGGAAACCTCTAACTGCGGTAACAGAAGAGATGGAAACTTCATCGGGGGGGTCAGGGGGGTCAGCACTTCTGGGCCCTCAAGCCGTGGGTCCCAAAGGCTTGCTTATCAACGTGAGATTAGCAAGGCGTAATGGTAGAGGCTAGACTGGGAGGTGGCTTCTGCCCTGGCGAGTTCCACGACTGGGTTATAAAAGTTGTAAACTCTGGGGAGCCGGTGTCAGTGGGACTACCGGGGGGCAGGTACCATGGGTCTCCAGTTCCTAAAATAACTCCCTGTGTGAGCGGACCTGGGACATTTGCCCCTCTGACTTATGGGTCAACATACCAAAGAAGCTCCAAGTGCCATGAAAAATCTAGGCAGTAGTGCGGGTCAGCCAATCAATAGCCCCCACCCAGGTGTTCTGGGTGTTATAGGCCATGTGATGTTGGATTCGCACTGGCATTCGGACCCAGGTTGGGCGGCTTCGGCCGGCAGTCTGGTGAAGTTTAAGTGGTCACTCGGAGCTTTAGAAGCACACCCCCAGAAATCCCCTATCTGAAACAGGTGGACGTGTAAGCAGCGTTTTGATATGCTCTGGTACCAGTCTGGATAGTTAGTAGAGGCTTGAATAGGTGACTCGGCCGGATCAGGGCTATCTACAGACACAGATTGGTGTACCAGTGGTGACCTGCAGAATGTGAGAGGTTCAGATAGGCGCTAGATTGTAACATGTTGGAGGTGCTTGCCAGTGAGGATGCTGCTGGTTTGCTGGTATTTTTGCTGGGTGGTGCCGATGCTGAAATGTGTTCCTCAGATTCTTGACATAGCCCTTCAATGTGCCAGGTGGTGCCGATGCTGAGATGGGTAGCCCTGGTCTCTCGATGCCCCTGGGCCGTGATGAAATGGCGTATCCATTTCCCTTGTCTTGTTTTGTTCCGTCAGTCCTGCCCCACTAGGGAGTCTATGTCGGACCGCAAGGGTTTGGAAACTTGCACATTATAAATCGTGCAGAGCGAAAGCTTTGATAAGATGATGCTGGTTAAGTGAGAGCACATGACAATGATTCAGGGACGGGTAGCCTCAGCCTCTCATTGTAGCTCTTACTCAATCACCTCCGAGTCGTGATGTAATGGCGTATATATTTCCCAATGGCTCTATTATCATCTGTGTGAAATCAGCAATAACGAGGGAGTCATATGCCATCAAATCAGGCACGTTAAACATGTGCAGCTCGTACGCTGATTGCACTTGATTGAGTCGATGGAGAAAAACACAAAAATGTCAAACATTAAATTTCATGTTGGGAGTGCCATCGGTTGGCCTCATGAAGGATACAGTTTCCCGCTAAGGACCGGATTGGTGTCAGCCTCGTGGTGGTACTGGTTGGACTCCTTGCTTGAAGCAAGCTCAAAAAGGATAACCCTTCCTCCTGATGGATCGACGTGTTAAGCAGCAACTCTTCTCGGGCACCAACTTGCTGAGCTAGTAGGGGTCGGATAGTCCCCGACCACAGGTTCTCCAGGTGAACGATGAGTCCCAGAGCAATGTGGTGGGTCGGGTTGAGTGACAGCTAGCACTCAGTAGAGGGACCTAGCCCATGATTCAACTGACATAGTTCGTGAATTGGTGATATCCTGATATCTCCAACCAACTTCCTGACTGCGATTAAATGGAATATCCATTTCCCTCGCCCGTGGGGGCCACAGGAAAGCAAGGTTTCCGCTAAGAGTTCCGCGTTAACAAACAAATGAAAGGGGAGGTAATCCCTGAAGACGATGTCCGATGTACAATGTTAGGGGGTTGGTGTGAAATATACGATGGCTGAGCTTGGCTCCTGTGCTTGAAGTACGCTCAACAGGGATCTCCATCCCAATGTCGGGCGGATGCTGAGAGGAGACACATCTCCGGTATTAGCCCGAAGAGATGAGAAGGGTTAGGTAGGGAGCACCAGCCAGTGCTCAGATTTCAGGCATGAGCTCAAGAAAACTGATCTGTCAACGAAACATCTTAACTGCAATGAAACTGCATATTTTTTCCCCACGCACATGGGCACTACAGGGCGGTAAGGCTTCGTGGACAGAGTGCTGTGTTAAACAAAAAAAGTGTGTGAAAACACCTATCGACATGTTTTTAAGTATATATATGGTGAGACTAAGGAAGAAAACAAAAAAAAAATGTAAGCGATGCTTTAAGTACTCTCTAGTGATGTGTAAACATCTAATATCAGTAACAAGCTAATTCATTTGCTCTTATGTTGCAAATAAACTTCTAAAACAAATCTCAGACAAAAAATTTAATGTAGAATTCTTTAAAATAATGCGAAGAGTGATAAACATACAAAAAGTATTCATTTTAGTGAAACCTAACAGTAATTATGTATGTTTAAGAAAATGGTACTATTGGTTTCTCAGGGCTAGCAGAACAACAGGAGTACCGAATGCGTTGCATATAAATGCCTCAATGCAGAACTTGTAGCACATCTCTCTAGACCAGAATTATCATTGCTTGCATTTCTAAGGTCATACTCTTTTAGGCACTTTGAAGGTGAAATTTATGTATGCACCAGAAATGAAATAAAATAAGCACACATTATTCAACGGAAATGTAACAAGTTGAAAGTCCAATGCGCATGCAGAAACTGCTACAGTCATGAGCCAAAGCCATCAAGATGGCGAACCCACTTGTGGCAACATCACCCGTATATTTATAACTTTTACAAACATCGGGGGATGTACTAAACATATTGGTGTGTCAAAGTAAACTTAATGGTAGTAAAACTATCCTGGACAACATTATGTAAACTTGAATAGTCATAACAAGATATAATTGACCTAAAAAAAACATAAATCAGTCTGTATATTCTTTATACAAACAAACCTTAACGTTATTGAGCTGATTCAACTTTTGAGATTTAACAGAAAAAATTTAATCATGAAATTCTTTTATTCAACATTGCATCGAATATAAATATGTAGGCTAATATTTTCTTATGTGTCTACAATAGGACGAATGCTGCATATCTCAACATTTCAATGTTCACTAAAGATTGTAAAATTTTAAATGCATTTTTTTAAGTTGTCATTTCTTTTTATGACTATAAATCATAAAGTATTAGAGGACAGTTGAATTATTATAAAGTTTATTTGGCCCACCATTATGTTTAGTACTTCCCCCGATGCTTGTGAAAGTTAATATATATGAATGTATCATGCGGGTCCTCCATCTTTTCGAGATTTCGGAGACTTCCACAGATGTCAGCAATGTGTTTACAAATTTCCATTCCAATCAACTTCCGTTCCAGTCACAAAATTACTCATACCAAATACCATGTACCGAGAGTTAATATGTTTACACATCAAAGGGGTACCATCAGAATCTTCAGCTGTGTTACAACATGGTGGAGATGGCCAATGAGTTTCATCCCGTTCCTCCCATCCTTCCGTCACCGATCCATCGAGGAACATCCTCCGAGCGGAGGTGGACAGCTAGAGGTCACCAGTTAAGTTCAAAAGTAGCTTGTAGCCACTCTGTGGGTGTTGTTCCATCCTCAACTTTTATCAAAAACTATCACTTTTGTTTTGTTACTATTCTCTCCCTTGCAGTGGTTCTACCTGTACCGTAGAAAACCCGAAATCAAGGCATTGCGGAGTACCGGGCACCTTCTCCACAAATAAAAAAAAAAATTGTGCAATACAAAACCATGGACTTTAAAGATTTTTTTTTTTTTAAATCCAGTTACGCACACCTAAGAGGCAATTTCACATGCCAGACAACCGCTTGTTGAAAAATCTCGCAGAAGCTAATGCACGTAGATTGTTTATGATTAACTGTAAAAGGAATGTGTCATTTAATGACTTAATGTCATTCATTGTGATAAAATTATAACCATTTCCTTAAAACTGCACTGATTATGTTATTTAAGTTGGGATAGGGCTAATATAATTTTTTTCCTGAATTTGAATCTATACCAGGACCTTAATCCCAAAATGCTATGAAAGTCTATTATTTTTCCATGAGATGTTTGAAAAAATATCTAAATAAACACACTGTTAAAACATAAACTAATAAATCAAGAACCACATTCTATGAATTACATTTTCAAGACAAAAACCTCTTGAAAAATTATTTCCTCAATATACACCTAATCTTTATTTATAGCATTCAAAATAATATAACTGCTGCTGCTGAATCATGCATACAAATGGTAAGAACTAAGCAAAAAAAAACATTTAGAATTAATCATGTTAAGATACGCACTGCACTGCAGGTCACCTGTAGATCATTAGCAATTTATTTTATATTAATATTGTGGTTCCTAAATGAAGTGGTCAATTGAAACTGAAGTAACACACAAACTCCGATTTTCTGGCATAAAATGTGTATGATTCTAAATGTTAGAAAATCAACTAAATCAAGTGTAATCAAAGGGACAGACAAAGACCTTCATTAAACACAAATGTAAGATGACTTTTCGTACAATGATATATTATTTCTTGGCCTAAACAATGAAATTACTAGAATGAAAGGTAATTATTCTGTATCACATATCCAAGTACCGTATATCCCTTGATCCTGTATACATTAATCCAGTGGTACAGTATTCTTGATGATTTTATGTAGCACGTCGAATGATCCTGGAAATAACAAAAACTTAAATATCACAATACAAACAAATTATGTCACAGGTCTTGTGGAAATTTTTTCTATTCTTTCATATACATTTTGGCATCATAATTCATTTTTATAACACAAATTTTCATGTCCGGGATCTTTCGGCATGCTCAGTTAAATTAGTAAGTATCATGTACCACATGATCAATGTATACAGGATCATGCCATCAGGATAAAGGGATATATACTTGGATATGTGATACGGTACTTTCACCTAAAATAAATTCATTTAAATAAATCCTTTATTATGTGCCAACTAATTATGTAAAACTAAAAATAAAGAGTAGTAGATATATTTTTTATAATAATTATTGAAGACATATTTTTTTAAAAATATGTTTAGCAAAATGTTAACTGCTTATCATATATTCAATGAAACTTGGATTAAAAAAACTACACTAAAGTAACCATTTGTATTAATGAATAATTTTTTTTGTGAATGTTGGAATTTGGAGAGCTGATTCCTTACTTGTTAGGCACGTGGCGGACTAGAGGGGGCACCGTCCTGTTGGTCGCGACTGCCTTGAACTTGGTGCGATCGTACACAGGTTCCTTCTTCAGCAGCATGAGCGGCTCTGCGATGCTGGTCCGAGTCTTCGTTTGAACAGACAATCAAGACTGGGCGCGTTCATTAAGGATGGGAACTATTTTCAAATACATTTTATGACTATTTGTGTGAACCCACAGTAATATAAACTGAAAGCCAGAGGCAGATGTTGGATATTATAAACATGTTTATCATAGTATACATTTTGAGAACTCCAAGACTGTAATGGAATCCAAACCACCTGGGTAAATACTTTGTGAATGTAACTAAAGTGGATTACATACTAGAGTTGGGCCATACAGAAAAATTTGGTCTGTTATCGCTAGCGGATTGTGATACTTCAGTAACCACGGTAACCAAGGACCAATCACTTTCGCATAGCCCTAAAAGTGTGATGATGGGTACGTTATCGAGAAGGTTGGGGGGTGGGTTATCAAATAGCCCCCAGAGATGTCCTATAAAACTAAGTTTTCAAAAAACCTGGAACAAGTTTTCATGATGGTTTGGTAATTTATATACACGAAAAGTAACAATAAAGATGATTGTAGCATTATTAAAATTCGAACGAATTAAGTTCACATCGTATAATGAATAGGGGTGAACAATTTGATAACAAGCATTTCAATATGCACAGGTGCTGTGGTAACAAAGGGCTGTCACCGTGCCCGGGATGGTTGCCCGGCTTGCTCAGCCCTGGAGCTACTCCTGTCAGATCAATATCGGAGGCTGGATTGTACCCCAGCCGTCGGCACGGGGTGATTGGCCATGGCTAGACTGGGGCGTGCTCTAGGCAGGCGGTAACTGTAGAGTTTCCCCGTTCACTTACACAGTATGGAAGCACCCAGACATGGACCCTAAAAGGTATTTTCCCAGTGGAAATAAAATTCCCTACTTGTCTGGGAAATTAACCCTTGGACCTTATGCTCACGAGCCCAAGGCCCGGGCCACAGAACCGAAAAGTCATATTAAAATTAAATAATAATATATGTAATAAATGCAATGATAAAAATAATATTAAAAATAATTTTAAAAATATTAAAAAAATGAAATAGTAAATGTAAATTGTGTAATATATGTAAGACGTAACAGAGATGTAACTAGAGGAGCGGCAGACAGGAATTGTGTTGCATTTGGAGGTGGTAACCTGGCAGAGTAATTTTTACAATAAATATTTACTTGAATATCACCGTATTAGAACACAAAAAAATTTTGGAGGGCAGATGAATTAAATTATTTTTATTGAAAGATACATACATATATATGTATTTACACATACACATACTTATATTTAAAAACCTGGTATTTTTCGCGTACTATCCAACTTGCGATACATTGAAAATTAAATTACAGTACTAAAAATAAATCTTTTTATCTTCTATTTAAGTTGCATCAAAAATATTTGGAATAGTGGTATTAATGTGTGGTGGCCATATGAGGTGTTGTCAGGAAAAAGTTTTGGTTTAGTTGGTTTCTAAAAAAATAAAAAGGGGTGCCAGGATGAATTCTTGCCCCGCGTGTGAACTAGTCTAGTTATGTCCCTGATACGTGATAGCAAATGACCTACTCTATGAAGGAACCACTACACAAGCCCCTTTTGCCAGAGAATCGAGGGCAGGCTCTCCTAGGGTCCAACACTACCGGGCAGCCAAGGTCACGCTTCTCACACGCAGCTGCCGACCAAGGTCAAGCGGAGCACCGTTACCGTTTGGGGGTCGTCCCCGTGGTTCCAGAGGGTGATGCCGTCCTTCTGGGCGATGCCCGCCAGGTCCTCGGGGCTGAACGGCCCGTGGACCAGGTGGGTCGTGCTGACGTACGGGTCCAGCAGGCTGGCGACACTGCGCCGGTCCAGGGCCGGCGCCGGCTGGCCGTCCGGCACGGGGATGCTGTAGCCGACCTGCCGAACCACGCTTCAAACTAATTAGTAGGGCCACGAGACAGGTATTTTGCGGAGTCACTGGGTAGCAAGGTAGACCACAATATGGAGCACGTACACATTTGCTTCTTGTTGATGTTTTGACTACAGACCTCCTGACATGCTCTTGGCAACCCTGCCAAAGTATGTGGCCTTGTTACCGACCAATGAGCACTCTTAAAAGGCTTGGCTATAAGCACGCAAGAGGAGTAGTCATATCCACCATTTAGACCTCAGCCTGCACTACAACACTTTGCGAACAAACTTCTTGTCCGAGTGTGCCTTGCAGCCCTACATCATCTATGTAAAACCAGAGAAGTAAACTATTGGGATTAGTTACTTCGACTGAACCTTTCCTCTCATTTTCTCCCTTCCTGCTAGCGACTCTTCAGAGACAGCAGGCAATCCCCTCCTTTGCCCTCACCAACACTCTCTTAACAACCCAGGGTGACTAGTTCATTGTTCCTGACAAAGGCATGGGACAAGTCAGAGTCTATCTTGGGAGTGAAATGAATCTGCAAAATAATCATGTCTTTAGGTACTAATTAGAGCAGGAGTGCCAAAAGCAGCTGTTAGATAATGCAGTAATAACATCACCTATGACTTTGTATGCCTCAAGAGCACTTTATTTACATACTCTGCGATTACATGTTGCATGCATTCCGGCCATTTATGCCAACTCATCACAACAACATAACAACAAATGTGTGATATATTTTAAAATAATACTGTCATGATGAAGACAATTAGGTAGTATTACTTTTGCTCCTACTTTGGTAAAACTTCTGTGAAGTAAGACACAAGACACCAAGTACTAGCATTATGACAAAAGCTCAGAGAATAATTGAACGGAAAATAGAAAATACAAATTTTATAGTTCAATTCCAAATCACACAAACAGAAAATAAGAAAATGGACTTATGTTCCTGAATTGAATTAGTGATATTATTAACCCAACTGGCTCATTATTTGAAGTCCAAATATGTTTTAAATAGTCCCACACAAATAGGTACGTACCTGTTTGTATCCTCACATTTCTGAGTACTGCTACATGAATTGATGAAATGCTTAATAACTTTTATTCCTGCACTTACCACATATTCTTTTTTACAAACAATTCAAGCAAACCCAAATAGGTACTCCTATCAGTTCGTAGATGAACATCTCATACTCCACCGAGGTATGCAGTAGTAGTAAAAAAAAAAATTGTGCCCATCTATGATCAAGTAAAACACAACAGCATGTGGCATGCACCTGTTGGAGGATCAGAGGAACAACCCAAATAGGCTTAACACATATAAGAAGGCTTTTCAGCCCCAGATAAGTCATGCAACAAATTGTAGGTAGTGTACATCCCCTAGGCAGGAGGTAAAAGTACAGTGGACTTGGTACTCGTACAACATAACAAAAATTCAAAGGGTCACTGAGACGGCACTCAATAGAGTGCATTCTCAGGGGCTCAAGCAAACACGACTGGGTTGCTTAGCCGGGCCAACCTAGAATGTAACAAGGTTTCAGAGTGTTTGTGTTACACAACACCATTCTCTGCGTTGAGACAACAGAGAAGTGTCATGTCGCTCTTACCTTGTAGCCGTAGAAGCTTGGTGGTGTCGTGTCCACAGATGTTATTGGCCTGATGGGCTTATACGAATCAATGTACTCCGTGTAAATGGCCCTGAGAGGTTTGGCTGAAGAGATCCGCAACTGCAACAAATTGGTTATTATTATTCCCCGAAAAAAAAAAATTATTTTTTTCTAAACAGTACATACCTACATCAATCATTACCTATTTATAAAAGAACAGTCCATTAAAAAGCCAAATAAATGAAATTAAACCATCAAATTGAAATCACAACTTTTTGAAAACAGTGAGTACTTATAGTAACATAAGAAATTGACCAATTCTATTGCACATTTGTACACAAAATACAGCTTCTTGCAGCAGATGATAAAAGAGGGTCACATGACCCTTCCCTTGACCTGCTGATTTTTGCAGCTTGGTCATCGAGTGATTTTAATTTTCTTTTAAAACTTAAATGCCGAGCGTAAGGCAGCGCGGGTACCTTCTCGCAGAGATTCCTCTGGTACTCCACGCGCTGGTTGTTGGGGGTCAAGGCGGCGTACCCCGGCTCGAGCGTGCGCTCCTTCTCGTCGTGGGCCAGGCCCGAGGTGGTCTTGTAGGTGTCCGCGAGCACCTCGCGGTCCCGCGTCACCAGGTCCACAGGCAGCCGGCGTTCCAGCTTCTGGATGACGCAACGTGCGGCCAGAGTTCCGGTGATGGGCCATTCTACTCTAGTCACTTTACCCAGATAGTAGAGAATACTAGTGTTTTTGATGGGAACTAAATTGAATGTTTAAAATATTCGGTAAATATGTAGTGTACAGATTATCGTCAAATTTTTTTTTAAAAATCTGAAATAACTTTCATTATATGCTTTTTTACGTCCTCTTTTCAAAACAGCCTGCGGAGATAAGAAATTCCAATTACTTTTGGAGATATAGCCGTTCTTATTTTGCAATACAAGATCTATAGTAGCCATTTTATATTTTGCCGTGTGTGCGTGAATGCCTAAATAACAGAAATTTTCCATTAGGTAAGGTTAGTTACATTATAAATACTTCAAAATAAACGGAAATTAAAAATAATATCAATTAATTTTACTTGTTGTATAGTTTTAAGTATTTATAATGTAACTGACCTGACCTAACAAAACGGGACAAAGGTAGATTAGGTCAGGTCAGCTACATTATAAATACTTTGAAACTGAACGGACATTAAAAATAATAAAATTAATTTTAATGGTTGTTTAGTTATAAAGAATTTATAATGTAGCTGACCTGACCTAACAATCCGGGACCAAGTCAAATCGAATTGCGAATATAGTTCTCCGTGAAGCTATATTATTATACAAGATTTTATGGTTTTAGTTTAAAGTCCAATTTCGTTTTTAAAACAGAGGATTTTGGTGTCATAGTTTATATTATTTTCAAAGCTGTTTGGTAATACTCCACCAAAATATGTAATTTTAAAATTAATATGCTGCATTTTTACGATAAAATAATTTGAAATAAGTAGGCCTAAAACTGATATGTCCAGAACAATAAAAATAGATTAGCAAGCATTTGTAGTTTAAAAGTGATTCAATAAGAGATGCATAATAAAACAAATTAAGTTAATTTTTATTATACTTGTACTTAGGTAGTATTTTTTGTCCAAAATTAACATTATTCATTTAGTTTCAAACATTAAGATATTAATTTTTTATGATTTTAAATAAGTTTTGTTTAAATGCTACTTAATTCCATCATATAACGTGAATTTTGGTACTATATTGTGTATTAACTTGCATATTGTTGTTATGGTGTGTAATTTGACATGCTTTTCTGTGTTAATTCAGTTATAATGCAATTCACCATACAATCTTGTCTCTATGTAATACACTTAATTTATAAACAACACGATTGAAGTAAAATAAATAATGCTTAAACATTTGTAATATTTGAACTCATTAAGTAACTAACCAAATTGGGCCCATAAAATTATATCAATAAAATTATATAAAATGACCATGCATTCATAAATGCAAGCAGAGTGCCTTCGTTTGATTTTTTAAGTAACCAACTTTATTTTCTTGGTTTCTGGGTGTAGGCCGTGTCAGGTAATTGTCATGCGATGTTTTGGCAGTCATTGCAGCTGCCATAATCAGGTAGACTAAGTCAGACTTAAATGCAGACAATGGCCGTGAAAGCCTGCGAACTTTATTAACCAACTTTAATTCAAGCAAAACATGTACAGCACAAATAAACTAAATATTTTCATGAGCTAAACTTAGGCTTTCAATGTTCTTACGTTGAAACAAACACGAAGCTTCACATCAGATGTGAAGCTTTGCGTCACAACTGGATCTTCAAATAAAATGAATAGACAATTTTGTGGCCAAATCAAATAAAATATTAAAAAGATTTGCTTCGTAAAAGCTTCGCACAGGCCTACTAGATACCAAAACCCTTGTTTTTCCAAATTTAAAAAAAATATATATCTGGTTTCCGCCAGGTAAGTAGGTATGTAGGTACATAATATCCAGAGATGGGTCGAATCCAATTTTTCCCAGATCCAAATCTCAAATTAGATTCAGGAATAAAATAATGAATGCGCAAAAACAGAGAAATTTAAGTTTTGAAGAAACATTTTTTAACTAATAAAAGCATATTTGTGACAAAGATGCTTTCTGAAGTTATAAAAAATCAACATTCCCAGAGCATTGTAGCTGGTGATAGATATAAACATTTCTTTGATAGCTTCTGCAGAGTGAATTAATGCTGTCCTAGTAAATTGCACAAGTGCTAGGTGGGTAGGGTTTAACTTTTCTGAATTTGCCTTCCTCGAATATTAAATCCTCCCAAAACTGGTATTTTAGGATTGGAGTAACTTACCGCTTCCCAAATAGTTCCTTATCTAACCTCACCTGCTGAGTTGGAAAGACAGGACAGATGTATTTGTGCCCAACGCCTGTGGAAGTGCTGTAGTCTATCTTTTGCAGTTTCACCTTGGTGTTTATTGGCAGCCTGCAACATTCATTGCTTTCAGAAACCATGACTAGTTATGATTTATTTATAACTAACTACCACTTGAAGAAACACATAGGAAAAAAAAAAACAGATGCAGGCCTACATGTGTTTTTGTTTACCAAAAGTTTGTCATCAATAACAAAAGTTTCCATGGTAACACCATATTCAGAATGAATGTGTATACTTTTTATGTACATTGTTTTGTTGATACTTCTTGATATTTTCAAGAATATCAGATTAATTCTTAAAGGTATAACAATTATTAGGTAATTGTAACATTATTAATGTAAGTATTGCACTAATAATATTTTTTTTATGTAATACAGTAATTATTTAGGGGCCACTGAAATTTTCTTTCATAAATAACCTTGACAATTTCCGACTTGCACATATTACCTAACCTATAAATTAAACTTTCATTACTAACAATTGTATTAACATTTTACCCAAAATAAATTAACCATTCTAAGAAACAGTACTAATGTATGTAATGGAAGTTATCTTGGAGAAATCAGCCTCATTTCATGCCAAAGGCATACTGGTTAAGTAACTGAAACTTTTTCAGATCTTCATGCACTATAGCGCTGTAATTTTTTCACTGGTTAATGTATTTGTACAAAATAATTTTTTTTAGTAAGTTTACATTTGTTTGATCAATAGATATATGTTTCTTATTGACACGATTCCAGAGATTTCAAATGAGACTTAGCTCAATCACGAGAGGTACCGTCAGTTAACATATGTATCATCACATCTAATAAATATTTGGAAGAGTTGTAACATGGTTTAACATTTTTTTTTTGTCTTGGGCCAAAGTTACCCTCAAAGGGCCAATGTTACCCCAACTGACGGTAGTTACTATACTAAGAAGTAACTACAATGGTCTGAATTCCTTCCTTCAGTGATGTGAAAAAGGTTAGGTGAAAGTGGGGGTTTACATCATATGGAACAGTATTACACTTGGTCTTAATGGGTGCCAATACCCACAAATAAATGAATTCGGATCCTGTTTGAGTTTGGGATGTGACGTATCAATGATGAATCCAGAAGAGAGGAGGAAGGAAAGCAAGGGGCTGACGGGCCCCCCCCCCCCCCCCCCCGCCATTTTTAAAAGAAGTAAAAAAAATTAAACAAAAAAAACATAAATAAGTAACAATTTCTTAAAATTTTATTAACCAATTCATTGCTGGTATTCAAACACTATGTAAGAAAATAACTATGAAATAGAGACACTGTGTCATATGTGAGAAGTCCATTCATTAATAAAAAAATTGTATTTCAAGCTCATGAACATCGCCACACATGAACAAGTACTTCGGTGATTGTAGGCAACGAAGATACAATGCAATTGACATAATCCAGGGGCTATGCCATATCCCTCCACCCCTTCTCACTGCCCTAGCATGTGTACCGGCATTCTACGTCAGCATTTGACGTGTGTTTTGAACAGCGTGCTTTCACCTGAAAGGAAGGAGGGTTGGAATTGTATTAGAGTCAGTGGATCCCACATTAAATATCATGTAAATTAAAAAGTGTTTATATTTTTTTTATCCCCCAAGGGCCAGTGGCGGATCCAAACGTTCACCTCGGAGGGGGCACTCTACGATTTCAGAGAAGCCAGAGAAAAAATGTCTTATAATTACTAAATTTGTATTTAATCTACTCAATCTACTCACACTACACATAACATCCAACCACCAGATTTTATGATTCTATAAGAAATTCATTAATTATATTAAAATATTTTATTGGTTTCAGAAACAATCATTTTTGTCAGCAATATTAATGTAGCAGACAACTGGTTTTGAGGGGGGGGGGGGGGGGGGGCAACTTGCCCCTGGTGACCCCCCTTGGATCCACCACTGCCAAGGGCTGTGTTAGTCACCAGACAAGGTTCTGCAGATACGTTGCATCCAGGTTAAGCCACTTGCTGAGGATATGATGTGTGATTCCACCAAATTGTGGGGATGCGGGATGCTGATGCAGAGCTGCCAACCATTACGGATTTTCCGTAATTATTACGGATTTTAACCCCGAATTACGGAATTACGGAACATCGCTGGTTTATTACGGAAACGAGGCTTTGTGCTGCGAGGTAACGGAGAAAATTCCGTTTCTGCTGTGCTTGTTTCGTGAACGCAGTTTGAATACATCGCTTGGTTGCACAAATAACGGAACTAGTAAGTGTGCGCATGTACGATGTACTGTCGAAATAAGTAAATTAATTCTCGTGTTTACAAATAATAATGGGATGGTATTACGTCCGTTGTACGATACAACTAGTACATATTCTCAGACTTATCGTTTGAAGGCTACTTAAATCACGATAATTTTTGTACGGTACTTTGGCTAACCTGTGTTGTTAATTTATTTCTTGAAAGCCATTTTTTTTTTCATCATAGTGTTTTTGTCGTGTCTACAGACGTGAAATTTTTTTATGTTTTTCGATAGTGTTGTGTTCTTCAGTGCCGGTTTTAGAAATGAAGCGTGTGACAGAATAATGTGTATCTGGAAAAAAAAAAACACGCAAGTCTTCAGAGCTTTCGACTTAAATATTCAAAAGAATGGCCATGCTTGTCGTTTTCAAATGTTTGGAACGCCACGGTTTTGTAATGTATGCACGTGTGACTTTTCGATTGCACATGGTGGAAGGGATGACTGTAGACGGCATATTGAATCATAGAAACATGCAGAACATTTTAAAGCCGTGACGAGCAATAAATCTACTATATCTTCGTTTTTTCGCTACATCTGAAGAAACGAAAGTAACGAACGCAGTTATTGTTTACAAGTCCTTGTGTTTGTCTTGTTTGTTTACATGACATTTCTTATCCAACCAGGATAAAAAAAAGCAAATAAAAAGACAGTTGCTTTAAAGTTTAACTTTGAATTGAAGATTCAAAATATCCAGTAAAATTATTAATATTTCTTACATATTCAGATGATTGTATTGTTCAAATATATTTTTTTTATTCATTAATTTGCATTGTATTCATATTTTTCTTTTTCTTTTGCATATTATTGTCCTTGTTTTATCTTGAGTGTGTGTTATAATGCCCCAGGAAAAATTTATCGTGCATGATTTACGCGTACTTTTTTCATATACCTAATTGCCATTACTGATAGGTGTGATTTGAGGTTGGCAGCTCTGCTGATGTCTGCATTTCACCCGCTGTTCCAGCATGCCCCACGGATTTTCAATGACGTGTTTCGTGGCCACGTGTATTAACAGAACTGCTTGTAGACAGGTTGAACAGTCCGCTGAGAAACACCAATAAATCCACCAACTTCAGGCACTGTATGGCCACGGGCACGGCCAAACACGATTGCCCCTTTTCGCCACTCCGTCACATGACTTGATGTAAGTTTTTGGACATACGCCATTGCTAAGATTTTTTTTTTATTTTTTTTATTTTTTTTTTTTTTACATATGTGAATTTTATTGATGGCCTCAGAGAGTTGAGGTGGTTCACAAATTCCTCCAAAGTTTCAGGTCCATGTTGCCAGACAGTGAAGGTATCATCCACATAACGGAGCCAGATTTTTGGAGGGCTATTACTTTTGCTAAGTGCTTCTTGCTCAAAGTTTTCCATAAATATATTGGCCATAAATGGTGAAAGAGAAGAGCCCATTGCCATGCCATCGGTCTGTTTGTAGAAAATATCCTTGAACTGGAAATATGTTGTGGTGACACAGAGGGTAATCATTTCCATGATGGATGGGATTGGTATTATAGTTCTGTCCTTTAGGGTTGGATCAGCTTCCAATTTCGCCTTGACAATGCTGAGTGTTTCGGCTACTGGCACATTAGTGAAGAGGCTTTGGACATCAAAACTCACCAGGGTATCATTGTTTTCTATTTTCAGTGTTTTGACTATAGAAATAAAATGATTAGAATCTTTGACAAATGTATCTGTCTGTCCTGCTAGTGGCTCAACAATTTTCAGGAGATATTTTTGATAGTTTCTGGCATGGGGAATTACAACAACTGATGATCGGGCGCAGAGGCATGTCGGGTTTATGAATCTTTGGAAGACCGTAAATGTGGGGTGCTTTACTGCTGTGTGGTGTCAGTTCTGATCTAGTTTTTTCTGGGATGTGATTCTGATGTTTTAGCAATGGCGTATGTCCAAAAACTTACATCAAGTCATGCACTCCCATTGCACAAATCTTTTAAAGATAACTCCGTCACATCCTTACATCCACCCATGTTGACTTGCACTGTTCGCTTGAAACACCAATGTCTCGCTGATCGAATGATCGCTACTGCCTTAATGCTCACATAGAAGCAGTGCGCTGGTGGTTGAGCATGGGACTCGTTCGCTGTGCCATCTGTACAGGCTTAATGATCCCATCCGTGCACGTGCCAACTAGTGTGTTTGTCTGGAGAGCTTATTTTCAATTACCTACAAGTATCTATTAAATAATTATAATTTATTTATTTATATTCAGGCAGTATTGGATATTCTGAAGGCTCCTCTAGTGATAATTAATTCTCATACTGCCGTCACCCGACCTCTGTGAAAGGTCCGGGGGGTACCTGATGGGCGCTACGGGCATCGCGATGATCTTGCTGTCCGGAGGGGCGCCAGGCTAGCGGACTGCTAGGCCGTTGATGTTGGGTCGTGGGTACTCTGCCCCCGCGTGCCCCGCCAGGTACACGGCTTGAATCTAACCTGAATGGTTCTCCCTTGGTTGTGAAGGCCGCTCGGCCGTGTGGAGGATGGGAGATTATGGAAAATGATTGTATACGAGTTGGTGAGAATACATTTAATTTAGGAGTTTCACCGGGGGTCCACGTGGGTACACGGTACGCTCTACAAGTCCGCTGCGCGGTTCAGTCCCGCTACAAAAATTCTCACCAACACTTGGCGACGTCTAGCGGTTACACAATTAACAAGAAAAAAACATAACACTACGTGACACTGAAATGGTTACCGCGGCAGTCTCGCGGGACGTGGGTCGATGCTCGCTGGAGACGGCCAGCGCCGAAAGTTAACGGGTGGGGGGATGGGGGGGGGGGGGGGCTCGATGAGCGGACTGCTAAGTTCGGAGAAACATTTACGTGAGTGATACGATACCTAGCGCGGTATCACAATGAAGACGGTTGGGATAGGCCCGGTTCCGCAAAATAGGCGCCAAGTCGACGTGGGCAGCGGTGAATTAATAAAAGGATTTAAATTTGAAGATGTAGTGCAGAATAAAAATAATCAATGAAACAAACTTGAATGCTGCCCACGGACACACGTCTGTTCCCGGCGCAGAGTGGTTGGAGACTGCCGAACATGGCCGCCTCGCAAGGAAGAGAAACTTTCTCTTCTTTGTGAGTCAGCACCAAAAACTTATAATAATTTAATTGGTTATATGATGAGTAAAAAACATGCTCCAGGTGCTTGATTAAAACTTTGCACTGCCGTCGTCCGCGGTCTCGTGTTCGAGTCCGGGCGCGAGTTCTAGCGGGGTGGCTGGTCTGACTAACGTTTTATGTTCCGGGAGGGCGCCAGGCTAGCTCGGTGTCTAACCAATGAGGGTTCGTGGTTCGTTGCCCCAGCGTGGTCCGCTAGAACCGTCGGCGGTCTTGCCTGGGAATTTACGTTAAAGAAGAATGCGTGGGATTGCTGTAGTAGCGACGTGCCTTTATTCAAGGGATTGACGTCACACCATACAATTACTGAGTACAGACATGCCCCTGAGGGCTACTTGTCCGTTGCGGGGTGCAGGCCGGTACATGTTCAATGTTTCGTGGCACTGGTTTCTCGGGTAACAGTATGCAGGCCAAGTACACTTGATGCAAGAGAGGCGCGCACAGATGACGTGGCGCAAAGTTACATTAACAAAGTACACTTAATGAAAATTAGGCGCGCACAGATGACGTGGCGCAAAGTTACGTTGACAAAGTACACTTAATGAAAATTAGGCGCGCACAAATGACGTGGCGCAAAGTTACGTTAACAAAGTACACTTAATGAAAATTAGGCGCGCACAGATGACGTGGCGCAAAGTTACGTTGACAAAGTACACTTAATGAAAATTAGGCGCGCACAAATGACGTGGCACACAGAGTTTGTGGGTGACTGGAGTCGGCCAGTCCCGTAAGCGATTGTTTCTACGCGGGTGCCGTGCCCACTGGGTGGTACACGCACCGCCACTAAACTTGGCGAAGTTTCCCTTGCGGGTTTGTGGTCCGCGCGAAGGCGCGTGGCCTTAAGAAAGTTCTGTGGTTTGCGGGAGACGGCCCGTGCCGTATGCTGAAGAACGACCCTGCGCACCAGGTGTGGTGCGGGGCGTCTTTACGTTTACGCGGTCGGATTAGGTCCTGAACCGTAAAAAACGGACCGGGCACGCACGGAGAGGTGAATAGAAAAAGGTTTGGTTTATGCTAAATGACTATATTTACCGGACGTTACTTGCGATGAAGACAATGGTTGTCGTCTCTCCGTGGGACGTAGGTCCGTCCCGGTCCGCGAGTCGAGTAGAACTGCGGAACTGGCATGGCGTCCGGTGGCGCGTCGGCCCCTGCCGCGCCAAGCTTGACCTCATTACGTTAAAAACTAAATGACTGCGTCTGGAAGAGACTTTAAGGTCGCAAAATTCGTAATTAATTGTTTGAGGGGGAATGGGTGTGGTTCGTCTCTAGTCCACTCGGATTTATTGTGCTTTATAATAATAATGTCTGGTTTGGCCGTTCGGCTCGGTGGCTCGCTCGACTCGGGTGGGCCACGGCCAGGGGTGCGTTCCGTTAGCGGGAGAGTATACTGGCGGTTGCAGGTCGGGCTTAGGGATGGTCGTCGGTCGGACGACGTCAGCACCTGGTAAATATTTGCCTAAGGCTTAACAATTGTTTTACTTGAATAATTAATTTAAAAAGCGGCACCAAGTTGGCGACTGTAAATTTAACTACAAATTGTCTCAATGTGCTCTGTTTGGGCTTGAATTGCCTTAGTTGGGCTAGACCACTATCATAGGCCAATTAATCAAGGCCAGTAGCCGCTGTGGCTAGTAACGAGGGTTGTTTTCTGTTCCGTGCGAGCCGCGCACGCACGGAGTGTCTACGACGCACTTGCTCACTGCATGTGATTACTTAAGTTCGTCCTAATGCCTCGTTTGGGCATTGTTTTCCATAGTCGAGCCCCTGGGGTTTCGTGTCCTGTTGTTTGATTCAGTTAATTGAGGTCACGCCCGGGGCGCTCGCTTGACTCAATCCTGCTGGGCGAGGGGCGCGCTCCGAAAACGGGATACGGTACTGGCGGTGCGGAGCACGGGCTTAACGGCCATGGTCGGTACGACGTCAATACTTTTTATATATTAAAATACAAATAATATAAATTGTTTGTATCAGTTTACTCATACGTCTTAATTGAAAACATGAGAGGATGAAGGGGACAAGGTACAATTTGTAAACAATGAGAAAATGGTTAACAAAGTTTAGTTAATAATTTTTTATATATAATGCTTTTTTAATTGTTTATTTAATAACTAATTATATCAAATTATGGTAATTTTACATATATACTATTGCGGAGAAAAGAGAAACACTTTCATTCATTGTAAATAAATTTAAAATTTTTTTAAAATGTTACATAAAATCTACATCCAATCATGTCTTCAATGTATAATAATCTTTTGATATTGTTGTAAATTCAATGAATGTTCTTTATTTAGCATGAAGTTTAAACCAAATGTATGTACCTTGTGAATAGATTGGGAAAAAAAAACCTTTTTTTATCTTGCAAATGCTATTAATAACCTATTTTTACATTAGACTTGGGTACATATTTTTAAAACACACAAATTTGACACTTTATTTTTACTGTTCTGTGTAGTTGGGATTATTACAAATATTGTAAAAGTGCATTATTTTTTATTTATCAGTCAAAATTACACTGTTTTGGTAAAACAAGTAGCCTATCTTGAAAAATTTAAGTATCATATTTGCTGAATATAATGCTGTATTTATGAATATAAATAATACATAAAAGTATGAACAATAACACCGAAATCTCCTGTTATAAAAAAGAAATTGGCCTAAAATTAAAATTTTAAAATCTTTTTCTAGTGATTAGTTGAAATTGCTGAGGTGGCTAGGTTGACTTGAAAAGGGCACCATCTGTATTTATAAAAGTGAAAAGCAGCGTGGGGAATATCCTCAGAATCGTGATTTCACCAGTGGCAGTTCGTAGACAGCAAAATTTATTTCTGGTTAGGATACCTAGGGTGTAGGTTTCCCCCCCCCCCCCCCCCCCCCCCAAGTTGCTACTAACTACACAACAAGGCACGAACATACGAGTATATAGCTGGGCTTCACACAGCACACATGTGCAGCCACCCTGTGTATAATTTACTCATAACACTGCGGACACACAGGCTTCGATTCCAGCCAGCACTCTGGGCAGATCATTTTTAGCCTCCCCCTTCCTTTTCCAGTTCCCCCCCAAACATCAAAAATTTTTAACAAATTCAGGCTAATATATTGTCAGTTTTAAAACAGCACATTATGCAAATAAATACTAAGGTTTTTAAAATCATAGGCTTTTGAATTTTTTATTTTACTTTCTTTCTGTTATGCTTCAAATTGTAGGATTTCATACATATTTAAAAAAAAAAAAATCTTTGCTGTTCATTAAACAACTTATTTTTCCAGTGCATAAAATTTTTTTGTTCTATTTTTTTTTTGCACCCCAAATTTACCCTGCCCCTCAAAAACTGGCGCTCTGGAAAAATGCCTGGATGGCCCATTTGTAAACCGGGGCCAGCGGACATAGCTGGGAATGGTTAATGGCAAGGTCGACTATCGACCTTTAAGACCATCGACCTTACAAGATGCGTCTGTAAGAAATGAAACCAATTTTTTCCTGACACGACGAGACACAGCAGCATGTTCTTACCTGCTGAGCTAGGTGGAGGGGGGTTTTCAAAACACGCCCGGTCTCGGTCGCTTCCGAGCTGCAGGAGTGTCAGGACGTCCGTTCCCGTGAACCCCGTTTTGAGTTAATGTGACACAGCGTGATAGATCTTTCTTGTAGCGACATTACACTATAAAATTTTGTGTTAAACTTGGGAAGTCCACCACCGAAATGTTGTCGAAGCTACATCAAGAACGTGTGGAAACTTCATCACGACAACTTGCCAAGCCACAGCACCTTCGTTGTCAAAGATTTCTTGGACAGGACTCACGGACCCATACCTCGTTAGTGCCCCAGCCTCCCCACAGTCCTGACTTGTCTCCCCAGACTTTATTTTGTTCCTCGCTTAAAAAGAGCCCTGTAAACATTGTAACACGATTGAAAACATCCAGGCTCATGTTACGTTGACTCTAAAGGACATTCCGGAGAAGGCCTTACGGGCCTGGAAACACAGCTTCCAGAAATGAATGGACGCAGAAAAATGCTTTTTCGAAAATGTTTGACTTATTGTACGATTGTTAATAAATGAATTTTTATGAAATTGGTCTTATTACTTATGGAACACACCCTGTATTTCTATTCACTGTCCATAACCCTCGACACGCTTTGCATCACAAGCACTTGGCACTTGACACACGTTGACGGCATGGATACTCGCTAATTGGGATGGCCTTAGTAGACCTAGGGTAAAAAATCTTTTGAGAATGATGGTGGAACAGAAGGAAAGCAAAATTATGCATTTTAGTTCTTCCTCTAAGGCTGTACCTTTCACCTTAAAAACAGTTCTTCCAGTAGTTTCTAAGATGGTATTCATGGCCAAACTTCATTGTTCTAAGCTTGTTAAAAAAATTTTGGTTACAAAAATAATTAATTTTATTAAGAAAGTAGGCCTATATCAGGACCTTGGCCAGAGGGGGAATATCGGGATATATCTGTCCCCAAATTCTGTGGAAAAGATACTGTTGCTACTATAGTTGCACTTAAAATACTCAATTTTTTTAAAATTCCTGTTGTCTTAATGATATGTAAACTTCTTAGCTCTCTGCATAATGGTGTTTGGTAGGAGTAGTTTCGTGAAAATGGAACAAAAGTCAATGAATGAAAATGTGACATAAAGATGGCGGACCTACTTGTAGCAACATGAACCCTTGTGTAGCCACTTTCACAAACATTAGGGTACATACTAAACGTATCAGTGTGCTAAATGAAACTCCATAATGGTGAAACTACCCTGGATAATACGTAGTAAACTAAAATAGTTATAGTAAAAAGTAACCTCAAGTTTTAAAATACCTCAGAAAACTGGTATTACAATGATTACAATACATATTCTCCTTTTGAATTCTCAAGAGGCTTAGGAGCACTGTGGTACCTACTGCACACGCTTGGTAACCTTAAGGGGCGTGTTTCAAAACTCGTATTTGGAGAATTTTTTAAACTTTCTAATAGCATTATAATATTATATTGTATAATAATTGTGTTGAATCAGCTCAATGAGGTTAAGGTTTGTTTGTAGGAAAAATTTACATACTGATTTCAGTCGTTTAAGTAAAACTAAATATATACAAACATATAGGCCTTCTTAGTATTATTATATGTTTTTAAAATGTTCAGGTTAATGTTTTAGTAATTCCATGGAAGTATAATTTCTAACGTGCTCAAAAACTTTAAAGAATTAACTGTTTAATGAATTTTAACAAGAAATACAGTATATTAATAAAACTTCTCTAGTCGAAAAGTTTATTTGCTATATGAACAACATAAGAAAATACAAATTTGCTTATCGAGATTAGATGCTTACACATCACTGGTGAGTTCTGAAATACATTTCTTTTTTAATCAGCATTTTTTACACTTTTGAGTAGAAAACATTTTTTCTTAAAATAACGTGTGGCCAAGTCCATTTCTATATTTTTTTTTTTGTTTCGCAGAAGAGATTATTGCCTGAACCGCTACAAATAGGCAACATGATGCTGACGGCGTGGTCCACGGAACAGGCTAAGAGAAGTGCAAGCCTGCCATCTTTAGTCACAGACTATGACTCCAAAGCAGAAGGTGAGTTACTTGTCCGATTATTGCACAAAAGGATCAAAAAACTCGCTGAGCGAGTTTGCTCATCACTTTTTGGCTTGTAAACTCATCTGTGTTTGAGCAAGTCATCACTAGCTCGGCGAGAGTCTATCACACTGGGGTGAATGAAACATGCTCGCTCACTCACAACGCTGTCCTTGCCAAAGTCTTAGCAAGTAAAAAATTCTGGTCTGGTGAGTGCACCATTGCAGGAAACTCCAGAAACTATAATCAATATGTCATCAGTAGCAGTTTCTGTACAACCTGGCTGTTACAAATGCCGCCTAGGATAATTAATGCCACCAAGAATTTTTGCACAAACAGTGAGTTTACTTATGAATCATATGATTTTTAGTAGCTTTTGAAAGTTTTTATCATTTTGATTTAAAACATATTCATTTACACTTTATTTAAATTTTTTTTCGTACTTGAGAATCAATCATGTGAGTAGCAAGGTGAGCAAACCAGTCTTCAACTTTACTCGTTGAAGCAAAGCGACCAGCAGTTCAACCAGCCAGCTTGAAGATTACATTGAGTGAGTTTGCAAAAGGTGAATTCATGTGGGAGTAGCTAACAGACTCACTCAATACTCTAATTGAGACTATAATTACGTTGGAGTGGAATAGACAGTGGCTTCTAACAGGGGTGTGCCTAGGGGGGGGACGAGCGGGACCGGACCCCTCCCAGGGCTAAAAATATTTTAATATTAAATTCATAAAACTGACTTTTATGAAGTTACGGCCAGTATTTTTAGATAGCCTAAATCAGCAATATTGAACACATATTTTTCAAAATTTTCCCGGGGGAGGACCCCCGGACCCCCCGCCTAGCTGGGGGGTATTCCATACCCCCCAGTCCCCCCGGAAAGGCCCTAGCCTTCTGCCTCACCCCCCCCCCCCCTCCCACAGAGCAAAATCCTGGGCACGCCACTGGCTTCTAAAGAATCATATTTTTAGTTTTCAAATAAAATAACATTAACTAGTATGATTTTCACTTTTTATGGTACAAACAGTTTGAGTAAGAACCGTTCTACAGTGGCACGGAAATGGTTCACATAAACTGATCTCACAGAACAGAGTTTCTACTGTAGCACGCAGATGCAGATAAACTCACACGGATTAGTTCGGCAATCGCAATGTCAAGTTCTTCCGTTTACGCTGTTCCGTGCCTAGCAGCCGAGTGCTTGGTTGTGGTGATGGCCATGATTTTTTATGTTCTAAATATGTTAAAAATTGTTTCAAGTACAAGAATAGCTAATGTTGTATTACTGCAAAGTTGTTCATTTATTTGTTACGTGTTATGATCTCGATGCATTATATCTATTTATAAATCAATTAAATATTTCATAGCTTGGACATTTCCGTGCATTGTGGAAGCAGCAGACACGATAGTGAAATGTTCCAATAGATCTGTTTATGTTCGTCTGATCAATCTCCCTTTCCGTGCTACGTAGATCAACTTTTCAGAGTAGCTGACCTTGTTTTGCTTGCAGATATGTCTGAAGCAGAGCTGATCGCAGCCATTCAGCGCACACAGTCGAAGCTCACCTTCCTGCAGCAAGAGAACTGCATGCTGGAATCTCTCCTCGCCCGGACAAACAGACGGCTACTGGAGGGTGAGTGGGGTCGACAGAAACTCACGCGTGAGGTACTCTAGGACGGAGGCGGTTCAGTTCCTATCATTACTAGAATGTGTTTTTTTTTTTGCATCAACCCTACTCGGTGGCACCATGTCATGACACTAGTTCTCGATAGTTTAATCCGTAGAGTAGTCAAATCCGTAAACGACATTGTCTAAGTCAATATTTGAAAAAAATACTCTTTTTTTTAATTATTTAATTTTTTTTTCTGGTTCAGTCTCAGATGATGTGTTAGTTATCATCATCTTGCCAACACTGTTATTCAGGGTCTATTCCTATGAATGTTTTTATTATAGCACACTTGCATTTTTTTTCCATACATTTATTACTTAGATATATATTGTCATATAATAGCGGTAAAAAGTCATTCTAGTGGTCATGTTTATGATCACTAGTATGTCATTCCACAACTCGCAAATAAAGTTGGGTAAATTTCTGGAGGCAAAATTTGTGACCAAGTATTAAGGCTAGATTTAAGGCCCTGTTTATAATTTTTTTTTTTTTACATTTTTGGAATTTTAATTATTATTGACTATTTCTGTAGATTTAACACTATATCTGTCTTGCATTTTTTAAAAAAAAATTTAACAGCTACTCACTACTTACAATGTCACGTGTGGAAAGTTGCACAATTGTTATTATTTGTTACCACTTGCACAAACATTTTACATACACCCATTACATTACACAAGATGAATATCTGTTGAAAATATTTGTGACCGAACTACAAATGCAAGAGAGGTATAGTGATAAATTTACATAAATAGCCATTAACTCATAGTGTAATGAGGGAAAAAAAATCAATATGACATGTGAGACCCAGTCTTATATGCAAGAGATAAGTTTACAAGCTTCAAAAATCTGTATAAAAATTTCCCTGTCTTTTACATGACCAAAATAAGAAATATTTGAAAATAAATCACCTTTTTCGCAAATGTCTGAAAGAAATAAACCCAATCCAGCCATCACCACCCCTACAGCTGTACTAGTTCAAACAGAACTTTTCATACGCAATATTACATTGTCTATGACTATGCACTAAAACACCATCTAGAATAAAAAAATTATGTTCAAAGTCTGGGTGATAGGCATACTGCGAGCATGACATTTCACTCTCAAATTACCATCACTGATAAATTTTCATGGCATTTCTAGGTTCAAAAGTAAATTCCCTGACTTTAACTGACCTATTGAAACTTTCCTGACATTTTCCTGACCTTCCAGAATGTGGATGTCCGGTTCAAACGGCAAGTCATGAGAAATGAAAGGAGTCCCAATGAGCACGGTGACGGCAAATAAGCGTAATTAAATAACTGTTTACAGTACTCTGTATTAGTGTATCAGTGCACCATAGCCAGGGCCGGCGTGTCCATATAGGCGAACTAGGCAACCGCCTAGGGCGCCAAGTAGCTGGGGGCGGCGCAGCACGACACATAACAGCTCATATAATATGTTTAACGATTATTGAAACTAGATGAAAATGGATTTTTGTAACAGTTTGGAATGTTTATATTGATATAAGTAATTATTTAAAGTCCACTGTGACCTGTTTATGATTTGTAATAAGTAAAAAAGTAAAAAAAAACACAAGCCTGCTTACAAATTCTTAGGCTTACGTGATGTATTTTGAGGCAAGGAAAATTTTTTTGGGGGTGTCCGGCCGGGGGGGGGGGCATTAAGGTTTTTCACCTAGGGCGCCAATTTACCTTGCACCGGCCCTGACCATAGCAATCACAAATATACACCATATCGTTTGGGTGAACAATCTTAACATAAATATGTGTGTCTGCATTAACAGTAATACTTCACTTGTAATGTGTTTTCAAATCGATACTTTACGTTTGCCGTTTGCGTGTCGTGACGTCAGTATGTCTCAATGTTTGTATATCGAACGAGCGCAGGTGTTCGTGTAGGTTGGTTGACGGCGCTCTTCGGATGCGCAGGGCTGCAGAGGCACCTCGACCAGAAGGGCAAAGCCGCGCTGCTGGCCGGGAAGCGGCTCATGGCTGTCGCCGCCTCGTCCCTGCTCGGCTCGTCGGGCCAGCTGTCCCACCGCAGCTCCGACAGTCTGTCGAGCCCCCTGGCTTCCGGCCCCCGATCCGGGTCCGTCCGTGGGGCGGCCCCCATAGACGAGAACGTGTTCAGGTGAGCCCTCGTTATGACTCCCTCCTGACTCCAGGGTGTCCACAAATTTCCTGGCAAATTAATTCCAGGACTTTTTAAATATTTCTCTATTAACAGATTCATTTTAAATGTAGAAATTAAATGTAATATAAAATACAGTGATACCTCGTTAATAAAAACCCTGTTCGTACGAAACTCTCATTAATACAGTGTTTTCACAGTCCCTAGTAATTACATAGCAGTTATAGTCCTAAGTAATTTTGTTCAATACAAATGTATGGTTGTTATGTAGCACAAAGTTTGGGGAAAAAGGTTGGAAATGTTACTCTTCCAAAATGGATGGTAGTGTTGTTTTTTTGCGGGCGATTTATAAACCTTTTCTTTATTTTTATGTTGCAAAACCTTTTAAGTGTAATACAGTAGAAAATATTTTTTCAAAACCTCAGGTGCATCCATTCTGAAATATATTATTTAACAAGTCCAAAAAAAAAAAATATATGTGCTGTATAAAATTGTAAGTTTCATCCTCATTGGAATTATTTGGAAATTTCATAAAAATTGTGATTAAATTTTGTAATAGTTTGGTTAAAAAAAACCTCATTGCAGATTGACAAAATTATTGTCCCTTTAGGTTTGTATTGAGGTTTGACTGTAATCTTCAATTCGCATGACTTGATGTAAGTTTTTGGACATATGCCATCAAGTCATGCACTCCCATTGCACAAATCTTTCAAAGATAACTTCAATTCGCAGTTACGCACCAGTTTCTATAATATAAAAGTTTATCCTTTTCCGAGATAATTTCCCCCGATTTAAGTGAACTGACTCCAACTATATTTTATTTAATGTGCGACTGAAGAAAAGTCTAAATGCATGTAAGCAAAAGGCCGCTGAAATACTATACCTCTGGCAGCGCAGTAACACAACTTAGCTGTCAAGGTCAACATTTGGAATCTACCAGAAAAATTCTGAACTTGAGGTGCTTGAATGGAGCTGGATTACAGAATTTTTTAAACAAGGCAATGCCAAATGAGAGAATTTTTACAGTATTAAACTGTACATAGGGACAAGATTATATGGTAAGTTGTGATAAAAACCGAAATAACTCCGTAAAGCTTGTTAATACAAAACATAATGCTGAAAGGCAAGTTCATATACCATTTATTTAGCATTGAAATGCAAGTTCATACACCATTTAGCAACAAAATTTAACTAAAAACATTAAATCACTCAGCAATTTGACAAAACTCAACTCAAACCACAGAAATGTTAATTTTTTCCATCATAAATTCATTGAATGTAATTATTTAGCATCAATTTTGTACCAAAATGTATAAACTCAGTGGATTGAAAAATAAATTAATATGTTGTTTGATCTTGAATTTATTATTTGTTTCATATTTTACAATAATAAAATTGACATATTATTCACTCATAAATATTCCTATATATTTTTATTTTTATGAGTAGTTTTTGTCAGGACGTGCATATTACAAATTATTTTATTATATTTTGACGTCGACCGGGGCTTTGCCCCTTTAAGTCTGCTCCCTTTTCCTTCCCATCTCGCATCTAACCATTCCTTCCCAGCATTAGTACCGCCGACGTACGTTGTCATGTGAGTTCAAACATCACGCTGCGAACTACCTCAAGAGGGCGCCCTAGCATCAGTGCTTCGCTCCCTTAATTAATCTTAAATTATATTGTAAACCTTTATTATATTTGTTCCAAGGACTGGCCAAGAAGGTTTTGTTTAGTAATTTTTATATAATTATACTCCCAACACAAAGGCGGTGCCCAGCACTCCTGAGGCGGACCCAAGCTCAGCCAAAGTCAGACTTTATTTTAGTACGAAAATATTAATTACTATATGTTATCAAGCAACCAACCTCTGAGAAGGGGTGAAATAATTGTAACAGTGTTTCATGTGTCTTTTCCTCATTAACCCTTGACACGTAAACGTAACAGTACTCTGGTCCGTGAAAGACGCCATGTTGTTTTTAATGATATGGCCCAGTATTCATTATCAATCTACTAAAGTGTAATATTTAAAAGCACAGTATAATTCTTATTTGTATGTAGCATGTTTTTCATCCTGGGAAAAGTTTGTTGCATGGTGCATACGCATAGTAAGATTTAACACCAAAATCTCCAGTTTTAAAAATGAAATTGTCCAAAAAATTTAACCTTGAAATCTTGGCCCTAGCTAAACGTTATTTGCGAGTGCTCATCCCCAACAGGTTGAACATCCACCAGAAGTGTGCGCTGGCGAGCCGGGAGCTGGAGGAGGTGCTGGCGGCCACTCTCAGGCGGAAGTCGCAGTTCGCCCGGCAGAGGAGCCGTCTCTCGGCCGAGAGTGAGAGTGCCGGGCTCGTGCTCCGAGAAGTGACCGGCATTTTGGATTGTCTTCGCGAGTGTCTTGCCGGGCCAAACATCCCTTCTTCCAAGTTGATCAGGTTAGCGAGTTCAACGTACAGATGTCCCAGAACTCAAAGGCGATCCGAGAACATTTGAATAGGTCTCTAAATTACTGTTCTGAATTAAAGAAAAGATGACTTATTTAAGTAAATAACTTGCTAAGCTAGCTCAGTAAATTTTTTTACTGAATTAATATTTAAAGTTAAACAATTAAAAATTCATTAAAATTTTTTACACATAAATTGTGCATTTTAAATCACACTATTAACATCAAATTGAATGATTCTTATCAAGTTAATTCCACAAATCAGTAAATATTTTCCACAGAAATATATAAATTCTAGATACCGTACTTTAAATAAAATAAAATAATTATGGTAGCGTCAATCGTAAGGTTTTTAATGAAAATGAGGAGTAGACAAATGCAAGCAGTGTCATGAGAGTTCCGTAGGATCACTGCTGCATCATTTCTGCCACTCCCATGCCGTCTCCCCTTCCGGCCGTTACAACAGCATATAGCATGCTACGCTACGTACCTTTTTCCATTTTCCATTTTCCCATTCGACTGCTAGTGCATGCGTTGGAGTGGCGTCACCGTTGACACATTCTCTTCCTCTAACAGTTCCCCCACCAAGTACCCAACTGTTCCGCCTCATGCAATCGGAATTATCGTAACGGTCAAAAATTGTAGCCCCGTCAGCAAAGAAAGTTTCACGTCCGAGAACAAGTGCACGAACGCACTTCAGCCCGGGACTGACGGGGGAAGGGAGGGGGATGATGTTGGCAGGGCGCTGGAGGTCTCGTTGAAGGGCGTTGAACGCAAGATGCAGATGCTGCAGCTGCACAGCAACGCCCTCCGCCAGCGGCTCCGGCGGAGGTGCGCCGGCGAGGGCCCGGAGAGGCTCGTCGAGGCGGTGGACCTGGAGAAGGAGGAGATCGACAACCAGGTGTGCCTCGGCCGGATCAAGGAGCAGCGCGTCCAGTTCTACGAGCTCCACAGGCTCGACGGTCAGTTCGCTTCGCGGATGCTCTGCACCGCTCGGTTGCCTGCGGTTTCTGGGCTGTTTCCTTTTTCAGGTCCCTGGTGCTGTAACCTTGCCAGGAGGCCTCGGTCGTATAGAATAGACCTCTAATAGAAAGAGCAGGAAAACATTAATTTAAAAATAACTCTTTAGAAACTAAGTTTTAGCTTAAGAAATTTTGATGTTCTTGCTATAAATATTATAATTTTGTTAGTTTTATTCATTCAAACGGTTAAATTCCGGTCTAATTGTGTCATTAGTCATTATATGAGGTAATAAAATCTTTTAAGGTTCTTATTACATGAAATCATGGAAACTCAATTGAAATAGAAAGGTATTGGCTTTAAATTATATGCAAATAAAAAAAATGATTTCCTTTCCCATTAAGTATATAATGGATTAACACATCAAATTAGTATCATAATAACAAATTTTGAATGTCTGAATATTTGTTACTTAAATACTTCTTCACTATGGAAATTATTTTATGTGTTCCTTATGGAATATTCACTAACTTCTATTTACAAAGCTATTGCATGGCCAAATGGACCGCATTAGCAATGGCTTTAGGGATTAGTCTGTTGCCGGTGTTTAAAGTTTCAGTTTGCATTATTATTTAGCTTAAATTCTATAATAAAAATTAAAGGTGTCATATATTTCAAATTTTTCCTTACCTTCATATAGTGACAACATTGCAGTTGCTTTCATAACAATACAACCCTTTTTGAAGAGGTAAATTGAAACTATCAACAATGGGTGCCGTGGAATTCTATAAGCTTCATATGTTTTAAGAAAATAGCCTACATTTGAGTTATCAACTATTGTAAATTTTTCATGAAAATTTTAAATAAAAAAAATTAATGAAATAAATATTTATAAAATATTATGCATTATAATTCAGGGAACAGACAAAAGTTTTCACAGTTGGAAAAAAAATAGTTTGTCCTCTTGAAAAAAAAAAAATTGCAGCAATGCAGGCCAATACCCAATCTGTTACTCTAAAGCAGTTTGATGCTCTACTCTCGCTTTGAATATGAACCTACTTTTTTTTTTTTTTTTTGCGGAATGAACAATGTCAAACTTAAATGTAATCTGTAAGGATGAAAACAAGCATCAGTTATGTACATATGCACCGTGAGCATTTATTGCATAGGAACAATGTTTAATATTTACAATGATGATACAAAATACCCTACTATTCTGTGAATAAAAGAAACAATATTAAAACTGTTCACAAGTTTCTCAAGGGATTCAAAAAAAATTATGCTTATTAAGGTTAAAGTGAATTTTTTTTTTAAGTCGGCTCAAAATTATATAATACCTAATCAGCAGGAAAATTTCTTTATTTGTAGAATCTTTAAAGTTTAAGTATTTATTTCCCAGTGCAGCAAAAAGTTAAGTCGTGTTCGTACTTCAGTTTTATTGTTTATGTGTACTGTGTATTTTGTAATTATATCATAAACAAGGGGTACAAATGTGTAAGTATTTTTACAATAATTATTCAAAAATACTTTAATAGGACTCTTCTATTGTCAAATAAAAAAAAAATTTAACTAGAGATTAGCATTCTCCCCCTTCAATTTAAACACTTATTATGATATAATAGTAAGTACTGGTAGTATAAGGGTCCAACCTTTCATGAGAGGCCATTTTTATCAAAGAATTTCAGGTTTTGAAAAAGCACTTTTAAAGTTTCAGATGGCCTACAAACGTGTTTTCAAGTTTAATCTTTATTAATATATATATATATATATATATATATATATATATATATATATATATATATATATATATATATATATATATATATGTTATGTATAGACCACGCGGACATGGCGGCGGCTGATGCTCGACTGGCTGAGTGGCGCATCGGTCTGTGTTGCCAACCTGAGTCACCAAATATCCTCATCCATACTATATACAACACTTCCCCCCATTTAATTTGTCACGTAATCATCTAACTTTCTTGGTGGCACTCGATGTCTCCTCGAGGACCTGTCCTGAGTACGGCCTAGTACAGAACTGGAAGGAAAACCCCTGAATGGAGGAGATCCTTGGGAGATCCCCGGGCTGTTTCCATATCCAGGCATCTCGGAAGCTGATTTTACGGGTGTCCCTGCTGCCGCTGTGGACTCATCTGCAGTCGTCCGACCCCGTTCGCCAGTTGGTTCTGCTGCTGTTATGGCCGCCGCTGCTGGCTGCTGCGTACCTTCACTGCTGGGGCGAACTCCGGATGCAAACCGGTGTGGCTGCTGCAAAAACGTCTGCTCCCTACAGGACACTGCCTCCCCAGGACACTGTCCCCTGTCTGGCTGGCTACTTCTTCGACGTAACTGATCGACGTGCCTCCTGTGTAAGCCTCCTGGCTCATCTTTGACCCCATATATCAGCAACCCTTCTACCCCAGAGATCCAGCCTGGTATCCACTTTGGGACTCTTCTATAATTCCGCAGCCACACTGCCTCACCTTCTCTGAAGTGTCGAACCCGCGTTGCTACCGTATTGTCCGCCTGACTTCTCTGAACTGTACCTGTTGCTGGATGGAGTTTTGTCAAAGCTGTCTGTAATGATCGCCCCATCAACAACTCCGCGGGAGTTTTCCAAGTGTTATTTTCCCCTTGTCTTGGCGTAGTGCGCCATGCTAACAGCGTCCGCGCTATTCGAGTTCGCCAGTCACCCAATACCAGTTTACGGAGTTTCACCTTGAAAGTTTGCACCGTCCTCTCCGCCAACCCATTACTCGAAGGATGATAGGGTGGTGCGAAAACCATGTCAATGCCATTATTTTTTAAAAACTGTGCCATCTCTTGGGATCGGAAGGCTGTCCCATTATCTGCCACCACAGTGTCTGGCAGTCCATGATAACTGAATATGTCTCGTAATTCTTGAATTACGGCTGTTGCAGTCATACTTCCCACTTGCCTGACCTCTGGCCACTTGGAATACGCATCGACTACAATGAGAAAATTAGCTCCTTGAAATGGTCCCGCAAAATCTATGTGCAATCGAGACCATGGTTTGTCAGCTGTGGGCCAGGCTACTGCTTTAACCTTAGGTGGATTATTTTGACACTGCTGACAACTTTTGCATTCCTTCACAACCTGTTCAATTGCAGCATCTAGTTTTGGCCACCAAAAGTAACTCCTTGCCAACGCTTTCATATGCACCACCCCATCATGGTTTGCATGAAGCATGCTCATCACCTCTGTCCGTAACTGTGGTGGGATTACTACCCTGGATCCCCACAACAAACACTCCTTGTGAACAGACAGTTCCAGCTTCCGTCGAACATAGGGCTGCATCTCCTCTGTCACTTGATCTGGCCATCCATTTTGTGTATATGTCAACACCTTGCACAGTAAATGATCCTTCCCAGTCTCTCTTGCTATTGTCTGTGGATCGACAAACACTTCCCCCGCTTCTTCCAGCATGAGAATTTCACTGGGACCTGGAACTGGGAATGCAGGTGACTGCAGAGGCAATCTGCTAAGGGCATCAGCATGCTGTATTTGGGTCCCTGGTCTGAATTCTAGTTCAAAATCATACATTCCTAACATCAAACTCCATCTCAACAATCGCGGTGAAATGGTATCTGGAACGGGCTGCTTGGGATGGAGAAGGCGCAAGAGTGGCTTATGGTCAGTCACAATCTTGAACTGTCTTCCGATCAAATATTGTTTAAATTTGGACACCCCAAAAATGACAGCCAAGGCCTCTTTGTCCATCTGCGCGTAGTTTCGTTCGCTCTTTTGTAGTGTCCTAGACCCAAATGCGATTGGAGCTTCCGTCCCATTTCCCAGATCATGGGCCAGCACCGCCCCTACCCCATACTCAGATGCATCACATGTTAAAACTAAGGGTTTGTTTAGGTCATAGTGTATCAAGACTTGCTCCGATCGTAAAAGCTGCTTGGCCTCTTCAAACGCCCTTGCGTGTGCATCTGTCCAGCACCATGGAGTGTTGGCATCCAGCAGTCTGTGAAGAGGCTCTAATACATCTGCTTTGTGACAAAGAAATCTCTCATAAAAATTCAAGAGACCCAAAAATGCCTGGAGCTCTTTTTTGTTACTAGGTTCTGGCGCATCGTGAACTGCTTCAACCTTACTTGAAAGTGGATGGATACCCATCTTGTCAATTCTGTGTCCCAGGAAAACAACTGAATCCACCCCCCAAACACATTTTTCACTCTTTAACCTAAGCCCTGCACTTTGCAACCGTCCCAGGACTTCACGGACACGACTCCAGTGCTCATTGTCACCTCCTCCGGATATTAATATATCATCAAGTAATACTACTGTACCAGGTATGCCAGCAAGCAAGGTGTCCATCAACCGCTGGAATATCGCTGGACCACTACTTATGCCAAATGGTAATCTCTTAACCTTGAACAACCCCTTCATGGTATTTACCGTAAGCAATTTTGCTGTGCCCTCATCTACAGTTACCTGCAAATATGCTTCCTCCAGATCCAGTTTTGAGAACAGCTGTCCTCCCTCTAGTACTGCTAGTGCTTCACTGACAGTGGGCAATCGGTACACACTAGTGTCACACACGCTGTTTACAGTGCCCTTATAGTTCCCGCAAAGCCGAATGGACCCGTCTTTCTTCAAAATGGGTATGACTGGAGTCGCCCAACCCGAAAAGTCCACTGGTTCATACACTCCACGCTGCACTAACCTATCTATTTCCTGGCTCACCTTGTCTCTCAAAGCAAATGGTATTGGCCGGCTCTTTTTAAACACAGGGTCACATTCTGGTGGAACTGTTATTGTCACTTGTGGTCCTACATATTTTCCCAGCTTATCTGCCTTAAACACATCCGGAAACTCCCTAACAATCCCTGCTGCCAAGTCTTCCCTAACCTTGTTCACCCCCACTAACTTAATTCCCAGAGGTGCAAACCAATCTCGTCCCAGCAAATTCGGCCCTTGTCCTTCCACCACTACCAACTCTAGGAGTACCGCTGACTCACGCCCCTTCAGTTGTACAGCAACTTCCATAACCCCCATCACCTGTAGATATTCGCTGGACCAGGTGCGTAATAACATGTCCTTCCTTGTCAGTGGAGGTTCCTGAGGCCACAGGGCCTTGTAAGTTCTCCCGCTGATAATCGATCGACCTGCCCCCGTGTCAACTTCCATCATCGCTGATTTCCCATCCAGCAACACTTCCACACACCACGGTTTCCTGGGCTGTTGTTCCCGCATATTGTACAGCGTATATTGCGTGGCAGCACCTTCCGAACAATCCTCTTCAAAATGCTGTACTTCCTGTGCCACTTCTCGTTGCGCTAGGTCGTTTGTTTTCGAAACTCCCTCATGCTTTTTTTTTGTGATACAAGCCCGCTCAATGTGTCCCCTCTTTTTACAGAACCGGCATACAGTGTTCCAATGTCGGCACGTGTCTGCTGCGTGCTGCCCATTACAGCGCCAACATAGCTGGTTCTCGTTGTCTCTTCCCTTCCTTATCGCTTCCCTTTGTCTTCCCAGTGATATAGTGTTCGACTTAACCGAACCCGCCGGTTTTGAATATCTTGACACGCCATTGTTCACTTTGTGTACACTCTCTTCCACTATTGTACTGTCTCTCAAGTCCGCCATGTTCTGTCCAGTCGCCTCTGTTGCCATCACAATATCCACTGCTTCTTTCAGGGTTAGTTTCTCTTTAACGAGGAGAGCCTGTTGCACTGATTTATCCCTTACGCCGCAAACGAGCCGGTCGCGAAGCATTCGGTCGAGGTCCGAGAAATTGCAGTGTGTACTCAGCCTTCGAAGCTCTGCTATGTACACGGCGATCGTCTCCCCATCTTTCTGATCGCGCTTCAAAAACTTAAAAGTTTCCACAATTTCACTAGGCTTCGGGTGAAAGTGATTATTTAATATGGTGAAGACGTCCGTCAAGGAAACCGACGCGGTCGACTTTGGTGATACTAGCGACGTCACCAGCCCGTACAAATCGGCGCCGCACACAGTATAAAACACTGCCCGCTTGGCCTCCTCCTCCGTGATAGTGTTCGCGATAAAATAAAACTGTAACCGTTCGCGATAAGAATTCCACGATTCTTTCTCGGGCGCGAACTCTCCGATGGCTCCGATTAAGGCCATATTGTACACGAAATTGTTATCCGTTTTAACCTCGTCGCCAACTGTTATGTATAGACCACGCGGACATGGCGGCGGCTGATGCTCGACTGGCTGAGTGGCGCATCGGTCTGTGTTGCCAACCTGAGTCACCAAATATCCTCATCCATACTATATACAACAATATATATATATATATATATATATATTGTGCATGTACTTATGTACATGCATTAGAAGTTACACTTTTTTGTTTTGATGTATTTATTAAATTGCAAATTTTAGTTTGAAAAATACATAAAAGAAGCCGTGTTCGTAATTTCAAAGACAACCAACTAAATGTTAAATATCTTTAATGCCACGTTTTGTTCCAACACAATTTCCTTGGTTAGTAAAGTATTGATATTTTAAAGTTGCAATCATGACTTATGACTTTTTAAGTTTACAAAGTACATTCCAGAACAGTTTTCACTATCACAAAGTTCCACTTGGCACACCAATATGCTTAGAGCATATCCGCGTCGATGTTCACGAAAGTGTACATACATGTAAGGGTGCACGTTGCCACTCGCGGGCCCGCTGTCTCGACGTCCTTCGGCCTCGTGGGCTGTAGCAGAAACCCCGCCTGCACACTGGACTTTCGACCCTGTTAAAATTTCCGTTGTGTGACGCGCGCACAGGCATTTCAGTTGCATACCAAAGTTTCACCTTCAATGCACTTAAAGGAATGTGACTTCAGAATTTTTCCGCGTTCGCCTTGGGGGTTAAGCCGTGCCTCCATGATGTACTCCTCTGTCTGCCCTCGGCCCCCTGTCTTCACCGAGCGTTAGCCACGCCCGCGCACTGGTCGGACGTTGTGCGCAGATCACTACATGGCGGAGGACCACAGGGGCCGAAGCGCCCTGAGCCGGCAGCTGGAGCGTCTGGAACTCCTGGAGGGACAGCTACGCGACAAGCGGGCCGCCCGAGACAAGCTGGCTCAGCAGCAGGCGCTGGCCGAGGCCGAGCTGGCGAGGGCGGAGCAAGGCCACGCTGCCATGAGGACCGTCTGCGAGACCTACCAGGCGCGTCCCCTCCGCGGGCTACTCCTGACAGTTGCTTCAGCAATCATTCAGATATTAGGGGTCTGCGAGTATTAAAAAAAAAAAAAAAAAAAAAAAAAACTTTCAAATCAAATTTGATAATGGGGAAAACTGATTTTAAAACATAGCCCAATTAATTAAATACAGTTTTTTTTTTTTTACTAACTAAAGATTACGCTGTTAGTGAAATCGTAACAATCTAGATGTCTGCCCCAGTATCCGTAAGTCCACTTTCCACTCTTCCCTCGTCTCTTGCCGCACGCCTCGGTACGAACGCACTGCCTCGCACTGCTCACTCGTCCGTGCCGCCACACGGTCCTGATCCACCATCCTTTGCACACGGAAGTCTGCTCGTCGCCCGGTTCAACGCTCACAAGGGGTCGCGTTCACTCGCTTTTCACTTCACCGCCCTCGCAGAACACTCCGAGGAACCGCCGGTGTTGCCACCGGCTTCGTGCGCACACACACGCCTGTGTCGCCTCCAGCCTCTGTCATGCTCACGCACTCAACCGCAGGCCGGCCTTCTTCTTAAATACCTGCCAGGCCCAGACACCTGGGAAGGTCTCATAGCCCTCCAAAGTGTCGCGTCGTCAGAAGCCCCGACTTAAAACACTTGAAGTTCTGAGAACAAAGGTTGCCTAGATATGCCACTTCTGGCAGACGGGGCTCTGTGAACGTGCCGAACCCTCGAGAGCCACAGAGAATTCTCCAGGCTCAATGGGAAAGCACTGGATAAGTGGAACAGGGGGGGTGAGGTGTTGCTAACTCAACATTTCAAACTGAACCACTTTTTTTGAATTTATTGTTACTGATAGATGCAGCAAATGGCACACATGCTCAAAACATTTAAAACTAATGAACATGATTTATATATTTATTTTTTTTATTTTCCGTCTATTTTTCCTGAGAATTGTTAAAACTATAATTTCACAGTACATATGTTTGAATCGGATTTCAAAAATATTTTACCTTTGTGCATAATTTGGTATTCAATTTGAATTTAAGAAACATAATTTGCAGAAGCTTAATTCAGACTCTGACAACTGAATGTGGTTCTATAGCAAACAAAAAAAAACATATACATATTCACATAGTACTAGATTAGCTAGTCAGGTATCAATAACTACATAGATGATTTCGTAAGAATATTCAGCTGTTGAAGTCTGAATATTCTTTGTCAAAAAAAGTCATGTTCTTTATAAAATATTTCTGCCACAGCTTGCCATGTGTTTGACTCCACAGAGTAGGTATGTTTATTTATACTTCATTAGAGGGGTAAAACAACAATAGTGCAGTATTCAGAAAATAACATCATATTAGTAATGACTAAAACCACATTACTTATATGCACAAACATATTCCACTTGTATATTAACAAGCTTAAGGTGGTTGCCCAGCTTGGCTACCAAATGGAATGCATGTTGACATGCCATTTAAAACCAGCTTTAGTTTTCTGAAAAATGTTTGATTACTAATAGCACTTAAGTTCTCTAACCCTTGCATATACAAGTGTCACTTTATAGTTTTGTTTTTTTACAAATATTTTTTGAAACAGGTGTTTTCATGAACGTTTTGGGTATTAAAATGTTGGCATGCAGTAATGTATGTATGTATGCAGTATAGGGATATGAAGGGAACTTAAGTTTTTAATATTCATTCATAAAATTATGGGGTCACAGTTGAAAGTCCATGGAGGCTCGTTGCAGATACAAATTACTTTGCTGATGGCAAAAATTAAAAAAATATGCAACTTAGCACGTGAGAGTGAGCTTAACTTCGTGACGTTTGGCTTTCCAGGGCGTGGATCCAATGGACTATTTGAAGAAGAAGGCGGAAATAGAAGACCTGCGGAGACAGCTGAAAACTTGGCACCGAAAGAACGAAGTGCAGCGAGGAACGTTGAAGATGAACTCCCAGACATTTCAGAGACTAATGCAAGCTGCAAAGTCACAGTACGTACTGTTACGGGGGCCGTAGTCTCTGATATTTACTGATTGAATTTTACTGCGTGCTCGGGTTTTATGGGCGCCACCGTGCCACGTGCACGGACCGATGTGAGACTCTTTCTCAGGGTCGTGACGTCTCCCATGTGAGGCGTGATTTTAATTTCCCCCTGAATACACCTAGCACGAATCCCTGCCCGCTCTCAGCGTCGGGCACGTTATTACCTACGCAGTGGGCTCTCAGGCGTCCCACACGCCGTCACACTCCACGTGGTCGAACAGATATAAATAAGAAAATAATACATTTGATTTACACACCTGATTTATTCGGCGAATGCAACTTACACGATTGAAACTGTTTAAAACGCCCGCGGCACGAATCGGTTTAGGTGTGAAGACCCCCACGTGGTCACATCTTACATTACGTATTACAAAAGAGAAAAGACCGTTGCTGGTCGTAAGACAATTAGTTATACAGTCCCCCGACCGAGAGGAACCCCGAGGATGAAAAGAAAACGATTTATACGGAATTAATTGAAACAGAATTACTTGGCGGTGAAACAAACTGTGAGGTCCCCGGAGTGCTGGCGCGTCTACTCTCGGTCGTTGATGGCGGCGGTCTGGGATGAGATCATGGCTCGCTCGGCTATAATGGCGTCCTCCCGCCGAAACAATTGCCATTAAAGATATTTGCGAATTCGTGCCACGGGAAACTAAATTAACATGACAAGAATGATTTAAAAATTACGTGACAATTTTTGAATAAAGAGAAAAGATAGTACAAATTATAATTATTAAGATTTAAATTTAATTATTGTCTGGCTTCGGGTTTCCTCGGGAATGTCCGGAAACGCTATTCTATTTTGTTACCTTATTTTAATTACAAGTACATAAAACCCTCCCGGCCGATCTGCCATCACGTTGCACTTAGGGAATATAAAAACAAATAACACAACTATATTTACTTATGTTTTAGGGGTGCGGCGCACTGACTCGACAGCGCCCTCTTGCCGGGCGAGCACACACGCACGCACACGTACGCACGGGTAGGCGGGAGGTTTGAATGGAGGGTGAGTTGTGTTTGGGCGGTGGCATATCCGCAGGCCCGGACGATGTCAGTACATTCATCTTTGACACTTTTTAAATAGTCAAACTGATGGGTACATGATCGTAAATGGTAGAGCCAAGATTTTATGGTGTTATAAAAACGCTGATTTCGTCACTAAAAATCATGGATTTCAACTTATTGTCTTTAAAAATTAAAACAAATGTACCTAATGTCAAGCACAATTACATTGATTGATTGCTTCAAAAATTTGTGGTAAGACACTTTATTTACATAAAACAATACTACATATATGTACTGATAAGAGTAAGATCAACCAAAAAAAACTGCAAATAAAAAACACAAAAAATCAGTATGCAATGTTAAAAGCTCAAAATCATTTTTACTTCTATAGCAGCATTACCTTGATATGTTTCTCTACAGGCCTTTATCCATGTGTGTACGGTATCAGCTGTATTTACATACTTTCAAAACAACCCAAGGTATAAACTACATACTGTATTTTGTAAGGGGGTGCGGCGTTTGTCCTAAAATCGTTTGGCCTAAAGCGTTTATCCTAATTTCGTTTGTCCTAAAAATTAGGACAAACGACTTTAGGACAAACGACGTTAGGACAAACGACTTTAGGACAAACGACTTTAGGACAAACGACTTTAGGACAAACGACTTTAGGACAAACGAATTTTAGGACAAACGACGGAACAGCTTCAAAATATTTTTACTCTGAGTTTTAGGACAAACGACTTTAGGACAAACGACATTAGGACAAACGACTTTAGGACAAACGACTTTAGGACAAACGACTTTTAGGACAAACGTCGGTTCCAGTATCGATAAATCCTTACTCTGAGTTTTTAGGACAAACGACTTTAGGACAAACGACATTAGGACAAACGACATTAGGATAAACGACTTTAGGACAAACGACATTAGGACAAACGACTTTAGGACAAACGACATTAGGACAAACGACTTTAGGACAAACGACTTTTAGGACAAATGATTTTAGGACAAACGACATTATGAAAAACCAAGTTAGGACAAATGACTTTAGGACAAAAAACTTTGAGTCAAACTATTTTATTTAAAAACCACAGAGCATGTGAGAACTTACAGTAAAAGAAAACGTTTGAAAAAATAATGTTATATACTGGGGAAATACTTTACATTCTATGTAAAAAAAATTCAGCGTTTACGATCGTTACAATTTTTAGACATCTAGGAATAAACGACTACGGTTTCAACGACCTAAATCTGTTTTTTTTTTTTTTGCCATCTTGGATCCGCCATATTTAAATAGAGCGCCCCACTCATTATGATGAAATTTTCGTCATGACCGCCATATTGAATTTTTCTGTTCCACTGGAGGCCGCCATCTTGGATGTCGTCGACTTAGTTTCTGTTCTTAGTTCCTAGATAGCGCCAGCAACGCTCTTGATTTTTTTTGTTCTTCTGGAGGCCGCCATCATGGATACCGTTGACTTTGTTTCTGCTGTTTGTTCCTAGAGAGCGCCAGCCTAGCTCTTTATTTTATTTTTTTTTGTTCTTCTGGAGGTCACCATCTTGGATACCAAGGACTTTATTTCTGCTGTTTGTTCATAGAGAGCGCCAGCGTCGCTCTGATTCATCACATAAGGTCGAAGTTCCATTACCTACCATAGCTATTATGGTCCTTATCGACATATTAAATTTAAATTTTTTTAGAAAATACATTGGAAGCGCTGTGATTCGAACCATTGCAGCTCTGATCTCTAGGTTGAAAACCATACGCCTTTAACCGCACAGCCATCGAGACATTTACCAAACTGAGAATAAAATAAGGTATATATAAAAATAACACGCATATTCGGACTTGTAATTTTTTTGATTTGAAGTAATAATAGCACCACCTGTTCGAGACAGAACCACCATCATGTATTAAGACGTAACTGTAACAATTATCGTTACGGTCACAATCCTGAATATCCGTAATTGTTTTGTTAGAAAATCGGGAAAAAATTTAAAAATCATTAAAAAATTAATCAATCGAATTAAATAATAAAAATCTTAAAAAACACCGTTGCACTTTTCGTTACGGTCGCCATCTTGAAAATACATAATTTTAATGCTAGAGATTCGAGAAAAAAAAAACTTATTAGAATACTGATTAATTAGTTCGATTCCTGTCCTTGATTCGAAACTATTAGAGCAAAAAAAAAAACAGATCCTTCCTCCACGAAGCCACCTTCAGACTGATCTCCGCCACCAATAGCAAGGTATATATATCGTCATCTGGTATGACGACATGTCCGCCATCTTGTCTTCATCCGCTGGAGACCACCATCTTGTTTTCGACTGCTAGAGTGTGCTGATACCATGTTAGTATATTATTATGTTCACCATAACTTTGTCCTCAACTGTTGGCATTGAACAATGACTTTGACCTTGAAATTTGACCTTGACCTTGAAATTTGACCTTGTACCTTGAAATTTGATTTTACCTGAACGACCATCATGGATCCGCCATTTTGCGTTCAGTACATGCTACCAGGAGCTACCACCTGCTAGAGGTCATTGCCACCATCTTGTTTTCGTCTGCTGGAGGACACCATCTTGTGCGTGTACTCGTCTTATAGAGTACATTACCATCATACTTGTCTAAGTTTTACCCGCTAGAGTGCAGTAATCATTTATTATTACTGAAGTGCCTTCCATCTTGAAATTTGGGCGCCATCTTGGAATCGTGTAATTATTTAGCTATAAATTCTGGATAAAATTACAAAATTCATCAAAAAATTCACTCATTAAAGTAATGATTGATTATATCAATTCCTGTTCTTGGTTCGATCCTTGGATGATGCAAAAAAATAATTTTATGGAAAAAAATATTATTATAATAAATTATTATCAAAGACCTAAAAGAGACTTAAAATCATCTATTACCATCCTGTTTTAAACCATTACGACCGCCATTTTAGATATTTGTTTTTATTGACTTATTAGTTCGGGAAAAATTCCAAAATTCACCGAAAAAATCACACATTATTTTACATATTGAATCGAAACTTTCTTCGATCTATGAACGAAGCTTAAAATAAATTTAATTTAAATACAAGAAAAATGACAGCTTCGAGAAATAAAACACCGCAAGTTCTTTTATAAACATAATATTTATTACATTATTTCTATCCTACTGAAGGATCACTTGCGAAAGCCTTATAAAGATTTCTATAAACATTTATATGAACATTTATCTTATAAACATTTAGCCCTGCATAGACCTGAAACGACTAATTCTTAGCTCCAACAGCTCCAACTGCTCCAAATGCACTAACAGCTCCAACAGCTCCAACAGCTCTAAATGCTCCAAATGCTCCAACAGCTTCAAATGCTACAAAGGCTCCAAATGCACCAAATGCTCCAAATGCTCCAACAGCTCCAAATGCTCCAACAGCTCCAAATGCTCCAAATGCTCCAAATGCTACAACAGCTCCAAATGCTCCAAATGCTCCAAATGCTCCAACTGATTTCAATTACTTTTTTTTATCGAACTTGACATGAATACATGCATGACTTTATTAATATACATTTTGGATGTCAGTGGTGACTTTTTTACACCTTTTAGTTATAAATTTTTTTAGATATGAGCATTCGAGAAATGATAAAGTACAATTTTAAAAATCTTAATTTTTCTTCAAGTACACATGCAATTAATGAAAACCATTATTTTATGTAGCTAGCTTCCCTCAGTTCGTTAAGTATGAAGGATATTTCTTTGATGCTCGAATAGTTTCCTGCACAAAGCGAACCATGTAGAAGTCTTAGCCTGTCAACCAATATGTTAGGATCTTCCCATGAGGTATAATCAAACTCTCTGCTACGTTCATCTTCCGTGTATGTTTATAATAAAAATGATTATCCCTGGTGTCTTCTGTTTCAACACCAACCACAAGGACACTTTCGTCATCGACCAGTGATTATCACAAGCTTGATTAGGATAATTTATTTTGTGCCGGAAATTAGGCGTGTCGTCACCTTTTTTTTATTTTTCTATAATTTTAAATTTTTTTTTTGGAAATCTTATTTCTTTAAATATATCTTATTGTTAAGGGGGTGATTTACTCTTTGTTAGGCCGGTGTACGCCACGTGTTTAAACTTTGTGCCAGTGGACCGAAGACCCCTTTCCCAGGGGGCCTATCTGATATTTTGCTGTCAAATGTGGACGTGGGCAGCCCAGTTGAAATTTATCTCGCCTGCAGTCACGTCCCGAGTTTGTAATTTTATTTCTCTTCATGACAAAAATTGCATAGAGTGGCTCCTGGGCTGCAAGCTGCTACTTCTTAGAGGCCTGCTGAGAATAGCAAGTCTCGTCACGAATGAGTCTCCAGTGGACCTGTGTTCCCACCTTAGTGGCTATTTCTGTCCCCCCTTCCTCTCACTCCACCTCACATTTGTTCTGAGAAATCAAGTCGGGAGCAGTGACCTGACGTGAACTTAGCCAAGACGATGGGCTAATTCAAGGACTTTCTCCCTGGTCTTACAGAGACGTCCACGACATCTAGCGACAGAAAAAGTAACCGCGGGCCTGGTCGCCAGCGTGTATAGCACACCCTCTTGACACCTGGTGGCAAGTCAGCACACCGCCTATATTAGTTCCACTTTACGCCGCTAGAAAGCAGCGCCGCGGCGCCATAAGGCACTATGTTACTTCTCGCGGCCAGTAGAAGTCGATTGTTTGTTGCCTTCTGTACTTGCCGGTAGAGAGTGCTCATGTCTGTGTTCTTGTCACGACCGCCTCGGACTCCTTCGCATGTTTTCGGCCATGAGCCGAACCTTCCCCCTCTTTTTTCCTAGGGCCAACCACCCGATTTAATAAGTAGCATTGACCGTCATCGCCAGGACTCAGTACTCTGACTTCGGCTGCTGACCACATCTTCTCAGCGTCCTCTGCGCTAAGAGGCTTTTCACGGGAATGACGATTTTCGGTTGCATAAAAGATGTAGTCAGTTGCTTAAGGGATGTGATCCCATTTGTACAGTAGCCAGGCAGATGTAGTTTTTAAAAAAAGTAATGTGTAGTTAAAATTTTTTTTTTTTTTATTCTTTAAAAATTAGTTTTCCTAACGCGCATCCGCGATTTCTCGGTGCACGTCATCCTGATGTCGGCGCGAGACACCTCGGAGGCCCTGTTTCCACACCCTGTTTGGTGAGTAATCCGTTTTTCCCCCTCCCCATATCCCCGTTTGTTGGCCTTTCGCGCCGACTGTGTATGACTGTCTGGAAGCAGGTCTAATTCGTTTTGAATTTGACTTGTGTTTCAGACAGGGTCCAAGTTTCTGGGGGGAGAAATTTCTCCCCGCATGATCTTCGGGACCTCCAGCTGATTTCCCCATTTAGAAGAGTTTTCCTCTCGATCCGACGTCATACTGGGAAGACCCAGGTGATATGAGCTATATATATATTTTCCGCTTGCATGGAAGGAACTAAATTCATTAAAAAGATACCAGCGAGCAGTGCTTTAAGAACGTAATCCTCAATAACATGTAAAATCAAGGAAACTAATATATATGTAATAGTTGGGAGAATCAAATTATGGTGCTATACTTGAAATTTTGTTAATGTAATAATTTGTTTGTTAAGGTGTAATATGTATTGTTTTAAATAATGTAGGGGCTCCCCCTTAACTTTGTTAATTACTAAGATCTTTATTATCATGTCGAAATAATGCTAAAACAAAACCTCTTAATGATAAACCAGGAAAACCTATAGACCAAATTATTTATATTGTGTATTTATTTATCATATACCTTCTTCTACATAACGATCCACGAACTCCCAAGTAACTAGAGTGTAGGGAGTGTAAATTTTGTCTTGTTCACCGCCTCGTGTCCCCTCTGGTAATTAACTTTAATTTTCTTAATATTTTGCCCAGCAGTTTCCAAGGTGTTTTTAATTAATTTAAAATAATATATTTTTTGGGCACGAGGGGCGTCACAATTTTATTACGTCATTTCCATCGTTTTGATCTCAAGCCACCATCACTGTCTTCGCTCTTGACCGCTTTAGGTGCTTCAGCACAGTACTTAATTATGTCAGCATCACAAGCTTGATCAGGAAATTAATTTTATTACGTCGTTTCCATCGTTTTGGTCTCAAGCCACCATCACAGTCTTCGCTCTTGCATGACTTAGGTGCTTCAGCACAGTACTCATTCATGTCAGCCTTAGATTTGTCAGCACAGTCATTGATCATGTCAGCCTCAGATGTGTCACCACAATCTTCAATCATGTCAGCTTCAGATGTTTCATCACAGTCTTCGTTCTTGTCAGCTTCAGGTGGTTCTCCATCTTTCACATTTTCATGGAGATGACTAGATATTGATGTAAATATATTTTCTTTTCTAATGAGGTTTCTACTTTCTTCGTTTTTTTTTTTTTTTTTTTTTAATTATTGTCTTGATATATATCTGTATTTTTAGCATTAGCTTTTTTATATTCTTCATAATCATTATTGTCGTCTAATATTCTGTCTTCGTTCCTCTTCCACGATGTTGGAGCACAGTCTTCGTTATCTTTATTCATCTTAGTTTTACAGTTCTTGCAATGTCTATCCAAGTAATATCTTCAACCAAAGGATTTATACACTGACTGCAATTATATGGTTTTTGACAAGGACCCAAATTATACTCCTTCTCTCATGTCGTTAGCATTCTTTCTCAAGGTAAACATCTTGCTGCAGTATCTACAGTGATGTCGTTTTGATACAGCTACAGGCAACGAATCAGGGTACATGTTAGATTCTGTGACTAATGGCAGATGCAAACTAAGAGTTTTAAATTAAAACTATTACTAAAATAGAATTTTTTAAATATTTCGTCAGCGAGAGTTAAATTATCTCATGCAAAAGTACTGGTTGTAAGTAGTTATGCTTTTCAACAACAGATGATGCCACGTGTTGCTGCAGGTAAATATATTTATTTCTTTTATGCGGGATGCGGATGTTCATTAACGATCGCAAAAGAAGGATGGCTTTGCTAGACTCCAAGGAGAAGGAAGTTTGTTCATCCAGTTAGTGTTTCTCAGATTTCTCAGGGCATATTATTATTTGACTGAATAGTGATTTTTTTAAATTCCACTTGATAAAAATATTGCAAGTGGTGATTTAGTAGCAGAAATTCACTAATTAAATTTAACCTTGAATATAATGACATGTCTCATTAAAAGTAAAACTCCTTCATGGAGAGATCGGTTTCTCAGAAATAACCAGAAGCACTTGGGGAAACCATAGGAATGATCGCAAGCACACGGAAAAAAACCATCAAAATATTGACAAGAATAATTAGGAGCACATGGAGAAAACCACCATAATATTGACATGGATAATCGGGAGCACACGGAGAAAACCACCACACATTTTCTTTGATAAATTACAAAAAAAAAATTAAACAAAAATTACAAAATATAAAAAAACTGATTCTGCTAGCTTATGAAATTCTCATTATTGAGCAAATATAGAGTTCCAGTCCAAGCCAGAATCAGTTTTTGTATGTTTTGTAATTTTTGTTTAATTTTATTAATTTTTTTTTGTAATTTATGAAAGAAAATGTGTGGTGGTTTTCTCTGTGTGCTCCCGATTATCGTTGTCAATAATTATTCTTGTCAATATTGTGATGGTTTTTTCCGTGTGCTTGCGATCATTCCTGTGGTTTCTCCAAGTGCTTCTGGTTATTTCTGAGAAACCGATCTCTCCATGAAGGAGTTTTACTCTTAATGAGACATGTCATTATATTCAAGGTTAAATTTAATTAGTGAAATTCTGTTACTAAATCACCACTTGCAATATTTTTATCAGGTGGAATTTAAAAAAAAAATCATTATTCAGTCAAATAATAATATGCCCTGAGAAATCTGAGAAACACTAACTGGATGAACAAACTTCCTTCTCCTTTGAGTCTAACAAAGCCATCCTTCTTTTGCGATCGTTAGTGAACATCCGCATCCCGCATAAAATAAATAAATATTATTTACCTGCAGCAACACGTGGCATCATCTGTTGTTGAAAAGCATAACTACTTACAACCAGTACTTTTGCATGAGATAATTTAACTCTCGCTGACGAAATATTTAAAAAATTCTATTTAAGTAATGGTTTTAATTTAAAACTCTTAGTTTGCATCTGCCATTAGTCGCAGAATCTAACATGTACCCTGGTTCGTTGCCTGTAGCTGTATCAAAACGAAATCACTGTAGATACTGCAGCAAGGTGTTTACCTTGAGAAAGAATGCTAAACGACATGAGAGAAGGAGTTTAATTTGGGTCCTTGTCAAAAACCATATAATTGCAGTCAGTGTCATAAATCCTTTGGTTGAAGATATTACTTGGATAGACATTGCAAGAAATGTATAACTAATATGAATAAAGATAACGAAGACTGTGCTTCAACATCGTGGAAGAGGAACGAAGGCAGAATATTAGACGACAATAATGATTATGAAGAATGTAAAAAAGCTAATGCGAAAAACACTGATATAGATCAATACAATAACTTAAAAAAAAAAAAACGAAGAAAGTAGAAACCTCATTAGAAAAGAAAATATATTTACATCAATATATAGTCGTCTCCATGAAAATGTGAAAGATGGAGAACCACAGCTGACAAGACCGTAGACTGTGATGAAACATCTGAAGCTGACATGATTGAAGATTGTGGTGACATATCTGAGGCTGACATGTTCGATGACTGTGCTGACAAATCTAAGGCTGACATGATTGAGTACTGTGCTGAAGCACCTAAAGCGGTCAAGATCGAAGACTGTGATGGTGGCCTGAGACAAAAACGATGGAAACGTCGTAATAAAATAAATTATCCTGGTCAAGCTTGTGATGCTGACATGAATGAGTACTGTGCTGAAGCACCTAAATCATGCAAGAGCGAAGACTGTGATGGTGGCTTGAGACCAAAACGATGGAAACGACGTAATAAAATTAATTTCCTGATCAAGCTTGTGATGCTGACATAATTGAGAACTGTGCTGAAGCACCTAAAGCGGTCAAGAGCGAAGACAGTGATGGTGGCTTGAGATCAAAACGATGGAAATGATGTTATAAAATTGAAACGCCCCTCGTGCCCAAAAAATATATTATTTTAAATTAATTAAAAACGCCTTGGAAACTGCTGGGCAAAATATTAAGAAAATTAAAGTTAATTACCAGAGGGGACACGAGGCGGTGAACACGACAAAATTTACACTCCCTGCACTCTAGTAACTTGGGAGTTCGTGGATCGTTATGTAGAAGAAGGTATATGATAAATAAATACACAATATAAATAATTTGGTCTATAGGTTTTCCTGGTTTATCATTAAGAGGTTTTGTTTTAGCATTATTTCGACATGATAATAAAGATCTTAGTAATTAACAAAGTTAAGGGGGAGCCCTATATTATTTAAAACAATTCATATTACACCTTAACCAGTGGCGATGCATGAGGTTTACATGAGGGGTAGCAACAACTCCGTTCACATCAAAACATGATGGAGGGGGGGGGGGGTCCGGGGGCCCTCCCCCGGGAAAATATAGATTTCAAGGTACAAAATGGTGCTATTTAAGTAGTTTTCTTAACTATGCATTGACTATTCCACAGGTAGAAAAATTGACATTTTTTTTAAATAAATTATTTTTGAAAAATAATGTTTGACTTACAATATTCTGATAGTAAAATACCTACTCTACATTACTTATATACTAAGTGGGAGTGTAGTATCATCGATATCTGGTACAAAATATATAAACAGACAACACATGGCAAAGTAAGTAACCTCATAAAAATGTACTAGAATAGTACAAATTAAATCTTGGTATTTTTCGTACCAACACAAAAGAAATTATCTTCATACGTGATCAGAAACTCTGTTAACTGGTACGTGTACCAAGAAACTGGCACGTCAATCATTCCTGAAACGCCACGATTTTTTTTCCTAGCCTAAATTATTCTAAGTGTGTAAGGGGAGGGTCCAGGTTAGGGGAGGACCTAAGTGTGTCTCAGGCCTATACACTCTTCCATGCGGGTTTTTAACCATGCGGGACAAGGGCGCGTGCATCGTGTGCTATTGGGGTTTACTGGCCAGCCATGGCTGCGATTGGCGCCATGACTGACGCTTCATTGGTCGTGTAGCTTAAAAGCTAGCTAATGTGACCCAGGCAAAACCTGCATAGACACAGGGAAAACCCTGGGCCGGGTCATGCGGGGAACAATTAACATTCATTAAGCAAGCAGGTAACTACTGGACAAGAGGGAAGAAGGGTCCAGGTAAGAAGAGTTGGAGGGGCTGAAAAATCAACCATGCTGGAGTTGGGTGCTTGGGCCTTGCGGTCCGCTTTTAAATGTTGGATACTCCTGGGTTATTATTAACCAGGGGCGCATGCGCCCCCAGGGGTGGGCGACTTCACTCGTCAGCCCAGCCCAGCTGCCCAGGCAGCCACAGTTAAACCAGATGTGGGCAGACGTGCCAGTAAACCGGCTCGAACTGCGGGCGCACGGGGCGAAAGGCAGCCTGACATTGCGCCATCTTCATCTTACTTCTTCCAGTCAACAGCCAACAACCTTTCAAGCCAGGGTGGGGGTAAGTCGTTCAGGCGAATTAATTATCTTGCGAGTCGGACCCTCTTGTCCTCCAAAATCCCGGGACGGTTGAAGGTCGCACCGCCCAGGCTACCACTGGCTCCAACAGGGCCCCAACTTAAAGGCGCCGCCATCTCTGCCTTCAGGGTTACGATGCTGTTCAGTTCCGTTGCGCGCGCGGCAGTTCACAGCTCCGCAATTTCCAGCCCGCAGTTCGTCTACACTTCGCAACTAGGGCACATCGAGCTCCCCTGCGGTGCCTTCGCCGACGGAACTGCTTCCTGCCACGCGCGGAGCTACATTCAGGCTACCTTTCAACCCGATAGCCGTGATAACGACTCCACAGGCTGGCCATTGGTCCGCGGACTGCTATTGGTTATTCACAGCCACCCCAGCGAGATTGCAACTCCCGAGCTGGGCTCCCGTATCCGCCACCCGCGGGACGCAGTCGGTAGCAGTTGGCACCGCTAGGCCGCCTCCCGTACGCACACAAATCCCACAGCATGTTTTGTGTGTCAACGAGTTCTTTTCTTATAGCGCACAGTACTGGGTCCCAAGAATATAGTGTAAAAAATACATACACCTAACGGCACAAGCCAAAGTGAAATACTATTCTGAATAAAATATTTATTTTAAAAATATAATGTCTGGAAACTGCCTGGGCAAGCACTGCTTGCCTTGCTTGCCCTGACGAGACGCCACTGACCTTAACAAACAAATTATTACATTAACAAAATTTCAAGTATAGCACCAAAATTTGATTCTCCCAACGATTACATATATATTAGTTTCCTTGATTTTACATGTTATTGAGGATTACGTTCTTAAAGTACTGCTCGCTGGTATCTTTTTAATGAATTTAGTTCCTTCCATGCAAGCGGAAAATATATATAGCTCATATCACCCGGGTCTTCCCAGTATGACGTCGGACCGAGAGGAAAACTCTTCTAAATGGGGAAATCAGCTGGAGGTCCCGAAGATCATGCGGGGAGAAATTTCTCCCCCCAGAAACTTGGACCCTGTCTGAAACACAAGTCAAATTCAAAACGAATTAGACCTGCTTCCAGACAGTCATACACAGTCGGCGCGAAAGGCCAACAAACGGGGATATGGGGAGGGGGAAAAACGGATTACTCACCAAACAGGGTGTGGAAACAGGGCCTCCGAGGTGTCTCGCGCCGACATCAGGATGACGTGCACCGAGAAATCGCGGATGCGCGTTAGGAAAACTAATTTTTAAAGAATAAAAAAAAAAAATTTTAACTACACATGACTTTTTTTAAAAACTACATCTGCCTGGCTACTGTACAAATGGGATCACATCCCTTAAGCAACTGACTACATCTTTTATGCAACCGAAAATCGTCATTCCCGCGAAAAGCCTCTTAGCGCAGAGGACGCTGAGAAGATGTGGTCAGCAGCCGAGGTCAGAGTACTGAGTCCTGGCGATGACGGTCAATGCTACTTATTAAATCGGGTGGTTGGCCCTAGGAAAAAAGAGGGGGAAGGTTCGGCTCATGGCCGAAAACATGCGAAGGAGTCCGAGGCGGTCGTGACAAGAACACAGACATGAGCACTCTCTACCGGCAAGTACAGAAGGCAACAAACAATCGACTTCTACTGGACGCGAGAAGTAACATAGTGCCTTATGGCGCCGCGGCGCTGCTTTCTAGCGGCGTAAAGTGGAACTAATTTAGGCGGTGTGCTGACTTGCCACCAGGTGTCAAGAGGGTGTGCTATACACGCTGGCGACCAGGCCCGCGGTTACTTTTTCTGCCGCTAGATGTCGTGGAAGTCTCTGTAAAACCAGGGAGAAAGTCCTTGAATTAGCCCATCGTCTTAGCTAAGTTCACGTCAGGTCACTGCTCCCGACTTGATTTCTCAGAACAAATGTGAGGTGGAGTGAGAGGAAGGGGGGACAGAAATAGCCACTAAGGTGGGAACACAGGTCCACTGGAGACCCATTCGTGACGAGACTTGCTATTCTCAGCAGGCCTCTAAGAAGAAGCAGCTTGCAGCCCAGAAGCCACTCTATGCAATTTTGGTCATGAAGAGAAATAAAATTACAAACTCGGGACGTGACTTCAGGCGAGATAAATTTCAACTGGGCTGCCCACGTCCACATTTGACAGCAAAATATCAGATAGGCCCCCTGGGATAAGGGTCTTCGGTCCACTGGCACAAAGTTCAAACACGTGGCGTACACCGGCCTAACAAAGAGTAAATCACCCCCTTAACAACAAGATAAATTAAAAAAAATAAGATTTCCAAAGAAAATTTAAAATTATAGTAAAATAAAAAATAGGTGACGAAATGCCTAATTTTTGGCACAAAATAAATTATCCTAATCAAGCTTGTGATAATCACTGGTTCGAGGACGAAAGTGACCTTGTGGTTGGTGTTGAAACAGAAGACACCAGGGATAATCATTTTTATTATAAACATACAAGAAAGATGAACGTAGCAGAGAGATTGATTATACCTCATGGGAAGATCCTAACATATTGGTTGACAGGCTAAGATTTCTACATGGTTCGCTTTGTGCAGGAAACTATTCGAGCATCAAAGAAATACCCCTCATACTGAGGGAAGCTAGCTACATAAAATAATGGTTTCCATTAATTGCATGTGTATAAACTTGAAGAAAAATTAAGATTTTTTAAAAATGTACTTTATCATTTCTCGAAAGCTCATATCTAAATAAATTTCTTACTAAAAGGTGTAAAAAAGTCACCACTGACATCCAAAATGTATATTAATAAAGTCATGCATGTATTCATGTCAAGTTCGATAAAAAAAAGTAATTGAAATCAGTTGGAGCATTTGGAGCTGTTGGAGCAGTTGGAGCAGTTGGAGCATTTGGAGCATTTGGAGCATTTGGAGCTCTTGTAGCATTTGGAGCATTTGGAGCATTTGGAGCTGTTGGAGCATTTGGAGCATTTGGTGCATTTGGAGCCTTTGTAGCATTTGAAGCTGTTGGAGCATTTGGAGCATTTAAGCTGTTGGAGCTGTTGGAGCTGTTAGTGCATTTGGAGCAGTTGGAGCTGTTAGAGCTAAGAATTAGTCGTTTCAGGTCTATGCAGGGCTAAATGTTTATAAGATAAATGTTCATATAAATGTTTATAGAAATCTTTATAAGGCTTTCGCAAGTGATCCTTCAGTAGGATAGAAATAATGTAATAAATATTATGTTTATAAAAGAACTTGCGGTGTTTTATTTCTCGAAGCTGTCATTTTTCTTGTATTTAAATTAAATTTATTTTAAGCTTCGTTCATAGATCGAAGAAAGTTTCGATTCAATATGTAAAATAATGTGTGATTTTTTCGGTGAATTTTGGAATTTTTCCCGAACTAATAAGTCAATAAAAACAAATATCTAAAATGGCGGTCGTAATGGTTTAAAACATGATGGTAATAGATGATTTTAAGTCTCTTTTAGGTCTTTGATAATTATTTATTATAATAATTATTTTTTCCATAAAATTATTTTTTTGAATCATCCAAGGATCGAACCAAGAACAGGAATTGATATAATCAATCATTACTTTAATGAGTGAATTTTTTGGTGAATTTTGTAATTTTATCCAGAATTTATAGCTAAATAATTACACGATTCCAAGATGGCGCCCAAATTTCAAGATGGAAGGCACTTCAGTAATAATAAATGATTACTGCACTCTAGCGGGTAAAACTTAGACAAGTATGATGGTAATGTACTCTATAAGACGAGTACACGCACAAGATGGTGTCCTCCAGCAGACGAAAACAAGATGGTGGCAATGACCTCTAGCAGGTGGTAGCTCCTGGTAGCATGTACTGAACGCAAAATGGCGGATCCATGATAGTCGTTAAGGTAAAATCAAATTTCAAGGTTCAAGGTCAAATTTCAAGGTCAAGGTCAAAGTTCAAGGTTAAGGTCAAATTTCAAGTTCAAAGTCATTGTTCAATGCCAACAGTTGAGGACAAAGTTATGGTGAACATAACATTATACTAACATGGTATCAGCACACTCTAGCAGACGAAAACAAGATGGTTTTCTCCAGCGGATGAAGACAAGATGGCGGACATGTCGTCATACTAGCTGACGATATATATATATACCTTGCTATTGGTGGCGGAGATCAATTTGTAGGTGGTTTCTGTGGAGGAAGGATCTGTTTTTTTTTTTGCTCTAATAGTTTCGAATCAAGGACAGGAATCGAACTAATTAATCAGTATTCTAATAAGTTTTTTTTTCTCGAATCTCTAGCATTAAAATTATGTATTTTCAAGATGGCGACCGTAACGAAAAGTGCAACGGTGTTTTTTAAGATTTTTATTATTTAATTCGATTGATTAATTTTTTAATGATTTTTAAATTTTTTCCCGATTTTCTAACAAAACAATTACGGATATTCAGGATTGTGACCGTAACGATAATTGTTACAGTTACGTCTTAATACATGATGGTGGTTCTGTCTCGAACAGGTGGTGCTATTATTACTTCAAATCAAAAAAATTACAAGTCCGAATATGCGTGTTATTTTTATATATACCTTATTTTATTCTCAGTTTGGTAAATGTCTCGATGGCCGTGCGGTTAAAGGCGTATGGTTTTCAACCTAGAGATCAGAGCTGCAATGGTTCGAATCACAGCGCTTCCAATGTATTTTGTTAATAAATTTAAATTTAATATGTCGATAAGGACCATAATAGCTATGGTAGGTAATGGAACTTCGACCTTATGTGATGAATCAGAGCGACGCTGGCGCTCTCTATGAACAAACAGCAGAAATAAAGTCCTTGGTATCCAAGATGGTGACCTCCAGAAGAACAAAAAAAAATAAAATAAAGAGCTAGGCTGGCGCTCTCTAGGAACAAACAGCAGAAACAAAGTCAACGGTATCCATGATGGCGGCCTCCAGAAGAACAAAAAAAATCAAGAGCGTTGCTGGCGCTATCTAGGAACTAAGAACAGAAACTAAGTCGACGACATCCAAGATGGCGGCCTCCAGTGGAACAGAAAAATTCAATATGGCGGTCATGACGAAAATTTCATCATAATGAGTGGGGCGCTCTATTTAAATATGGCGGATCCAAGATGGCAAAAAAAAAAAAAAAACAGATTTAGGTCGTTGAAACCGTAGTCGTTTATTCCTAGATGTCTAAAAATTGTAACGATCGTAAACGCTGAATTTTTTTTACATAGAATGTAAAGTATTTCCCCAGTATATAACATTATTTTTTCAAACGTTTTCTTTTACTGTAAGTTCTCACATGCTCTGTGGTTTTTAAATAAAATAGTTTGACTCAAAGTTTTTTGTCCTAAAGTCATTTGTCCTAACTTGGTTTTTCATAATGTCGTTTGTCCTAAAATCATTTGTCCTAAAAGTCGTTTGTCCTAAAGTCGTTTGTCCTAATGTCGTTTGTCCTAAAGTCGTTTGTCCTAATGTCGTTTGTCCTAAAGTCGTTTATCCTAATGTCGTTTGTCCTAATGTCGTTTGTCCTAAAGTCGTTTGTCCTAAAAACTCAGAGTAAGGATTTATCGATACTGGAACCGACGTTTGTCCTAAAAGTCGTTTGTCCTAAAGTCGTTTGTCCTAATGTCGTTTGTCCTAAAGTCGTTTATCCTAATGTCGTTTGTCCTAAAGTCGTTTGTCCTAATGTCGTTTGTCCTAAAGTCGTTTGTCCTAAAACTCAGAGTAAGGATTTATCGATACTGGAACCGTCGTTTGTCCTAAAAGTCGTTTGTCCTAAAGTCGTTTGTCCTAAAGTCGTTTGTCCTAATGTCGTTTGTCCTAAAGTCGTTTGTCCTAAAACTCAGAGTAAAAATATTTTGAAGTTGTTCCGTCGTTTGTCCTAAAATTCGTTTGTCCTAAAGTCGTTTGTCCTAAAGTCGTTTGTCCTAACGTCGTTTGTCCTAAAGTCGTTTGTCCTAATTTTTAGGACAAACGAAATTAGGATAAACGCTTTAGGACAAACGATTTTAGGACAAACGACGTGTACCCTTTTGTAATTCGTGCAAAACTGTGTAGGTTTTTAAATTAAAACCAAACAAAATATTTATGAAATGAATTCTATATTTTAATAATATACAAAATGAGGTAATTGAGGTGATTTTTGCTGCATGTCTGTGTTATGAGGTGTTACTGACATCCATTTTTGTGTTTGGCGATGTATTGACTTTCATTTCAGTGTTTAGTGGTGCATTGACTTCGCCCTTGTGTGTTCCTCGGTTTTAAATCAATTTGCTATAATTAGTTTATTTTCATTTGTGTGCATTAGAACAAATTGTAGGAAAAACAGTATCATTATATTATCCAGCAAATAGAGATGGGTGGAAAATCACAAACTGTGGTTTAGTTGCAGGTATAAAAAAAAATTTTCAATTGAGGGCATTGATTCAATGCATGATGTATCTGTGATCGGAGTAGCAATGTCATTGGTCACGGTTTTGTAGATAGTCGCTCCCCTGTGTTAAACTTGACTAGTGCTCCAGCCGATGTGGCAAATACAAGAGTTTGGAAACTTTAATAATTGCTCCCATACCACCAATGGCAGAGCAGCTTTCAGGAAACTGTGTCTGTTCTCAAGCCATCAATAGCAGTGCAATTTTGGTTCCCATGAACCTCACCTTGTTCTGTGTTACAGTCTTTACGGGCTGCAGTCGCTGCAGATATTTTTTCTTTTGCTTCATGAGACAACATTTGTTGACATTTATATGCCTGATATAAAAAAATTGTTCTTAATTAGCTAGTGACTAGGTACACGATTAGGACATGCTGATGCCTTGAGTAGATTTCCTATAGCTACTTCGGCTATTAACATCCCAGCAGTAGGAGATGTCCTAATGCTGGAAGCCCTTTCAGATACCTACTCCAATAGAGGTTACTAGATTGGCTATATTGACAGATGAAGATCCAGTTCTCAGCAACGTAAAGAAAAATACGCTATCTGGTTGGCCGGTAGGTAAGATTACTGACGAGCTTTGTCCTTACTGGAGTCATCAGAGTGAACTATCATTGTACAAAGGTTGCCTGTTTTGGGGAAGCCGGTGGTATGGGGAAGCCTCCTAAAAATTCTGCATGTAGGCCACGATGGGATTGTATGGTCAAAATCAGTGACAAGAAGCTTCATGTGGTGGCCTAGAATGGATCACAACATTGAACAGTTTGTGGGGCATTGTTTTGAATGACAGAGTTTGAAGAGCGAATCTACCAAAGGTAAAGGGACGTTACTTGGCCTCCTGAAGAAAAGTCTTGGACTAGGCTGCACATAGATTTCTTTGGACCCTTTCAAGGAAGGGTGTTTTTGATACTTGTAGATGCACACTCAAAATGGCTCGAGGTATCATCAGTGTCATCGACTGCAGTGATTACAGATTTAAGAGGAATATTTTAATGTTTATGGCATTCCAGAATGTATAGTTTCTGCCAATGGTAGAGCTTTTTTATCACTAGAAATGAGGTTGTTTGCAAAACAAAATGGCGTCAGACGTGTTCAATCAACACCATTTCACCCATCAAGTAACAGGCAAGTTGAGAGCATGGTGCAGACCGTTAAAGGGAAGTTGAAGAAGTTGTGTAACTGAGATTGGCAGACAACACTAGCCAGGACACTTTTTGCACTTCGCACAATAGCGAATGCTGGAACACAAACCACTCTAGCAGAGAGGTTAATGGGAAGGCTACTGCTAACAGTGTTTGATCAAATTCGTCGTCAGACAGGTGAAAAGGGGCCGTCTTTACAAGGGGCTTCCAGAGGACCAGATTTGCGGCAGTTCCACTTCAACAATCCAGTGCTATTCCGTAGCTTTATTGGGAGTGGAAAGTGGCTGTCTGGTGTTGTGAAGGCAGCTTGTGGGAGACTAATATTGTAATATATGAAGTAACAGATGATGAGGGAAAAGCATACAGGTGGCATGTCGACCAACTGTTGCACAGAAAAGGGATGACCTCCCCACAAGGACAAAAGAGTACCAGTAAACAGCAAAAAATCCTCAGGCATTCCAGTGTTAGTGGGCGGCCTTTGATACAGAGCCTAGAAGGTTTAGGAGGAGGATTTCCAGTGCAGACAGGGGATCAACAAGGAGACCGGCATTCAACAGGGGTCAGTGATGATGAGCGTTGTGGGATGGACAACCAAGAGAACCAGAATGAACAGCAGCCACCAGTGTTGGATAAGGAAGAGAGAGTTCAAGTTGCGAGTCCAGGATCAAGTCCATTCCGAGGATTTGCACAGTTGGATCCAGCAGGGGTGGTCCAGTGTAGTACGAGAACATTTCACAGACGTGCAATACAACGGCCGGCTAGATACAAGGACTACGTTGTCAGATAACTTAAAGAGGGAGGAGGTGTTGTGTACTGTTGTAGTAGTTTTTGTGTGTAAATAGTGTTAGTAGGTTTGCGGGGTTGTTGCGATATGCTGTGCAGTAATTACGGATGTGCACTGGTGGGAACCAGTGTTATGGAGATGAAGTGAATGATGTGTAATTTGCTAGTAATGTGTGCAGGAGAAGGGCTAAATATAACACAACACTTTGAAAGAAACTAACTATGTAATTTGTGAGAAGTCATAAGAACTGCGACCTCAGGATGAATACGCCCTTGCTGCATTGTTTCAGGGGCATGTTCAGCCAACCGGCCGGAGCCGCGGGGCGGAGCTCCCTGACCCCGGAGGTAGGTGAGGCCCCGAGCAGGAAGCCCCGGGTCACGATGCAGGGCGCGGTTCAGATGGCGAGTGGCGCCGGGAGCAAGGCTAGGGGCATCACAGCGGCCTAGGGGGCCGTCGTGCAGGTGTTGGGACCCTCTCTGCTGCTTGTGTCAGTCCGGACACGTCACTGTTGCTGCACTCTTGATGCTGCAGTTCGACACTGTTCGTGCATCACATACGTTATTATGTGATTCCTTTTTTATATATATTCATTTTATTGTTTATGCTTTGTTATTCAATTTTTACACAATAAAGGTTATGTTTCATTTCTCTTCGGTAATTTGTTACTGTGCAGTCAATCTGTAAAATTATTAAAAAAAACACTTAAATGGTATATCAGTGTGCCAATATTTATACTTTATAGTTCTGTTAAATGGCATTTGCAGTATTTCAAGTAGTTTTCCACTAGTTTACCATTTCGACAATTGGTTAGTTGAAGTAATCTACCTTTAAAATACTGTAAAATGGTGTGTGCAGGTTGTTTTGGTTAGATGGGCTACACTTAAAGTACTGTAAAATTATGTGTAAATTCTTGGTTACGTGATATTAAAAAAATTAAATTTGCTAGCACCCTTTTGTGAGGCAAGCAAAGAAAATTAGTTAGAAAAAAATGGGTGCGTGTACTTATGTACGTGTGCTAGAAGTTATATTTACTTGGCGTGATAAAAAACTAACTTAAATTTTGTATGAAAATAATTAATAGAAAGAAAATAATGAAATGACTCAAGTGATAATATAAATATGGTTGGTAAAGTGTAAATTCATTCAAAATAAAAATTGGAATAATACCTACTCAAGTGTTAAATTTCAATACACACATGTGTATAAAATTAATTATTTATTTTAGTAAAATAATTAAGATGAATTTTAATTAATAAAGAAAATCAAGAAATTTGCAAAATTTTCATTCTAATTTATTGATTATAATTATTTATTAAAAATTAATATAATAATTTATAATGCAATTAATTATACGTACAGGAATATAACCTCCCAAACACTCATGAAAACTGCCAGGAGACTTCTAAACTTTCCACTGACACTTCCTGCCAGTGATAATTAAACTTACAAGCAAACCGACATTGCTGTACATAGGGAAACATAACCTCACTTATATAAATACACTTGAAAAAGTGCATAAAAAAATTTATATCACTAATATTCACAATAAATAACATTTTTTGACTATAAGGACCAGTGTTTAATATCAATTACTAAAGTATATGATTTAAAAGCACATATATAATTTTTTCTTGTCTGTAGTCTTTTTTCATCTTGTCAATTTTTGTTGCATGTGCGCACAAATCGTAAAAAATCATTCTTATAATGTTTCATAACGCACCTAAAGAAGAATAAATTCAAAAATTACTTTTTTTTATTTTTTGTTATTGCCTTTACATTTCCATTTACCTTCTCTTCTTTGGAATTACTACAACTCAGTGTATTCTTCTGATTTATTATTTTTAAAGATATAACCAAACCATACCTCCTAGGAGTTGAATTTTGCAAAATGTATTTTTATATGTATTGTATTGCTTCTCATTTCATGAGCTTGGGGTGAATAATTTCTTTTTCCAACAAGTTTGCTAACATTTTTGGTAAAGGCTATTAAAGGGCCCGCCAGCCTACCTGGGCACACACACTGTGTACACAGCTTCAGAAGAAACCACGCGATTTAGAAACCACTTAAGATAAACAAGTGGTGTCTGTTTACGACAAGCATTTGAGAATACTCTTGAGGGCAATTGAGTATTTCTGTTTCCGTATTTCGTTTTAAACTATATTTTTAGAGAGACAACGACTACAAAGAGCTAAAATGTGTGTTTCCAGAGTTATTTTTAAGCATGAAACACCGGTACAGATCCTTGAAAGGACCCAAGGACATTACATTAAACCTTTATCTTAATTTCTGTGCCATTTGAAGTTAAGGTTACTTCTCAAATTTCATAGTTTTCCCATACATGATGAGACTGTGCTCCAGTAAAGAGCCATGTGCTTAGAGGAGATATCGTGAAGAGGCTGTTGCACTTACCACCCCGCCTCGCTAACACAACTACACCACCGACAAGACAGGCCCTCCTAGTCAGATGTTTAGTTGTGTTAGTGACGCGAGATGATAAGTGCGACACTGGATTGTGTTTCTAGTGTGGTATCTTCTCTAAGTGCACGGCTCTGAATTAAAGTGAAGTTTTCTCGCCATGTATAAGACAACTACGAAATCTGAGCAGTAACCACAACATGTAAATGAAGATAAAGGTATTGTTACGATGGCGCTTGGCTGCAGTGCTTGGCGTCGCCGCGCTCGTTCGGCCTGTCTGCGCACCCTTCCACCCGCATCCTCTCCCTGGTATCTCGTGTCATACTATCTCGCCACATCCTGACCTTCGCAGCGCGCACCTGCCTCAGATTGAGTTACGTAAAAGAGGCCGCACTGCGGCATAAAGGACTCAGACATGTTTATCGGCGTGTTTTGTGGGAACCCGATGCTTGTTGCGTTTATCAGCGTTCTTTGAGCAGCCGCCGCATCCTTCGACAGGACTCACGACGCGTTTCTGGACATTTCAACGGCGAAGGTCGCGCGATATTTCGGAGACATGCCCGATTGTTCTGGACGGGAACCCAAGGGCTATATAAGGAGGTAGGGCCAGCCTTCGAGTGAGTCTGAGTGGGGAGTTCTCCCGCGGCGGAGTTTCCGCGGGTGCGGCAGAGTGGCGAAGTCCTTGGACGAAGGTTCCAGGGCAGGGAGTGAGTGAGTTCAGTGGAGGCGGGAGTTTCCGGGCGATAAAGTCGCAGGCGCAGCGGAGTCCCGAGTGAAGTTGCGAGCGAGGAGTCGAGCGGATCCTCGGCGAAGGAACTGCGTCGGGCGGCGGCGGAGTGTGGCGACGGAATCCCGCGGCGGAGACCCACGAGGGGTGCTGCGGCGAGAGTTGCGCCAGAGGTGCAGCCCAGCGAGGTGTGCGGAACGAGTGACTGGGGAATTGACATTTCTTTAAGTGTAGTTAATTACTTGCCATCTTAGAAGATTAATTGTAAGTGACATAAGTAGTGGAAATCTGTGTGTGTGATAAAAATCTTTAATTCGGCTATCCTTTACGAACCCGCGGTAAATCGTAACATTTTGGTGTCAGAAGTGGCATAGCCCTAATTAATAGATTTAGGATTCAGTTACAGTATTAGAATAAAAGTTACAAGAATATAGTTAGTTTTTAGAACTTTAGTGAATTTGAAAGTTTCTATAGTTAGTTTGAGTATACTGTAGTCAGTGTTAGTTTTGAATGTAATAGAGATATTGTTAGTTTAATAAGAAGGTTCGGCTAGGTAATTTAAAATTAAGAACAGTATTAGAAAAAAAATTTTTAGGTTGTTTAATTAGTAAATTCTTTAGAGAGAGATGGCTGCTGAAGAGTTAAATGTAGAAGATATCAGGAAGATAAGGGTTCTGCTGGAAGAAATGGTGAATGACATGAGGGCATGGAGAACCAGTATGAAGAACTCTGCGAAAGAAGTGAAGAGTGAAAATAATGAGGG